>NW_020837966.1:13195985-13601228 GCF_003676395.1 Aethalodelphis obliquidens
GGTTTGCAGATGACATGATACTATACATAGAGAATCCTAAAGATGCTACCAGAAAACTACTAGATGTAATCAATGAATTTGGTAAAGTAGCAGGATACAAAATTAATGCACAGAAATCTCCTGCATTCCTATACACTCATGATGAAAAATCTGAAAGTGAAATTAAGAAAACACTCCCATTTACCATTGCAACAAAAAGAATAAAATACCTAGGAATAAACCTGCCTAAGGAGACAAAAGACCTGTATGCAGAAAATTATAAGACACTGATGAAAGAAATTAAAGATGATACAAATAGATGGAAAGATATATACCATGTTCTTGGATTGGAAGAATCAACATTGTGAAAATGACTCTACTACCCAAAGCAATCTACAGATTCAATGCAATCCCTATCAAACTACTACTGGCATTTTTCACAGAACTAGAACAAAAAATTTCACAATTTGTATGGAAACACAAAAGACCCCAAATAACCAAAGCAATCTTGAGAAAGAAAAACGGAGCTGGAGGAATCAGGCTCCTGGACTTCAGACTATACTACAAAGCTACAGTAATCAAGATAGCATGGTACTGGCACAAAAACAGAAACATAGATCAAAGGAACTGGATAGACAGCCCAGAGATTAACCCACGCACCTATGGTCACCTTATCTTTGATAAAGGAGGCAAGAATATACAATGGAGAAAAGACAGCCTCTTCAATAAGTGGTGCTGGGGAAACTGCACAGCTACATGTAAAAGAATGAAATTAGAACACTCCCTAACACCATACACAAAAATAAACTCAAAATGGATTGAAGACCTAAATGTAAGGCCAGAAACTATAAAACTCTTAGAGGAAAACATAGGCAGAACACTCTATGACATAAATCACAGCAAGATTCCTTTTTGACCCACCTCCTAGCAAAATGGAAATAAAAACAAAAATAAGCAAATGGGACCTAATGAAACTTAAAAGCTTTTGCACAGCAAGGGAAACCATTAACAAGACGAAGAGACAACCCTTAGAATGGGAGAAAATATTTGCAAATGAAGCAGTTGACAAAGGATTAATCTCCAAAATTTACAAGCAGCTCATGCAGCTCAATATCAATAAAACAAACAACCCAATCCAAAAATGGGTAGAAGACCTAAATAGACATTTCTCCAAAGATACACAGATTGCCAACAGACACATGAAAGAATGTTCAACATCATTAATCATTAGAGAAATGCAAATCAAAACTACAATTCAATATCATCTCACACTGGTCAGAAATGGCCATCATCAAAAAATCTACAAACAGTAAATGCTGGAGAGGGTGTGGAGAAAAGGGAACCCTCTTGCACTGTTGGTGGGAATGTAAATGATACAGCCACTATAGAGAACAGTACGGCGGTTCCTTAAAAAACTAAAAATAGAACTACAATACGACCCAGCAATCCCACTACTGGGCATATACCCTGAGAAAACCATAATTCAAAGAGTCATGTACCCCCATGTTCACTGCAGCTCTATTTACAATAGCCCAGACATGGAAGCAACCTATTTGTCCATCGACAGATGAATGGATAAAGAAGATGTGGCACATATATATAATGGAATATTACTCAGCCATAAAAAGAAACGAAATTGAGTTATTTGTAGTGAGGTGGATGGACCCAGCGTCTGTCATACAGAGTGAAGTAAGTCAGAAAGAGAAAAACAAATACTGTATGCTAACACATATATATGGAATTTTAAAAAAATGGTCATGAAGTACCTAGGGGCAAGATGGGAATAAAGACGCACACCTACTAGAGAATGGACTTGAGGACACGGGGAGGGGGAAGGGTAAGCTGGGACAAGGTGAGAGAGTGGTAGTGTATATGTGGACATATATACACTACCAAATGTAAAATAGATAGCTAGTGGGAAGCAGTCGCATAGCACAGGGAGATCAGCTCGGTGCTTTGTGACCAGCTAGAAGGGTGGGATAGGGAGGGTGGGAGGGAGGCAGATGCAAGAGGGAAGAGATATGGGGATATATGTATATGTATAACTGATTCACTTTGTTATAAAGCAGAAACTAACATACCATTGTAAAGCAATTATACTCCAATAAAAATGTTAAAAAAAAAAATGAGACTACAGTAAGTCCCCTACATACGAATGAGTTCCATTCTGAGAGCGCATTCGTAAGTCCAAATTGTTCTTAAGTCCAACAAAGGTAGCCTAGGTACCCAAGTAACACAAGAAGCTCTATAGTACTGTATTGTAATAGCTTTATAATACTTTTCACACAAATAATACATAAAAAAGCAAACACAAAAATTGAAGAAAACATTTTTAATCTTACAGTACAGTACCTTGAAGAGTACAGTAGTACAGTACAACAGCTGGCGTATAGGGGCTGGCATCAAGTAAACAGGCAAGAAGAGTTACTTCCTGGAGGTGTGAGAAGAAATGGGAGACGGAAGAGCTGAAGTATCGTCAGCAATAGGAGACGGAGGGCAAAATGCAATTTCACTCATGCCTGACACTGACGGCACAGGTTCTGGTTCCTTGCTCGAACCAGATGCACCTTCGCATCTTTGAAAGTTTGCAGCTTGAAGGTGCGTATGTAGGGGACTTACTGTATATGGACTATTATGCAATTACTTTTTATTTCTAATAATATTCCGTGAACTTCATTTCAAGTGAGTCCAGGTAAATCTACTTCATCCTTTTTCAATATTATTTAACATTATGTTGTGGCATGGTTTATTTAATGTTTCACCTATTCGGAAATTTAGGTTGTTACTATGTTTGTTTTTTAGCTGATACACATAAGGCAGCAATGAAATTCTTGGACACGTATATGTGAACACTCAAGCTCATTTGTCTGTTGACAATGGATAGTATAGAATGTGTCTAAGAAATTTATTGTTTTCTTGTTTCCTAAACCATAATTTTATCTAAGAACATATTGCAGAGAGCTTTAGCAAATGGTTCTGAATGACCTCGCGCTCTCTCTCTTAAAGAAATAAAGATACAAATATAATGACATTTTACTAAAAATCTGACAGAAAGCCTGAAGAGGGGTTTTCAGAAGGTGTTATTTAATATCATCAATAATGGGATATAGTTCAACCTGTCAAGCCCCTCAGAATTTTAAAGAAATATTTAGAACTTGATAAATGAGAATAATAACAAAGTAATGGCATAGTGGAGGAGGGGGAAGAGATGTTAATTATCTAAAGAAAACTAGGCAGAGCTCAGCTGAGAAGAAAAATCTCCTTTCTGACTGACAGAACTGAGGAAAAAGAATAATTCAACTTCAAAGCCAAAACCAAAACAATCACTACTCACCATAATTTAGGAGTAAAGATTGACAGTTTGCTACGAAAGTTAATCTCCTGATCCATGTTTAAGGAGTTGACTCAGTAGAATACCATCCCTTATAGTACTGCCTAAGAACTAATGAAATTTACTCTTGGAGATTTTACAACTTCCTGTATTTAAGAACAAAGGTCCCTTAAAAAATGAGATGTCATTTTAGTTGTCCATGCCCCCTTGCAACTCAAATGCTGCATATTACATTAAGCCAATGATATATGGTAATTAAAATCAGTGAAATTTACTACAAAGGAAATGAAGAATATGATGGACGGCACAGTCACCTGTTTCTGAAGGTGGACTAGCAAGTCAAAGAAGGGAAAACCAGGCCAGAATGACATGACCACCATCTTATTTTCTTCCAACATGAATTTATCCAGCAATGCCCATTTACCTTTCCCATGTTTTATTTATTTATTTTCTTGCGGTACGCGGGCCTCTCACTGTTGTGGCCTCTCCCTATGGCATAGGCTCCAGACACCAGGCTCAGCGGCCATGGCTCACGGGCCCAGCCGCTCTGCGGCATGTGGGATCTTCCCGGACCGGGGCACGAACCCGCGTCCCCTGCATCGGCAGGCGGACTCCCAACCACTGCGCTACCAGGGAAGCCTCCCATGTTTTATTTTTATTGTAAGCATCCATCTTCCTCTCAGAATGAGACACATTTCCTAGGTGTGAGGGAAGGTTTTTAAATTAATGAATTATTTATGTATCAAATATTCTGAGAGAAAGGAATAAGAAAAGTGCAATGAGAAAAATTACCAAACCCAACTCTTTGAATAGACACAATATATACTTTTTGTTTTACAGGAAACTTCTTGCAAGCGTGCCAAATGATTCCAGGAATCATTCTAGTTGGGCCAATAGTCACCCTAACCAAGGTATTTTTTCTCTATGGCTGCATCAATGAGAAAGTTCTGAATGTGTTATAGTCAAAGAGCCCAAGGCTGACAGTTTCACAAAAATTATAGTTTTTATAGCTCTGAAATTATTTATAGTAATACCACTCTGAAGGAAATCCTGAGTTTATAATAAGGCCCTATAACAAGTAACTGAAACTGATTTCATAATGTTCAGTTCTTACTTTCTCAGTGTTACATTGTAGACCACAAGTATTCTATACCTTTCTAACATTTTCAGTGTTTCAGGACTATTCCTGTAAGTGTGAAAATGCTGACACAGAGAAACAGGTATGTCTGCTATAAATCTCAAAGAAATGCTTATGTTAGGTAATAATGTTTTCCTGAGAAATACGTCATTAAAGGAGTTTGGATTCGACCCAGTGCCCACTTTAGAGACACCTCTAGTATGAATGTTCTATGTTGTTACCTCCTAGACCTCCACTCACTCATCTTTCACATGCTGATTTTTCTTGTAGCACCCTTTCCATCATCTCAGTAGGGTGGTGTCCATCAACTCCATAGCTCCAGGTAGACATCTGAGTCTGACCAATCATAGCATCTCATCCCTGAGTCCATCGTGATTAGTTCAAGGTTGAACAAAGGAACTCAATCCAGGCTGGCTAAGGCCAATGAGTTTCGATGTCAGGACTCTGTTTCGGAAGAAAGACTTTCTGTTTCCATGGGAGTTACTTAATTAATGCATACCTTCCCAAACGAGCGTTTCCTTGTTGTGCTTTTGGCCAACTTCTCAATTTACTAGGAGCATTTGGCAAATGAAATCAACCTCAAACTTGGATATTTTTCTCCTTTTTGTTTGTTTTTCTTTGTTTTGGATCATTTCTACCCCCTTCAGTTTGCTGACTTTTTAAAGAATTTTACTCTGACCAACTCTCTTTGTGTCTTATTCTTTTAGAACCACAGTGTCCAGGAACCATCCAGAGAATGGAAAAAAAGTTTTTTTTTGCTTCAGAAGGATCAGGATCTAGGCACCGTGTGGAATTCAGTTGGAGTGTTTCTTACATGTTCTTTACAAAAACAAATAAATGAAAAATAAATAAAACCACAATTAAAAAAGCAGTCAACCCAGCACTTCTTTTCTTTTTTCTTAAAGCTTGACTGGGCATCCCGCAAAACAAAGCAGTTCACCGGCAATGTGAAGTTCATGTGTCAGTTACAGCTCTCTCTTGCATGGAGCTGAAAACTCAACTTGAACTGACTAAGTTAAAAGAGAGAAGCTATTGGCCTCTTTTTCAGAAGTGTCTGAGGCAGAGGTTGGCTTTGGTTCAACTAGATTCCAGATCCAAATGATATTACCCTGACGCATTTTTATTCCTTGTCTCCACTCTGTCTTCCGTTGTGTTGGTTTTATGGTCAGACTCCTAAAGGTCATAACGAAAAATCACAGTTCAAGTACCCCTTACAGAGAAGATAAAGCATATGCAATCCATTCATTCATTCAGTCATCTGTTTCTCTCCACATAGTTGTTTTCTACTTTCAAACATACATCTGATCATGGCATCCCTTGTGGCTTTAGATCACAAGTCTATATGACTTTCATCTCTCCAAAGGTAACTAATGCAATCACTAAGCCCAAGTGCAAAAACCCTGGAGAGGGGCTTCCATAGGGGCCATCTGTGTCTACCCCTTGTCAAAACGGAGAAACCATGAAAGCTCTTCTGGGCTGTAAGGGTCACTAAAAGAGGTGAAGGGCAAAAAAGAAAAAGATAGATTGTGTTCAAGCAGAACACAGTCTCCCCGACAATGTACACACACACTCCAAAGTCACTTAGGCTCTCCTGTGTGGTACAGGATTGGAGATGCAGCTGGAAAACTCCCCCTGCTCAGGCTCGGCAGAATTCCCATTTCCAGACTCTCTATGTGCTCCCAAAGTGCAAAGTTCCTCACACACCACTGAAGTCGGGTCAGCCAATCTCTCAAAATACTCTAAACACAGATGAGTCCAGTAAAACCCTTGGCCAACTGCAGCTTAATTTGTAACTAGTACCAGATACGCCAGACACGATGAGTTCAAATCCTGGCTCCATCAGTGATGAGCCCTGCTGCCTTCTCTTTGCTACGTTTTCTTTGTAAAATGTGAACTCCATGATCTCTGTGGCGCCTTCATTCTGTGTGTCACCATTTTCCACAGTGGGCCTGTTTGGTGTTATTCTGTTAGACGTACATCCCTAATAATGTTCTAAGTTTTCTACTATCGAGTACCACCCAGAGGATGATATGTCAAAAGAGCCTCGGCGTGGAAATACAAATCTGAGTTCTTGACCCAGCTCTGACCTCAGTCATTTTGTTGCTTTAAGAAGGCACTAAACTTGGGCACCCGAATTGTTACCTATAAAATGAGGGAATTGGAGTAATTGTCTCCATGTTTCCTTCCAGCTTTATTCTAATAATACCCCTTCAGCGTAACAACTATTTTAAGACTGGACTTGAGGTAACTTAAATGTTACCGTCATGGAAAAATTAAGATGCCTTTGTTCAATAAAGGAAGTACCAACACACTGTCAAATATGGAATTCTCTTGTATACATGTGGCAGGAGAAAAAAAATTAAGAAAGCAACCTCTTAGCAAGGCTTCTGAGAGACTCTCTGAGGTAATATCCTGAGACAATATAGCTCCTCATTAAGATGCCCGGGGCCTAACACAGCAGAAAGAGAGAGAACACGCAGAACACTTTCCCTTGTAATCTGTCGCTGTTCTTTTGTGGGTCTGTGTTTTTCCCCTCTCTTGATTCCATCTATTGGTTAACTACTCCTAGTTTCCTTGGCCTGGTAGTAAGCCCCATTTGTGATTTATAAGACGGATTCCAAAGCAATCTTTGTTTTGTTGCAGGCAGAGAAATTGGCTTGTTGGACCTCTAGCCTTTTGGGTTCTGAAGGAGGCTTAACTCAAGCAGAATATTATGTCTGAGGGGCCAAGCAGTCCCTGGGCTGCCACAGTGGTATATCCATAGCATGCCAGGAAATATGCTTTTGTTCAAGAATCATTTTCAAGTCACTGCCCAGGCGTTTCCACAGAAGCAAATGCCATTCTGTCATTACTTTCTCTCTGACCAGAGCACAAATACATTTCCCCACAGCATCAAACACTCTTCTGCCGAGACTCTGTTCTCAAACCATCCTATCAAAGATATGAAAGGAGGACACCTAGCTTCACAGCAGCACTAATTTGAGTATGTGCCCTGTTTTGAGAACCTAATCACATCTTCCATATTAAAAGCAAAACCACCAATTAGAGAGTAAAATTCACAGATGGGGATGAATGGGTATGATATCTGACACTCTTAAGAAATAAGAAGGGTAGAAAAATCATTCTTTGAGCACTTACTACAGGTCAAGCTTTAAATGCATTTGTCAAATTAAATCCAAGTAACAATATGGGTGGGTGGTGCTTTCCTATTTCCTTTTCACAGTGTTAGGAAGAAACGTGCCCTAGGCTACTTAGCTAGTAAGTAGCTGAGCTAGGACCTGAACCCATGTCTTCTTGACTTCAAAGCCTGTGCTTTTTTTCCTTATCCCCAAAATGCCCAAATTCTGTTTGGTATAGTTGGGAACAGCATGTGCCTCATTTCCTAATTCAGACTCAACATTGATACATATTATATGAAGTTTCCTACATGATGATCAGGGCGTCTTTCTATAATATTTTCATAATGCCCCAGAAAGTACAATTTTTCTCCAGAAGAAACTCTTACGAGAGAATTTTACTATCTTGCTTACTTGGAAAGGCAGATTACACTCCGCATTCAAAACAAAATAGCTCCCCCTAGAGCTTTTGCTCCGTCCACGTCCTCAGCTTTGGCAATGGAGGCTGAGAACCCTCAGGTCTGATGCAGGAATGCGGGACTGAGCGTTTGTCCCTTACGCAGGGGAATAATTTTTAATCCAACGGTTTACCATTAGAGGGTGCTACTCAAACAGTGAGACGTCCCTTTAGCATTTTCCTCACTTTCTGTTTAATCAATATATAACCCACAAAGAGTCTTGTTCTGATTTTGACTGGCTCCAGGCTGGAGTGACGGTGTGCTTTGTGTAGGTCCAACTCCCTTCTGACTTGCAGTGCATAGCTGGCAAAAGCAGGCTCTGTCAGCCTTCCAAGTGCGAAGGTTCCTCTGTGACATCACGAGTCCCAGCTTGGCCCGGTGCCCACCACTTCCCCGGAACTGTCTGGAACATCGCGAGGCTGTGCGTCAGCATCACCTTGGGACGCGCCACCAAAGTGCTCTCCCGTGGGTCAGCGAGGAGGGAGGACCGCTAATGATGCAAGGGCTGATGGGAACTTCTCTGTAGCGTCATAGGTGCCCAGGGGCATGGGAACATCCTGATCTTGAAGTGGCCTAATGTCATTTGCTCTCATCATTATCCACCTCTCTCCCATTTGATTCCCTCTCCTAGAGCATTTTCCAGGGAATATGGGGAAAGTGGGAAAGGGGGAAAGGGGAGACCGTTCATATATCCATGCAAAACCTAGCTAAGTGGATAAATGATGTAAGTTGCTTAATAATCAGGCCTCCCCACCACCACCACCTTATCGATAATGTTAACGATGATTAAATGAGAAAATGGAGCTGAAAAGTGCCCTGTAAAATTGAAAGCACATAGAAATAGTAATAGCTACCACGTAATGAGTTCTTCACATGGACTAACCACTGCGTTACCAATTTTCCATGTAATAATGCACTTACTTCTCAAATCAGGCTTAGGAGGTCAGTTCTACTAATAGACCCATTTTGCGGAGGAGGAAACTGAGATTCAGAGAAGTTAAATAATTTCACCAAGGTTATACAGCTATCAAATTGCAGAGTGTAGACTTGAACCTGTATCCGTCTGACTCCCGAGTCCATGGTCTGAGCACTCTTCAGTACTGCTTCCCCAAAACAAACGCTGGTTGATAAGTTGCTATTTACAACAGAAAATAAAATCAGATTCTAGGAATGATACTTGGATACACAGATAACTGAAATGTTAAAATATGAGCGTGCTTTCCCCTGAAGTTGTCCTTTGCATCCATAAATTGTCTTTCACCTCAATGACTGGACATAATAGTTCATGTGTATAGAATGATTTGTGGCTTTTTAAGCATTTCCACATATTCCAGCAATCTATGAGCAACAGAGGGCAAGAATCATTATTATTCCCACTTTCTAGACAAAACAACTGAGGCTTAAGGAGAATAAGTGACACAGCAAGGATTCCATAGTTCAGAAAGACTCTCCTAGAATGTGTACATATATATATAACTGAATCACTGTGCTATACAGCAGAACTTAACACAACACTGTAAATCAACTAACTTTGATAAAATAAATTTTTAAAAATAAATAAATAAAATAGAGAACAGACTTGTGGTTGCCAAGGGAGAAGGGGAGTAGGGGAGGGATGGCTTGGGGATTTGGGATTAGCAGATGGAAACTATTATATATAGAATAGATAAATGACAAGGTCCTACTGTAGAGCAGAGGGAACTATATTCAACATCCTGTGATAAACCATAACGGAAAAGAATATGAAAAAGAATGTATACATATGTATAACTGAATCACTTTGCTGTACAGCAGAACTTAACACAACATTGTAAATCAACTACACTTCTATAAAACAAATTTTTAAAAAATAAATAAATAAAAAGTAAGAGTCTCCTGATTCCCAGTTCACAGCTTTTTCTACTTCCCTGAGTTGGCTGTCTTGGGAACAAATAGTAACTTCAATCCTTTCACCTCCCAGCAACGGCAAGCTCTGTCCTTCAGACCCACTTTCCTCCTTCGCCCAGATACCTCTCTCCAGAAATGGGATTTAGTCACTTATTTGCACTTATCCTCCTTCACTACCCAGATATAATGAGTAGCTTCTTCACAAAATTCCCCAAGTTTCCTTGTCCAGCTGAAAGTGGTGAGCGATGGACAGAATTACAAGGCAGGAGGAATGAATGGGAATGTGACAGACTAAACATCTGGGGACGATATTGTCTAAGTTGGTGATTTATTTTATTTAAGTAACTTAGTGCAAGCCATGATTAGCTCTCCCATGTCAACGGTATCAATGGAATGACCTCCTAAAAGTCCCTGCTGACCCAGTCTGGCCACTTGGATCCATTTTTCAGTGACCCAGTATAATCTTATAAAAATGCAAGTCCTACCCTGGCTTTAAGCGTCTCCGATGCTTTGTAAGGTTTTAGGATTAAGATACCAAATCCGTATTAATAATGCATGGCCCTGGTTACCTGTCCAAATTCTGAGGTCACTCCCCCACAAGCTGCCTTTCCCCTCTGAGTCTTCATCCTGTCCTCTTTACCCAGTGGATGGAAATTCTCTCTACAACAGCCCTGACCATAACCCTCAACCTAGACTTGGGCATCTATAGGAACAGCCTGACAAGACAGCCACTGCCTTGATAGACACATCAAATTACCATTCACTAGTTGAATTCCAATTAGCTCCTTTATAACTTAGCCTCTGGAATCAGAGATCTGGGTCCAAATCCTATTCCATTACACACTAGCTATGTGAGCTCTGTCTCAGAGCCTCAGTTTCCTCATCTGAGGGATGGACAACCTCATAAAGTCATTGTAACAATTAAATGAAAACATGTATAGAGTGCTTCCAACAGTGCCTTACACATAGTAGGTGTTCAATAAATATTAGTCTCCAGCATTATCATCATCAATTTCCCCCATCTGTTCCATTCACTTGGCTACACACCCCAAGTTTCTTCAAGGAACACACAGTTGTATCAACTGTTTACAAAATCAGCTAACATTTATTGAGTCACTATAGGACATAGAGTCCAAGACCTTTTAACCTAGGCAGAAAAGGCCCTGGATTATGGTTAGAGGTTCCCTAGCCCTGCTGCCAAGTTTATGAGGGGTTTACTGCCCACCTGCTTCCACTAAGCCATGCCCACACCTCATGCCCATGCACACAGACCAAAGGGTAAATTAATTTCCCAGTTCAGTTGCCTTTGGAAATGGATTTCTAATTCAACCCTAATAGGTATACAGGGAATAGAAGAGAAAGAAGATGACAAGCTAAGACCAGGGACAGCAGCACAGAACTTTATTTTTAACAGAAGGATAGAGAAATAAAATAAAGTAAATACCAAGGAAAAAAAAAAACCCTGATGTAGTGTTCCCATTTGTGTTTCAGGTTCACAGTGAAAAATCAATATGGTCTCTGTGTTTTCTTTCAAGAACTCAAACGCTTCCTACTTCAAAGGCATATCATCTGCTTAGTTACTGCCTTTCACAAAGACACAAAGTGAGACATGAATTTATGCAGGAGGAACTGATTTTTTTAAAGAAATACACAGTGAGTGGATGTGAGAAGAATCTGTGGGTGCCACCCTGCACTGATGATGTGAGTAACCCTGCCGAGCCGGATGTGGGTAGATTCTACCACTATTTCATCCTGTTCATATCCACAGCCTGAATACCACACCAGATGTATCTGAAGAAAGCATCGTATTTTCTTTTTACCTACAGCCTCTTCAAACCATAAAGATGTGCAACTGATAAAACAAGCAATGGATAAAAAGTGTGGACCTGTATGATTTTATGACAATATACTACATATTTTTATGGTGATATACCATATATGTATTTTACAGTAATATAACATTTTTATGGTACTATACCACGACTACAAGTGATAAACAGATCAGAGAAAAGAAAGATCAATCTTTAGAACATAAACTTAGGTAACTCAAAATCAAATCACCAGCCAGGGAACCCAGCTTATTCTGCCTCATCACCTCAGTAGGGCAGCCAACTCAGGGCGAGGAGAAGAAATCAGTTTCTCAGTGCTCACTCACGTCACGATCACCACTCCCTCCTTACCCCACCAGTCTCCCACCAGGTTCTGCTCTAAGCAAACAGAGCTCATGAGAAAGTTGACAGCAATGCCTTCTCTCTCCATCTCCAAGGCCTTCCTCCTTTGTCACTTCAGTCTACACCTTTCTGTCCTCAAGGCACTCAGAACATTGCTGGATGATTCCCCAAGACTCCTTTGGTTACAATTGACAGAAACTAAGATCAGTTAAGCTAGCCTGGAATGGTTGGCCCAAATAACAAGGGAGTCCAGAGGTAAGCTGGCCACAGGGAGCCCAGTAACTTAGACAATGTGATTACGTTTTACAATCTCCCTCCACTTCCCAACTCAGATTCTGCTGATGTCCTCCTTTTCTACAGACTGGCTTCTTCCTAGTGGGCAGCTAGAAGGATGGAACGGTAACAGGAATGTGAATGCAGACAACTCCAGGTTTCCATCATCCCTGCTTAATCCCATCACAGCTTCTCTAGTCCACCACCTCTCTACATAAAATTGCAAGGAAGGATTCTGATTGGCCTGGATTGGATCACATGCTCATCCCCGCAGCCATGGAAATGGGTAACTGTGATTGGCCAGGCCTCCTCTGTGTGCCCATTCCTGTGGCCACAGGTCTGTATCCTGTCATTGGCAGCTCCTCAGTACCACATGGAGTGGAAGAGGAACAGTTCCTAGAAGAAGGAGCGTGTTTATTGTTCTGAGAACGTGGGTCGGAAAACAAAAATAACAGATATTCACCAAATCATTCCATTAAGCACTTATTTCCACTCATATACTCTGACCTTCTTTCACCTTAACCCACAAGCTCTGCTTCCAATTAAATAGTCCCTGTAATAACCCTTATAAATACAAGCCTTTTGGATCCCATCTTAAAGCCTCACTTCAACTCATTTTTATACTGAAAGAAATTCATCCTAGTAACCAGTAAATAAAAAGCAATTTAAATGTTTACTACAGTTTGATAAGGAAAAAAGCCAACTCTTGTAACATCAGGAAAAACAGTCTCTTACCAAACACTCCCTCTTTCTTAAACTCCAAGATGCATGAAGGCAAACACCAACAACTGCTCTTTAAACCTGTCCCACTTTTCATTTCCCCCTTATTATTTCTATTATTTTCCTCCTGCCATCTGCTCTTTGACCTTTTTAGAGCAATGAACTAGTGTCCCCAGACCTCAGCATGTACAGTGATGAAGAATAAAGACCAAGAAGCTGGTGATTAAGACAGGAACCTATTTGGTAGAGTAGAAGTGGTGGAGTCAAGCTAGCAGAGTCAGGTTTTTCTTTAGCAGGTGAAGAAGAGAGGGGTCTGTGAATATTCACATGATGATATACTTGCCCTGCTATACTCTATTCATTCAAAGTCCGGCTGACAACAGGCTCTCATTCCACCAACTCATTGATAACCAGGCAGGGCTGTACAAAGCACGTAGACTAGACCATGTTCTCATGAGATGTTACACAACAAAAGAGCTTAGTAATCAAATAATCTGGAAATGTTTTCATATTATATCCCTCCATTTGAGATGTACGATGCATCTTAATGACTCTGACAAGTTGTGCAGTAAACAAATGTGTTTAATTTTTTAACTCACATTTCAAAAACGAATTTGTTGATTAAACTCTTCAAGGTAACAGCTATTAACAGTCTTGGAATAGACGTTGAGAATTTTAGCACCGTGAGATTTGTGGATAATAACATCATCTCTGGGAGAATTTTTTTTTTTTTTTGGAAGGCTCACCCACACAACAAAGCTCTGATGGTGGAGATGTTGAACACGTGGCTGGTCGGCGGGAGGTACCTGGTACCCTCTGATGGCTACTCTTCTACTGCCTGTATTCGGCTTGAATTGCTCTCCATATACCAGTCCTGAGCAACGAGGTACCGTGAGTAACAGAAGAGTAATTGTGGCCCCACTGGAGGCCTCCCTCCCATCAAACCAGTTTAGTGCTCTTACAGCCCCTGTTGCGTCTTGGGCGTGTTAGCAGATTCCTACAAAAGGGACCAAGTGCTGTTTAGCAGTGTTTCAGGAACCTTCTCCAGGTTCCTCCCATTTTTGGTATTAAATATGCTTCCTCCATCTTGCCATTTCTGGCTGAGAACCCACACTAAGGCTTTAGGCTGGGTTTCCATCTCTCGCCCTGGCCCTATTGATTTGATGTTTTATTCCAGAGTTCTAGTTCCAACTCCAAATCTGCTCTCATACTGCAAATGGTAGGTCAGCCTCACCCTGTTAAACTCAGATTCCAGAATCCCAGCTCAGGAATGAACTTCTCATCTACCACTGGTCTGCAAAAGGAAAATAAAAGTTCCCCTCCTTTAAGACATTTCATAAATTTTACCTCTTTTTTTTTCAAATTGAATGCTTCCTACTTGCATTACAGTTATGCATATTCATGACCTAAATCCCTACTCCACCTCCTCTAAGATCTCAAGCTTGTTAAGGACAAAAGTCTGTAACAGTTTTTTTTTTTTTCTGTATCTTTTATAATGCCTAGGTAAAGTCCATTGCATGCAGTAGGCACTCAATGAATGTTTATTGGCTCAATGAATAAAATAATGAATTATCCTATACATAGCATATGGAATTTTGCTTTTGAATACCAAGAGAAAAGACAACATATTCATAAATGCAAGAGGTAAAAGATAACAGTACCTCTTGTTAATTTAGAATGTTAATTGCAAAGTGTGGTAATTCCCATAGTGTGGTGATTATGCCTCTCCCCCTCCACCTCCAGGTACCTCTCACAACGTCTGGAAATATATTTCATTGTCACAACTGGGATAGGGGAAGCAAAGCTATTGGCGTCTAGTGGGTAGAAGCCAGGGATGCTGCTCAACATCTTACAATGAACAGGACAGCACCCCACAACAAAGAATTATGTGACTCAAAATGTCAGTAGTGCCACTACTAAGAAACCCTGCCACAGAGGTCAAGCAAAAGCCCTCCTTTCCACTGCCCAATAACAAAGGCTTGCTAAAGAAATTAATAGCCTAAAAAGATTGCAAATAGAATTCAAGCTTTTTCAGGGGCTTCAAGTCACCTGACTTGCTCTCATCAAAGAGTAGTCGTCATTATTGTTATTATTCCACTCTGTAATCACCCAGAATGCTTCGCTTACGCTGTGTGTTTGACCAACTGGTGAAATGAGTTGCTTAAATGCTTTCACTTCTACTGATGCTTTTGTCTATATTACAGGGTAGAAACCAAATTAAATTCCCTAGTCATAGGACAAATATTTACCACAAACAATAGCATTCCAACAGTTTGAATCCCTCACTGCCAGAATGGCTTCCAGAAGAGAAATGGTAAGCACAAATGCTCAGTTAGTATTTAAAGACCCAATTGCTCATAAGCCAATCAGCACAGGCACAAACTACTGCTTTCTTCACTTGACAACTGCTGTTTTTACCTTGACATATCCACTTAGAAATCATTTCTGACAATCCTAACAGCTTTAAATCAGTCTAATTGAAGTAATACATTTTTGCTAGAAAAGTGTTTGAAATTATACAGTATTGCACAGTTCACTTTTCAAATCAAGTTACTGAGTGCATTAATAAACGCCAGAAATACCTCCACTGACATATGGCCCGCTATCAAAGGAAAACATTTCTAATGTTCTTCTGGAAGTTCCTAACTGCAAAGTTACAGGTGGCCGAGAATGCTTAGAGAGTTTTTCTGTATTGTATCAGCACCATGTCCTCCAATATTACTTTAAACAGATGTGGTTGGCAAATTCTGGCAGGGTTCCCAATGATCCTCACCTCCTGGGATCCACACCTTTCTGTAATCTCCTTCCCACGAGTATGTACAGGACCTAGTGACTCACTTCTAACAAACAGAATATAATACAGGTGACGGGATGTCATTTCCATGATGGGGTTACAAAGGAGTCTGACTTCCGTCTTGCTAGCCTTCTCTGTCTGTTGCTGGCACTCTCTCTCACCTTCTCGCTCCCTTGTTACCATGTTGTCTGTTGCCCTGTGGAGAGACCAATGTGGCAACCAATCGAGAATGGTCAAGTGCTCATGAGGAACTGAAACTCGGTCCAACAACTCACAAGGAAGTGAATCCTGCCAACAAACACGTAAGTGAGCTAAGAAGCAAATCCTTCCCAGTTAAGCCTTGAGATGACTGCAGCCCCATGAGAAACCCAGCTAAGGTGCCCCTGGATTCCTGACCCACAGATCTGTGAAATAAGAAATATACTGTCTTTTTCAGCTGATAAGTCTTGGGGTAACTTGTTACACAGCGATAACTACATGATGTGACCCCCAGATCTTTACCCCTCTTTTTAAAATCTCTTTGTACATAAAAGACCCATATCTCCTATTCCTTGGTAGTTTTTTTTTTATGGTTCTACCATACTCTTAAACTGAACACTGCATCTCCTGACCCCCACACATGGTGTTTTTCAAAAGCATGCTCCTTTACCCTCTTTTTTCCCCTTCCCCAAAGCCTAAATGAATGGAACAAGAAATGTAATCCCAGCCATTTGGATTCAGAGCATGGGTGTCATCATTAACTTCTCCATTTTCTGCACTGACAAACCTACACACAGCCTTAATGACCTCAAGCTGGGCCTCCAACCTTCACAAACGTTCTCCCATCCCTCCCTCCCTTCTTATTGTTTCCTTATGTCAGAACTCTTATAATTGTCCAAAACAGGTTTCTTCTCAATTCATTTTGTACACGCAAAGCCAGATGACACCTCCTACAACACTACTCTTCTCATTTTACATGAAGCTTTTGCCTAAAAATCTAGAGAACTCTCATTCGTGTTTTTGGTAAATTACTACTGACCATGACATTCAATCTGACAGTGCACCTGGCATGCCAGGTTCTATCCCTTTTGTGACCAGGACCTTATGGAAACTTGACTTCTAAGGTTTAGTGTTTCCAAGTCTTAGAGCAAAATAAAACAGCACAGCCAATGTGACATATATCCATCCAGGCTGTTGCTGCAGGTAAGGTTTTCAGGAAGTGGACTGTGAGATGGAGATAATCGCCATGAGAGATGATTATTAAGGAGAACTTCAAAATTGACGGTGGGATAGAGAGGAAAGGAGCAGGACTGGGCATAGGGAGAAGCTGGGCAACGACGCAATCACTACAAAGGACTCAGCCTCCTTCAAAATAACATCTTTATTCATCAAAGCCTAAAACTAGAAACAACCCAAAACTGTTCATCAACAAAATCAACTGTAGTGTATTCACACAAGGAATACTATGCAGCCATGTTTTTAAAAGAACAAACTACTGTTAATGCAACAACATGGATGACTTTCACAGACATAATATTAATCAAAAGAAATCAGACACTGAAGGGAGATTATTATTATCACTGGATGATTCCATTTATATAAAGTTTAAGAAGTGACAAAACTAATCTACGGTGAAAGAGGTCAGAATAGTCCTCTTAGGGAAAACGGGTTCTTCACTGGGAAGGGCCACAAGGGAATTTTCTGGGGTGCAGGATGCTGAAAACATTCTGTCTTAATCTTGGGGGTTGTTACATGGTATATACGTATGTAAGACTTAATCTATACACTGAATATTTGTGCAGTACAATGGATGTATGCTTTTTAAAGAGGAAAAATAAGCATTAGCTTGAACAAAACAGCAATTATCCCAAACAAATGTGTCCATCTTCCTTGGCTAGTCACCTGAGGTTGCAGTCAATTGTTTTTTTAATTTTTTAACATCTTTATTGGAGTATAATTGCTTTACAATGTTGTGTTAGTTTTTGCTGTATAACAAAGTTTATCAGCTATATGAATACATATATCCCCATATCCCCTCCCTCTTGCGTCTCCCTCCCACCCTCCCTATCCCACTCCTCTAGGTGGTCACAAAGCATGGAGCTGATCTCCCTGTGCTATGCGGCTGCTTCCCACTAGCTATCTATTTTACATTTGGTAGTGTATATATGTCCATGCTACTCTCTCACTTCGTCCCAGCTTACCCTTCCCCCTCCCCGTGTCCTCAAGTCCATTCTCTACGTCTGCGTCTTTATTCCTGTCCTGCCCCTAGGTTTGTCAGAACCATTAAATGACGTCAATTTTTAAAATAAATTTTCATGGGAGTTCCCTGGTGGCACAGAATCCGCCTGCCAATGCAGTGGACACAGTTTTGAGCCCTGGTCTGGGAAGATCCCACATGCCGTGGAGCAACTAAGCCCATGCACCACAACTACTGAGCCCACGTGCCACAACTACTGAAGCCCATGCACCTAGAGCCCGTGCTCCGCAACAAGAGAAGCCACCGCAATGAGAAGCCCACGCACCGCAACAAAGAGTAGCCCCTGCTCACTGCAACCAGAGAAAGCCCGTGCGCAGCACTGAAGACCCAATGCAGCCAAAAATAAATAAATAAATAAATTTATAAAATACATTTTCATTGCCGTACAGCCTATATGCATATCTCTACCTGTAAAGTATAGGACACAGGTACCAATACAAAAGGGAAGACACTTGTATAATGGTGATAGTAATCTCTGAGCACCTTAATTGCACGTAATTTTCATTTTCTCTTTTTCACCTCTTTGATATTGTAAAATAAACACTGATTGTTTTTTCTGTTGAGGGGAGGAGTGATTATCCTTTAAAGATGCATTATAATTCATTGAAGAATGGGCTAAAAAGAGAAAGGCAATACCGAAAGTGAGGTTATAAACACTGTAACCACTTAGAGTGTGTGCTAAAAAGCAAGGTGAAAGGGAGTATCTTTTTCAGGACAGGAGAGTGGGAGTCAGTACAGAATGCCCATGGGGGAAAGGTGCCATGTTAAACACTGGCTGAAAATGACCCACGCTGAAGTGATGATGCATTCCAATGAGAATGTCCAATTTGGAGGACCAGAGCATAGTTGCTGACAACCAGTTAGGGATTTCTGGTAAGCAGCTGGCAGAGACAGAAGGGGTATCCCTGAAACATGGCTCTGATCTTCCAACCAGCAGGTAAATAAAGAAGGTTGTGAATTTGTCAGATTCCAAAGGCTTCTAGCCATCCTGACTCAGCCATCACTTCACAATGATCAGACCACTCCCAAAGCCCCTTATAGTGAAGCACTACATTCTCTGGCAGCGCAACTCAGGATCACGAGTCCCCAGGGGCAGCTGAAGGAACACAGACATTTCAATGAAGAGTTTTTATAATAGGTTGGAAAAGGTTCTCTCACAAGGAACACAGAAAGCCCACAAAAAGCAAAACTTTCATTTCTTTATCTCTTAGTAGAAGTAAAACAATCATGAAAATAATAATTTAAGGATTTCTATTTGAGGAAGGAACAGAGATGCAGGGTGTTGGCTGTCAAAGATGCCATTTGCCTTTGTGGGAGCTAAAATAGCCCTGTAATGAAAAGCACTAGTGCTTACTGCACGGCCTTGGGCAATCTATCTCTCCTGGCATCAGTGGGGAGAATGATCACACACATCTCATAGACTGTTGTGAGGAGTAATGGGAATTACATGTACTATGTGCACTTAGCAAGCACTTATTAATATTATCTGTTATGTGAAATAGACTCACAGACACAGAAAACAAACTTATGGTTACCGAAGGGGAAAGGTAGGGACGGGGAATAAATTAGGAGTATGGGATTAACAGATACACACTACTAAATATAAAATAGATAAACAACAAGGACTTAGGTATGACACAGGGAATTACTTTCAGTATCTTGTAATAACCTATAATGGAAAAGAATCTGAAAAAGACTATATGTGTGTGTGTGTGTGTGTGTGTGTGTGTGTGTCACTTTGCAGTACACCTGAAACTAACACAACATTGTAAATCAACTATACTTCAATAAGTAATAATAATATGTGTTACGTGATACATGCTATTGTCATGGTCATGGTTATGGGGCAGTTCTCACCAGAGCCTCTTTTTTGTTTTTAATTTTTATTATAGTATAGTTGATTTACAATGTTGTGTTAGTTTCAGGTGTACAGCAAAGTGAATCGGACCACAGCCTCTTCTGACATCTTATTCCAGTTTCATTCCTGGGGTAAAGTCTTCTTTTTCATGTCTCTTAGTGCGTGTTCTTCTTGCTAAAATAATCTAAATACCTTATAAAAGGTATACATGACAAGCGCCAGCCCAAGCCATCTGACACAAGGCCACAATAAGAGGAAGTGGGGTAGCACACTGCAGCCCCAGTGAGACAGAAGCCTACTTAAGACAACTACGCACAATCAGCTTACCTGGTTTTTCCCATTGGAGAGACACCAGAATCTTAACTCATAAAGTCTGGTATGAGCCTCTTGTCTAAGTACCTACATATGGGAATACACAGATGTGTTTAATCACAAAACCTGAGAGGCTCATAGAAAACGATGGAATTCATGTTCTATAAGAAAATCCACATTCTATAAAATTGGTAATCAAAGACATGTAGTCTGGAGCCACTCCTGAGGAACTGGTGATAACCTCTTAACAAAGAAGTGGAGGAAACAGTTCTCATTCTGTGTCTGGTAACGGACAAACTTTTTACTTTCTGTTTAGGTATTTGTTAGAAACATAGTATCCGAATTAAAAGGGTGGACTTCAGCATCAGAATGCCTGGGATTCTAAACCCAGCACCAATGTTTGCTAGATGAGTGATGTGGGTATATTACTAACATCTCTGTGCCTCAATTTTGTCAACAGTAAATGGATTACCTGTCTTGAAAAATGATTGTAAGCATTAAATAAACTTATTTATGATAAGGTAAAGCAGTTACTGCCTGGCGAACAGCAAGTAAATCTTCAGCTATTTTTATTAATTAATTCTTGATTAATGGACTTTTATTAATTCTTGATTAATGGACATTAATTTTTACTTATATTCACTTTAGAAATTTCAGAAAATAAACTAAAAGGAAGAAAAATAAATTGAAAGGGAGAAAATTTTAAATCTTCTTTTATCCACTCTCTCAGAGATAACCACTGTTAACATTTTGGAAAAGTTTTATTCCTTTTTTTCTTAAATATACAATCTCAGAACTAAGAATAAAGTATACATGGTATTTTGTAACCTAATTTGTTTCCACTTAACCATCAATAATTGGAAAAAATATCATATTTTTCACTTAACCATACTTCATAGAAAAAAAAATCCTTGTCATTAGGTATTCTCCTACCATATCATTATGCCTAATGAAGAATATTACATTGCTTAGGAGTATTTATTTAACCATTCCCCTATTACTAAATATTTAGAAGGTTGCCAAATTTTTACTATTTTTAAAAAATTCTTGAACATACTTGCTGGTGATTGTTTGTGCAGATCTCTGATCTTTTCCTTAAGATAAATTCCTAGGAGTCAAGTTTTCCAATATCCAAAATGAATAAACATTATTAAAGCATTTGGTGTATTCAGTAGATGTCTATTGGAATGCATCATTCCTTCCAAAATGCTCTTTACAATGCTGGCTGAGAACGTGATACTACAGTTCTTTGTCGCTTTAACCAGTCGAATCTATTTTCAGTTCCATTACAAGATCCATACTCTCTTCTGTGTGACAATGAGAAGGGCTTTTAAAACTCTTTCTGATAGAGGGCTTCTGATAGAGGGCTTCTGATAGAGGGTTGGGAGTCCTCCTGCCGATGCGGGGGACAAGGGTTCGTGCCCCGGTCTGGGAGGATCCCACATGCCGCGGAGCGGCTGGGCCCGTGAGCCATGGCCGATGAGCCTGCGCGTCCGGAGCCTGTGCTCCGCAACGGGAGAGGCCACAGCAGTGGGAAGCCCGCGTACCGCTAAAAAAAAACCAAAAAAAACCTCTTTCTGATAGAAAAGAATCCTTTCCTTGGGCTTTTAAGCTAGAACTGGATTATGCAAAAATATGAAGCCCACAATACTTACTGTGTAACCTCTGGTAATAGCATCTCTAGATGTCCTTTATCATTTCAAGCTTGGTATTTTGTGAGTTCTTATTTACCCGTTTAACGCTTAGCTAGAGTGAGTTCCAACTCCTGAGCCACTCTCCACTTTCCTTTTTTCACTTTCTGGCCTGGAATGTTAACTTTTCATAAACCAAAACAAGTTTTAAACAGGAAATCCCCAAACTTCAACAAATTTAGAAACTGGTACACGTGTCAAGTATCCTCTAGTGGCTTCTCCTTGGAATTAGAATAAATCTCAACTCCTTCCACCAACATGCAGAACTACAGAAGATCTAGCCCGTGGCTAGTTCTCCAACTGCACTGCTGCCTCTCTCATTCCTTTGCCCACCAAACTCACTAAACAAAACATTCGTCAGGTCCTTTGACACTCCAAGCACCTTCTGACACTAGAGGCTACACATGAGCTTTTCCCTCTGCCTGGATGCTTTTTTGCTTCTTTTTGTCATTCAGATCACAGCTCAAGTCACGTCTCTTCACAGACATTCCCTGGCCATTCAATCTTAAGATGCCTCACACTCACTCACTCTACTCTTTCTCCCATCACTCAATTTGTCTCTGCAGTACACTTGTTATTTTCTGATCTTGAATAATATCAAAGACCGTAACTGTCTTGATCCCTGCTGTATCCCTAAGAACTGGTGCCTGGCACATAGTAGGTGCTTAATAAATATTTATTGGAAAATTTTGCTGAATGGATTATTTTAAAACTTGCTTACTATATATCCTGCTTGAAACTGCTAGCCAAAGCTGAGTTCTGGAAGGAGGGAGATGCTATAATGAGAATAAGGTGAAACTCTGTTCAAGGAACATCTATTATACAGGTCTTGGAAAACCAACTGTAAGCAGTTTTACAGATATCAAATAGGAGAAGAGAGATTTGGGGAATTTAAAGAGAAACTTCCTTCTGACTGTCAAAAAGGGATGGAAAGAGAGAGCGTGCAGGAGCTGGAGCAGAAGAAAGGAAGGAAAGGAAGGAGAGAAGAGGAGAAGCGAGGGAGGGAGGGAGAGAAGAAGTGAATTCAAGATGGGTCTTGAAATGCTATGTGGTTGAGACCTTACAGAGGCACAAGCCACATGTAATGAGCCCACAGAAAACAAGAATGATGTATTACTGGGCAACCAAGGAGAGTTTCAAGGAGGAATTTGAACTGACCTTGTAGAATTTGTACATTTTTTTTTCCTAATAGAAAGAGAAGGAAAAGAAAAACAGCAGAGCCTAAACAAAGGTAAGCAGGAACAAAAGTGCAGGGCTGGTTCAGAGAAATGGAGGTCATGTTGTGGGGCTGGTGTATGAATACAGAGGGCGATCAGAGGGAATCCTGACAGCTAGTATGTATGTATCTGGCACATTAATTCCCCACGTGCGCCAGTTGTGACCTGTAGCAAGAACAAAGGCCACTTATAACCCATGTTCTTACTGGTTTCCTTTCTTTTTCTCTTTTCCTTGACGTCTTTATTGAGATGTAATACACATATTAACCAACTCACCCATGTAAGTGTACAATTCTACGGTTTTTAGTAGAGTCACTGAGTTGTGCAACCAACACCACTATCTAACTCCAAAATATTTTCATCACCCTGAAAAGAAACCCCATACCCACTAAGTCAGCCCTCACCCCCACCCTCTATCCCTGGGCAAACACTAATCCACTTTCAGTCTCTATGGATTTGCCAGTTCTAGACATTTCATATAAAAGGAATCCTACAATATCTGGTCTTTTCTGATGGGCTTCTTTTACTAAGCATAAAGTTTTCTAGCGTCATCCTTGTTGGAGCGTGTGTCAGTACTTCACTCCTTTTCGTGGCTGAAAAATACTGCACTGAATGGATATAGCACATTTTATATACAGTTCATCAGCTGATGGACATGTGGATTATTTCCACCTTTTCACTATTATGAATAATGCTGCTCTTAACATTCATATACAAGTATTTCTATGAGCATATATTTTTGTTTGTCCTGGGTATATACCTAGGAGTAGAATCATTGGGTCACATGGTTCACTCTATCTTTAATATTTTGAGAAATGGCCTATTTTCCAAAGTGGCTGTACTATTTTACATTCTTACCGACAATATCTGAGATGCCAGTTCCTCTCCATTCTTGCCAACACTTATTGCATCTGTCACTTTGATTATCGTCTTCCTAGTGGATGTGAATTGATATCTCATTGTAGTACCTCATTATAGTTTGATCTGCCTTTCCCTAATGACTAATTATGTTGAGCATCTTTTATTGTGAGTACTGGCTATTCTATTTCTGCTCAATCTACTCTTCACACAGAAGCAAAATTATAGTCTTTAACCTACAACACCAGGTCTCAATACTCCCCTGCCTAAAACTTTACACGGCTACCCCACTACACTTGGACTAAAATTCAAATCCCTCCCACAATATACTAGGCCCTGCATAGTATTACAACTTGAAATTACTAATTTGCAATTATTTTACTGACTTTAATTTACTAAAATAATGAACGATTCATTATCATTATTCATTTATTATATATTTACTTATTATATTATTCACTGTAATATATTCAATATTATTTAATATTCAATATTTAATTTAAGGTATGTGTCAGTGTTCCCTATTCAGAAGAGCAGAAGTAATGTCTGCCCGTCCTCTGTGAATCCCTGTGCCTAAAACAATGGCTAGCATATGGTAAAACACATGCTCACCAAATGCATGAATAATTTAAAAATTAAAAAATAAATGATTCCCTCCAAATATAGCTAGATAATGCACAGTACTATGTGAATGAAAAATTATATAAATGTGTGTCCTTCATTTATTTAGATGGAATAATAATGGTGTATTCCCATAAAACACGTGAATTGGCTGATCTAGAAGTGGAGAATGTAATGAACATAGACATACTTATTGTAGTTAGTTCAATCACAGTCTCTAAAGACTGTTGTCTGCTATTGTGATATTTTCAACCAACAGAACTCCTATCCACGTGCCGTACATTTGTCACTCAGTGATGTAAAAAAAAGAATAAATGAGTCAGGCAACAGGCTGATTACCATTATGCAGATCTGCAATGCAGGCTTTATTGCACAGACTAGCACTGATGCGTTGATTCTGATTCTGTGAACAATGACTGTGTTAACAGGCAAATGAAAGTGTCAGCAGCTCTACTGTGAGTCTGTGTCTTGACACAACCCACAGATATTGTGACTGTCCCACAAGCCAGCCTTTGTTCAATAAAATATAAAAGTCATTCTGAACCATGCTACAAAGTTTACGTTTCTTTGGGGTTTTGAGGTTGCTATTACCACACCCTGAGAAGTTAAAGTAACTGGAAGTTAATAAAGAAAGAAATCATTCATACCATATGTTACTTAAAGTGAAAAGCCATCAATCTGATGGCTTGTGATCTTTTACATGGAAAGCAACTTTCTTCCTTTTCCTTTCTAAAAACAAAACAAAACAGGAAGTAGTTCCCACCTAAACCTCACAGACCTCTTCCTTCTCAGGGCACACTTTTCTACATATTTGTCCCCAAGAACTCATCTTGTTCTTCAGTTATTTAAACTTCAGTTTTATTTCCCCCAAAAAGATTCTGATCAGTGCACTCTATCGTAACTTGAATCATTCACTTCTTTCCACCTTCTCAGCCACCACTGGGTCTAGGACACTCGCACTTCCTTCCTAGATGACTGCAGCCACCCTACTGTTCCCCCACCTCCACTCACGTTCCCCTCCAGAAAGTCACATCACATCACTCCCCATCATTACTGAATGGATGAACCAATGAATGAATGATTAACCATAGGAGGGGAAGAAGCAATTCTAATAAAAATGTTCTCATATGTAAAAAGCTTTTGTTCATATCCTCAAGCCAGCATTTTGCTGAGGATAGGTGAGAATTATTATTATTTACATTTTCAGATGAAAAAACTGAGGTCAGGGGAGTGGGATGATGTGCCCAGGGTTATACAACTTAGTCCGGGGACAGACAGAACCAAGATTCTGATTTGGAATTCCAAATTCCTTGTCCTGTGTTCTTTCCATGGCACAGCGTTTTCTCTTCCTTCCCCCACCAAAATACACACGCACACTCATATCCATGTAGGCACGTGCACACACACACCAATTCAAGTGAAATCTAGGGTGTCTAATCTGTTTCAAAACAAATCTAAAAGATATTTATGTTTTTCTGTCTTCAAGCAGAGAGGAGCTATCTGTGATAGCAGAAGTGTACAAGTGGGAGATGATTTTGTTTCCAAGATAGAAGCAATCAGGCTGTCCCCAGAACTGCCCAAGAAGAAACTCCCAATCTCACAACATGCACACAGGAACTTCCCTGGCGGCGCAGTGCTTAAGAGTCCGCCTGCCAATGCAGGGGACATGGGTTTGAGCCCTGGTCTGGGAAGATCCCACATGCCGTGGAACAAGTAAGCCCGTGCACCACAACTACTGAGCCTGAGCTCTAGAGCCCTCGAGCCACAACTACTGAAGCCTGCGCGCCTACAGCCCGTGCTCCGCAACGAGAAGCCACTGCAATGAGAAGCCCGCGCACTGCAACGAAGAGTAGCCCCCGCTAGCCGCAACTAGAGAAAGCCCACGTGCAGCAATGAAGACCCAATGCAGCCTAAATAAATAAATAAAATAAATCTATTTAAAAAAAAAAGAACATGCACACAACTCAAATTATCAGGAAAGCCACGGAGATAAGAAAGCCATGATTCCCTTTCAAAGGAAGTGTCTCAAATTTATGTTCAGCTGAGTATATCTAGAAACTGGGAAAGATTTAAATGCTCCTTGACACTTTTCTTTCTTTCAAGCAAGTTATTAAATGAGACAGAGCTCCTAGTGAGGCCTATGTTTCTGGTAGCTAACAGAAGGAACTTACAACATGATGAAAGGCAGGGTAAAGGAAACTAAAACTGAGCAAGGAGACTGGAGAAAATTTCAGAAAAAAATAAGGAGAGAATCACAGGGTATCTTCATACCAAAATACACGTTAGAACAGAAGGCAGGCAGGGGACACTGTGCCACAAGACTACCTCCCTGGGCATCTTACATCTTTATGAACTATCTTAATCTTCTCTCTCATCCAGGACAAAAATGACACCCACATCTTCTGAAGAAGGCTGTTAGGTAAGTACCAAAGAGAAAACACTTCTGTGGGTGACCTGATGAGACTGGTTACCAGATGGTACATTTTCCATAACTCTGGTCAAAACATGAGCTCAGGAAGTAATGGGATCTAAAGGGGAATCAAATAAAATTATCCCAGACCAAGGGGTCAGGTGCCAAAGAAAAAGAAAAAGGATGAATCCAAGCTTGAGTCTGAAACACACACAGATTCAAAAATTCTTCCTCTAGACCAGCCTCCTTGCTTCTACCGCTATGTACTCCCTCTTTATCCTTCCCTTTACAATTTCTACTTTGTCAGTACCATACTCTTCTCAGTTTTGTCTTTCTTTTTTCTCGAGTTCTCCGAATGGGAAGTTATAAAAAAAACAATTTTCAGATGCCTGGGTCAGTGAAAGCAGTGACACTGATCTGCCAGGAACATGTCTATACCCCATTTCTGTCTACGTCATTATCATACTGTACCCCCCCAATTTCACCAGGTAGAAGGACATCTCTCTCTCAGTTCTTTAAACACTCCATAATTGAGATTCCTTGGGAACTTCAAAGATGTTTATTCCCTCATCTGGAATGATTTCTTTTTCTTTTCATCCTTCCTTGAGAGCCTGCCTTGACCTTGCCCACCCCTCCCCAACCAGACCTGACTAGTTCACTTCGTCTTGCACTCATGGTATTTATCACATAAGCAAAAATAGTTAATGAAGTAATTATATACTATTTGTCTCCCCTGTTAGACTAGACATTCCAAGAGGGCAAAAACATGATTTAACTTTCCTTACTACTAGAATCCCAATGATTAACTCATTGCTTGGCACATAGTAAGTGCTCAATAAAACACTGTTCCTTTTGCTACCTGTCACCTTTGAAATTCTCCCCAACTGCCTAATCTCAAGTTGTAGCTCAGTGTAAACTGACTTGGAGATGAAACACAGGTGACCAGAGGGAGGCTGTTAGACGCCAATGACCAAGATGCAGTAGCGTTGCCCCTCCTCTACAATCACCTGTCTCTCTGACATAAAATGATATATCACCATCCCTCCTGTTGCAGAGCCAGAAATCTAGGGGTCATTCTTGATAACTGTCTCTGCCTCACCTTCACATCGAACCCATCACCTAGGACAGTCGATTTTATCACCTATCTAATGGCTCTGCCAACCACTCTCCAGATACCTTCACCATACTGTCCAAGCCACCATTCTCTTCCAGCAACAGCCTTCTCCTAGTTGGTCTCACTGCTTCACTCCCCCTCTTTTCCCCTCCATCCTCCACTTAGCAGCCAGAAGGTCCCCAGTGAAACACCTGCCATGCTACATCACTGCCTTCAATGACTTCTCATCGTTCTCAGGATAAGAAACAAAAGCCTTAACTGGTCTACAAGGCCCTCATAGACAACCACTGTGCCCCTCATTCACCTCAACTGGAGCCATTTCCCCACGTGCTCAGCCACTCTGGCCATCTTACTGACCTGTGGCCACACCAAGCCCTTGGTGTCACAGGGCCTTGTGCAAAGGCTCCCTCAGCCTGTAGTGTTCTCTCCTCCATTAACCCTGCTCATTCTTCAGATCCCTGCTCAACTGTCCTGCTGGAGAGAGCCTTTTATGACCATATTTCCTCCCCCAGTCTAGAGCCAGTTCTTTCCCTTTTTACAGGGTTTAGATGTATTTCTAAATGTTTATAATTATGCATTCATTTAGTCAGATTGCTTGAGTAATGCCTGTCTTTTGTACCAGACTAAATTCCTGGAGAGCAGAGACTTGGTATTTTAATGTTCACCATTATATCCTCAACATGTAACACAGTACCTAGCACACAGAGGCACTAAATAAACTTCTATGGATGGATGGATGGGTGGAGGGGTGGCTGGGTGAATGAATGGATGAATGGATAGTCTGAGGTGCCATCTGTCTATCAGCTAAGCCAGGCATTACAAAATCCCCACAGGAGCCAAGCACACAGCGTAAGTGTGTGAATTATGCTGGGTATTAGTAAAAAGGAGTAGCGGAAAATGCACTGACATTTAAAATTTTCATGAAACCCTAGGTTGGCCAAACAAAGTGTTTGCCCACTTTTAATTTAGGCCTTGGAGGAGACTGTTCCAAGAAGCTCCCCCTTCAAGTCTCACCTACTTAGCCCTCAGAGAGAAGGCAGGCTTCGGAGGTCACAGGCCACCACCACAGTCCCGAACGCAAGTTCTGTTCACAGGGAGCAAAGGACAAATCCAAGCCCAGTGAAGAAGCCTATCCCATAACCTGAAAGCCAGAAACTAGAATTCCCATACCCACTTATTCTGACTCATTTCATTAAGTTTAAATGACTGAAAGAGGTTAAAAACTTAAATATGTGGTAAAACCCCAGCAATTCACTTGTTCAATTTTAAAAAAAAAAGGAAAAAAATGTTAAACTTTGTAACAATAGTATGAACACAAAAACATTTCCTGGGAGCACAAGGAGAGCTGTGGCTTTGAAATTCTGCCTTTTATCTTCATGGGAAAAGCAAAAGCTTACAAGCTGAAAAGAGCAATTTTCCTCTGGTAAAAACTCACAGGACCTAGGCTAGTGCTTCCCCACAACCTCAAATGCTTTTTACTGATCTGTGCCTTGACCGTGTAGAAACGTTCAAATGAAAAATCAAGATCATCTTCACTTACCTTTCTTATGCTTTCCTGTGATGAGAACTCAATGTATTCTAGGTTTACATGTGATTTCGGTAGATTTTTGCCATTACGAATCTGTTTTTCTTTAACTGCAAACCACCTGATTCCGATTTTCCCTTGCCATAAATCTGAATTTTTACTACATTTTATCTGAGATTCACAACAGATGGGCTATGAATCAAGGAAAATAAAATGGGAGGAGAGAAAACATAAAATTATTGGGCAAAAACTACAGAGAAGATGAAACAGCTCTCAGAAAGGATAGAATAGGGATGGAAGAGGTAGTCCCAACAAAACAAAACCAAAGACCTGACAACTACCTTTAAATGAAGAAAAACATTTTCTTAATAAAACTGTAAAAACAGCTGCATTCACCTTAACTGTTACTGCAACCCAGAAACACAGAAGATACCTTGGCATTATATCAACCATATTTTTATGTCCTTACATCAATGATTTCATTCCATAGTTCTCTGTATACTTACTGGTCATAAAAGAGAGCAACCATGTTCAAGGATGTTAATCCACCAACTCCCATATTCCTGCCTCAACACGGCATTCTCCTTGAAACAAAACTCACCACACATTTTTAACCAGCACTGCAGAAAGACGTTATGGAAACCAATGTCCACTGAAACTGAAATCTAGCCCATCCAAACATTCTAGGACAGGTGAGAGCAGAGTGAGTTGACTGAAGAAGTGCCCGCAATCTTAAAAGTTATGTTAAAATTCATGATTATAGGCAGAAGGGCAATTTATACCATGATACAAAATATTTCAATAGGAAATGTTCAACTCATCACATATACACTATGTCTACCTGATGCCAAATATTTACTTGAAAGTCATACATTACAACAGCTGTCTTCATATTAGGGACTTGCTATAGAATTTCTATAGCGTCCTTGTCCTGCAAAACATTTCTGATGTATACTTTGTCTTTTTTTTCTTAAATCTCCCAGTAGAAATTCAAGAACTGCCTTCATCTGATAAAAGAACCCCATCTCTCCATGAGAACAGACGCTGATAAAACTTGACTTTCAATTCAAAACTTCATTGCCAAAAATCTCTAGAATATGGCTTCCAGCAAACTTAGAAGAACATTCAGACTATTTGTTGTTGTTGTCAATTTTTAGAAGGATTTATCTCTTTCGTGTTAAAAGCTCATTTGGTCACAGGTAACAGAAATTCTTTGAATCTTGCTTTGGGGTAGGAGATGAACAGAATATATTGTGGAACTCAAGGGCAGGAACTAGTTTTTGGATGGAAACAAAGACCTACACAGCCAGTCTCTGGATCTCGATCTCTCCACATGATATTCTGTCATCTCTGCCTCTCTGTAGGTCGACTTCACTCTTGTCTCTAAAATAGCTTTCTCTGCCACTGCAGGCATGCATGACAGAAACTGGCCATTCTTACATCTCACAAGATTGTGGATCCCCAATTCAGATGATTAAACAGACTCTCTCTCCTGACCCTGAATTTCCACATGGAATCCAACTGTCAATCAGCTTGCAGCAGAGGAGCAAGTTCTCATAGAAGAGCAATCTTCCAGTAGAAGAACTACTCAGGCAAATAATGTATATGCATTTCCTGTGACCTAGAAGTTCCACTCCAAAGAAAATTTCACACAGGTTCATAAAGGGCCATGAACAGGGATGTTCTTTGCACACTGTGTTGGCAAGAAGTTGCGTGTCCATTACCGTGAGAGGAAATCAGGTAAAATTCAGTGGATGCACATGGCAGAGTATTATGCAGCAATGAGAAGCAAAGGACTACACACACCCACATGGGAGAACTCTGTTGAGCGTGGGGCTTTGTCATACACTGTGTAAGCCACCCAGAGACAGACCAGGAGTCCCAGGGAGAAGGGCTACAGCAGGAAGTTGGACACGCAGTTGCCCTTTTTCACAGCATCCCTTGGAGAGAAGTTCTTAGGTGGGAGTGTAGCCAGATGTACTGTGGGTTGTGCATGAGGAGAATAAACCACCCCTTTTCGTGAGCTTTGTGAGAGCTGCCTTGCATGCAGCAAAACAGGAGCAAACCAGGCTGTGAGTACATGCTGGTTATTCAGGGGAGTTGCAGGCCCATGCTGATAGCATCGGCAGAGACTTTTGAGAAATGGAGGCTGGCTGCAGCCCGTCCTCCTGGAGAGAGGGAGGAGCCCCCAATCCCAGCCAACTCATTTCCAGTTAATGGGAAGAGAATGCTGGATCCTGCAACTGACATCCTATTGGTCACTACAAATCTGAAATGCCCAATGCTTAGTAAAAAAAAAAAGGGAGGAAATTGAAAAATATTTATAAAATAATAAAGAGTACCATTTGCATAAATGGGAGTGGGACATGTGCCAATGAAATGGAGTGAATGACAAATAGAACAAAAGAGGACCTTTCAGGGAACAATGATGGTAACGTGGCAGCAACTGATGTGTACAATCAACAGAAGCCTTTCTACTGGAGGTCCAAAACCAACCACAACAAAAGATTTTTTCTTTTTTTTAATTATAGTTGATTTATAATATTGTGTTAGCTTCAGGTGTACAACATAGTGATTCAGTACTTTTGCAGATTATATTCCATTATAGGTTACTACAAGCTAATGAGTGTAATTCCCTGTGCTGTACAGTAAATCCCTGTTGATTATCTATTTTATGCATAGTAGTTTATATCTGTTAATCCCATACCCCTAATTTGTCCCTCTACCCTTGCCTCTCCCCTTTGGTAACCACAAGTTTGTTTTCTACATCTGTGAGTCTGTTTCTGTTTCGCATATACATTCATTTGTATTATTTTCTACATTCTACATATTAGTGATATCATATAGTATTTGGCTTTCTTTGTCTGACTTATTACACTAAGCATAATATGCCCTAGGTCCATCCATGTTGCTGCAAATGGTATTATTTCATTCTTTATACTGCTGAGTAGTATTCCATTGTACATATATACCACATCTTCTTAAGCCAACAGTCTGCTGATGGGCACTTAGGTTGCTTTCCACATCTTGGCTATTGTAAATAGTGCTGCTATGAAAATTGGGGTGCATGTATCTTTTTGAATTAGTGGTATTGTTTTTTTGGATATATACCCATGAGTGGAATTGCTGGGTCATATGGTAGTTCTATTTTTAGGTTTTTGAGAAACCTCCATAGTGTTTTCCACAGTAGCTGCACCAATTTACATTTCCACAAACAGTGTAGGAGGGTTCCCTTTTCCCCACGTGTTCGCCATCATTTGTTATCTGTGTTCTTTTTTTTTTTCTTTGCTGTACGCGGGCCTCTCACTGTTGTGGCCTCCCCCGTTGTGGAACACAGGCTCCGGACGCGCAGGCTCAGCAGCCATGGCTCACGGGCCCAGCCGCTCCACGGCATGTGGGATCTTCCCGGACCGGGGCACAAACCCGTGTCCCCGGCATCGGCAGGTGGACTCTCAACCACTGCGCCACCAGGGAAGCCCTCTGTGTTCTTTTTGACCATAGCCATTCTGACCAGTGTGAGGTGATACCTCATTGTGGTTCTGATTTGCATTTCTCTAATAATTAGCTTTCTTGAGCATCTTTTCATGTGCCTGTTAGCCATCCGTATGTCTTCTCTGGAAAAATGCCTATTCAAATCTTCTACCCATTTTTTGATTGGATTGTTTGTTGTTTTGATATTGAGTTGAATGAGCTGTTTGTATATTTTGGATATTGACCCCTTGTCGTTCCATCATTTACAAATATTTTCTCCCATTCCGTAGGTTGTCTACAAATTTTTAAAAATAAATAAATAAAACACTTTTATGACTGTAGTTTCAGAATGACTGGGGGGCGGGGTGGCTCTCAGTCTGAGAAGACAGCCTCTAAGCTGCATATGAAGACCTGTCACTAATCATTTCTACAGACATTAAATACTGATTCTGAACCAGTAATGAAGGTTGTTATACAACGGAGCTGAAATGACCTTTAAATAACAGCCTATCTTTGCCACTGAGATATTTTTCACTACCAGGAGATGCTAGGAAATAAGATTAACTCTTCTTTTCTTTGAAGGTGGAAGTGACGGGAAGATCAAATATCCTCTTGACCTCAAAAATCACATAAATAATAGCTCAGCAATGCAATGCTTCAATGATGGCAAGGAAAATCTTGACCATGATCAGTTAAGCATTCGTAGAGAAAGAGGAAACAGATAGTGTCTGGCAACTGTTTTAATAAATCACCACAGCTTGGAAATGCATCTGAAAGGCACATGGCATAATTGATTTTCAGATTTCTGATCTTAAGGGTTTGAATATGTTTGATACCTGCAAAAACAGATCTACTTCAACGCACATCGTTTTTCAAATCAACGTGAATTGAGCCAAAGGTGGACCAAAGTCAAAGAACATCTCTGACTAATGTGGAACAAGGCACATTCCCCAGGTCAGAGGACGACTACACACTGGATTTTTAACTATGAAATTTCAATTCTACTCCAACTTGAATTTCCAGCTTTTGCCTTGTATCAACAGAACAGGAATTCCAGAGGGGAGGTTTCGGGGGAAAAAATGTTGGTGAAAGCCAAGCTGGGGTTGGAGGGGCAGCTGAAACCAGGACTGCTCTTTTCCCTGGAACTTCTTAGACTTGCAAAGAACACAGATGATTGAGTCTGCAAGAGAGAGGCCCTTGGCCACCAAATGGCAAGCAGAGGGTCACTAGTTTAATGATGCACACGATGTCACGGTGACCCCTCGCTGGGGTCTCAGGCTCCACATTTTATAGTTTGGTTGTTATTTGACCTGAGGGAGTTTATTGACAACCATTACTTCTCATTAGAAGACTTTTTCTTTAAGCTCCGAGTTTTTTAGAGTTCATCTCTAGAATTCTTACAAAGGGCACTACATTCATAAAACATCTCAACACCCAAGAACACGGCTGAACCAAGGCAACCCTGAGACGCAGGTAACATCTGTTTCTGTATCTCAAACCTCTCAGCCTTCTGTCCAGTGCTGCTCTATTATTAAGCCCTTCTCTCCCTGACTAGATAGCCAGTCACACACCCTGCATCCTTGGTCCCCCAGTTCTCAACTTCTTCTCCCCTCCCCTGACTTGGATTTTTGCTAGAAGACTGCTGATGATAGGATGAATTCACAATGTGAGTCACAAAGAGCTGCCAGATTCTCAAAGTTAGGGGCACATCAACGAGCACACCTGGTGTTAAGGAGCGCCTGTGCTGACAGCGCAGGACCTGGGGCACATCGCTAAACACTTAAATATCGCCGTGCATGTGGAGCCTGTTCACGCTATATATGCCATTCCTTCTCTTCCCTCCAGTTTCTCTGCTCCCTCACCCCAACCCAAGATTCTATCTCATGAATCAATGCCAAAGGGAGTCACTGTGATCAATGAAGGTATGTAGTCACCTGTAGGTGTTCTGAATCAGAAAAAAAAAAAAAAAAAATCCAAGGACCAGAGCTTAAATTGTTACAGTGATGGGTTTTTTAAATTTTTATTTAATTTAATTAATTTATTTATTTTTGGCTGTGTTGGGTCTTTGTTGCTGCACACGGGCTTTCTCTCCAGTTGTGGCAAGTGGGGGCTACTCTTCGTTGCAGTGCGTAGGCTTCTCATTGCGGTGGCTTCTCTTGTTGTGGAGCACGGGCTCTAGGCGCGTGGGCTTCAGTATTTGCAGCACGCAGGCCCTAGAGCATGGGGGCTTCAGTGGTTGCAGTACGTGGGTTCAGTAGTTGTGGCGTGCAGGCTCTAGGGTGCACGGGCTTCAGTTGTTGTGGCTTGCAGGCTCTAGAGCGCAGGATCAGTAGTTGTGGCACACGGGCTTAGTTGCTCCGCGGCATGTGGGATCTTCCCGGACCAGAGATCAAACCCATGTCCCCTGCATTGGCAGGTGGATTCTCAACCACTGCGCCACCAGGGAAGTCCCTGCGATGGTTTTCAAGACTGGTTGCAGGTTAAAACATTCTGTGAGAGAGTTTTGTAAAAGTACCAATGCCCAGTTCTACCCTATGCCAATTAAGTTATCTTTTCTTGTAGATATCGAACAGCATCAATAATTCTTAAAGACTCTCCAATTGATTCTAATATGCGACCAAGCTTGATAACTACTGGGTTGTCATTTCCAGATTGAATACCCTATCTGTGCTTTAGGGTCTATAAAGCTTTAACTCAAAGGAGGAATTTCAGGCACTGCAGCTGAGTAGAGGAAATATTTTGGATCTGTTTGGATATCACATGATACAATCGGTTTCTTCTTCCATCTCAGCACAGGATGCCAGCATTGTGTCTGAAATTCTCATCTTATTTAACCAATGGGGAAATCAGACTGGCTGACGACTCTAGTGAGAGGGGCTCTAGTACCCGCTGGGGTGTGTCTGATGAAAGCCTTCTCTTTACGGTTATATTCATGCATAGAAAGGCAAACTCCATGGTCCTTTGCAGTTGAGCATTGAAATTAAAAAAAAAAAAAGCAAAACCTATACCCTTAAGAAACTACTTTTTCATGCTTGATTTACTTAAGTTTAGTCCATGCTGGCATTTCTACATTAAATTGTTTTTCCTGCTGCCTTATATTTTAAAGCCCTTTGAGAAGTCCGACATTAAATTGGCCACACAATAGAAAAACTGGAAGAAGCAGACTCCCTCCCACCCTCTTTTGTTAGCATGATTGTTTTTGATTAAGTCAAGTCCAAAATGAAAACCACAGGGGCCTTCCATCACACACATCCATCGTAAGCCATGTTGGAGGCATTCTCAGAATCCTAGTAGAATCCCGACTCATGTGAACGTAGAGAAACTTGCTTGGAAATTCTGGTTAACTCAGAAACGTTTCTGGGGAGTCAGGGTTAGGGAGGCAGGTGCAGGCAAGAAACACTAAGCTAAATGGCTCAAGATCAGAGAAACGTTCCCTGAAAAGAGCAATTTTTTTCCAAGTAGAGTTTTTCCAGAATGATATCACCACAAAATCCAAGTCATTGTTTAATTTTTTGAGTTCAATGTTTCTCCTCTCCTCAGTTACCTTTGCTTGTAGCTGTGGATATTTTCTATTTTGATTTTGATGCCTCCATACCAAAGATTCTACACCATACATAAAGCAGCATTTTTCCAAAAAGGGAATGGTGCTCAGAGAATCTTTGTTTGACACAGAAACTGCCATATAGTTTCCCAACCACAGACAATAAAATCAATTAAAAGCAGCAAACACGCATTCAGCCTAGCACAGATGCTTAGGCAGCGCTGTTACAAGTTCAGCTCATACAGTCTTGCTCTGTCTTCTACACAGAACTACCACGTACTAAGCCTCACTATGGGCCAGGCATGGCGCTCTTTGCTTTGTATTAATTTTTCCTGTTTAATCCTCACCATAGATATTATTCCCCTCATTTTAAAAATGAAGAAACAGAGTTCCAAGTAGTGAAGTTTACTTGCTTAAGGCCACACAGAAAGCATGTACCAGACCCAAAGAAGGGAACCCTAGTTTGTCTCACTGCAAAGCCTACTAGCTCTTAATAGCAACTCTTTACTCCCTTGTGGAATATAGACGATTAAATATAATAGAGACTATTAAACAAAACTGTTAAACAAAATCTGAAAGCAAAACAAATGCAGACCTGGGCTTCCCTGGTGGCGCAGTGGTTGAGAGTCCGCCTGCCGATGCAGGGGACACAGGTTCGTGCCCCGGTCTGGGAAGATCCCACATGCCGCGGAGCGGCTGGGCCCATGAGCCATGGCTGCTGAGCCTGCGCGTCCGGAGCCTGTGTTCCGCAACGGGAGAGGCCACAACAGTGAGAGGCCCGCGTACCGCAAAAAAACAAAAACAAAAACAAATGCAGGCCTGTCTTCCATCCTGAGTCCTCCTAAGGGCCACACTGAAGGACATGGGATGGGGGGAGGGGTGAGCAGGGCTTCTCACAGACTCACACAGAGGACAGACTGGTGGTTGCCAATGGGGAGGGGTGGCCTGGGAGTTTGGGGTTAGCAGAGGCAAACTATTATATATAGAATGGATAAACAAGGTCCCACTATAGAGCGCAGGGAACTAGATTCAATATCCTATGATAAACCATAATGGAAAAGAATATTTAAAAAAGAATGTGTGTATGTGTATAACTGAGTCACTTTGCTGCACGGCCGAGATTACCAGAACATTGCAAATCAACCATACTTCAATAAAATTTTTAAAAAAGAATGAAAATAACACCACTGGGTTTCTCCACCTCTCACTACAGACATTTTGGGCACGATAATTCCTTGCGGAGGGGGTCTGTCCTGTGCGCTGTAGGATGTTCAGGATCCCTGTCCTCTACACGCTAGATGCCAGAAGCACCCCCCTCCCAATAGTGACAACCGAAAATGACTCCAGACATTGGAAAATGTCTTCCAGGGACAAAGGCATCCCCAGCTGAGAACCAGTGACATAGCCGAAAATGCAACGGGGAGCCCTTGAATGGCGCCAGGGCAGCAGCCTGCTCCATCCATCCATTACTAAAAGCCTCCAAATGAAAACTGGTATCCAGACAGAGTGAGTCAAATCAAAGGTGGACGGCTGTCACTAGAGAACAGAGGGGTTTGAGATTCCCCTAAAGCATTTATGCACCCATCACACTCACTGCACTGGAGTCTCCTCCAGGTCCCAAGTCAGTGAATCATTACAGAGAGCCCCTTCTCAGTTTTTTCTAGGAGCTGGCCAGTTGATGCCACCTTGCAGTGTCTGGTTTATATCATACCCTGCCAGATCTACTGTCTGCTCTGTGCGGGGGTCTCCGTTTCCCATCTCTCAAAAGGAGAGCAGGAAACAGAGGTAGTCATAGAGTCGACAAAGGTAAACTCATGAGATCAATGTGTAAAGTCTCATTGCTAGTCTGGTGTCCTTCACAGCATAAAGATTATTCCTGTTCTACAAAATGTCCCTCTATCATATATTCCAAGGACTTTCGACCTAATTTCACAAAAAAATCACTGACGACCCCCTGCACCAAGGAAACTAAGCAAAATAAGCCACAAAAGACAGTTCTTCCAACCTTGGGATGTTGAGGCTTACATTAGAATGAAGACCCTGAGAGGCTCCATGTAAGGAATTTTAACCTGAGCATCAGGTCATGTTAGCAAAACAGAGTGACCGTGACACTGCTTTAATTTATGTGCTGGTCTTGGGGTGCTGATCTTTTTATCTCCCCAAGTGATGGTTCTGGTAGAATTGTGAACTTTCAACTCCAGTTCAAGGTGATACCTAGGATGAATTCGACCCACCTCATTAACAGCTGAAAACAAGTAAAAGGGGAGGGGGAACAGAAATGTTCTAAGATTTACAGGAATGTTCTAAGATTCCAGTACTCTCTCACAAGTTCACCTGCAACTCATTTTCTGTTTCAAACAGGCTCAAGACAGTAGGCTCTGCAGCATTACACACAACACTGAAAAGCTTTATAACTTGATCTCTTCAGGGTCCTTTTGCCTCCTGCCACCCATGGATGTCATTGTAAGTGTGATACTTTCATTGTCATGGCAGCAGGATGCTACTAGTTTGACTGCCAGCCACTGGAGCCTGGAAATGATATTCACACCACATGGACACTTCTCTCTTGGCACTTTAGGGTCTCAAATTGCACCAATAGCATTGTCTCCTTGCTAGAAATAATTTTAGGGGTTTCCCTCAAGTGAACTGGAGCCTGGACCCAAGCTTGGCCTTGAAAGCTCTTCCTGCCACTGAACTGAACTGACAGAATGAGTTATTTAAGGCAGGAGGGCCTCCTTTGAGCTCAGAACGTCTCTGCCCCTGCCAGATGACTCAAAAAATGAATCTGATTTTTCCTCCTTCTTGCTAATCTTCCTTCTGAAGTTCGGGCCATGTGCGTGTCTCACAAACATTTTTACAAGTCGCAGAGCAAGGAAAGAAAAAACAAAGCAGCTCATTCTCCCACCCCGCCCCTTGAAACATTCTTCTGTTAAATAAGCCAAAAAAAAAAAAAAAAAAAATTGGCTGAGAGAGCCACATCATCTGAAAATTTTTGCCTACTTAGGATCATGCCATCCTTTGGTTTTATCAATTAACTATGGGTTGGCAAGTTTGTACCCTGGTGCTTGGCACTGAGGCTGCTACACTTCATGTACACGTAAACGAAATAATTCCCATGGGCCAGTACAGCCAGTCTTATGAGAGTTTAGAGAATGGCTGTCAGGGGAACACAGTCCAGAAATCAAAAGGGAATTCAAATACATAGACTCTTTACTCAGTCACCCAAAGAAATGCCAAACCAGGAGCCCCTTAACTGATCTCTTTGCGTCCTCCCTCAACCTACAACAGTCTATTTTCCGTAAAGTAACCGGAATGACCAAATGGAAGTTTGGCTACGTTACCCCTCTGCTTAGAACCATAAAGTACAAAGTTTTATCCTGGCCTCCGTGATCTGCTAGTTCATGGATCTCACCTCCTACCTTTGCCTTTCAGGGACCCCAATCCAGACCTCTGGCTTTCTTTTCTTTGCATGCACAGAGCAAGTTCCTGTCATTACCTGGCTCAAATGTCCACTCATCAGCAAGGCCTTTGCTGACTAACCAATAAAGCCCCCTTCCTCCTATCCAGATTATTCTCTAGGGCCCTTACCCTTTCTTGGTTTCATGTGATATTAAACATTAGTTGGTTTATCTGTCATCCCTGGAAAGGTCAGCTCTATGAGAGCAGAGACTTTGTCAGTAGGGTGATCAAGGAAGACTTCTCTGAGGAGGTGACATATGAGCAGAGACCAAAGGCATCCCCAAATGACATGAGGGATCAAGCTGAGGAAGGAGAGCTCCTGTCAGGACACAAACGCAGACTCTGAGACAGGACTGGGCTTGGCCATTCTGAGAAACAAGGGAAAAAATTTTCCAATGATTTTATAATAATTTCTTAATACTGGCATCTTTTCTTTGCGGGAAAAAAACCAAACTTTCTTTCCTATGCCGTTCATTATATTTGATAGAATTAGATGAAGACTTTGTGTTGTTACAGATGGACGAATTCTCTCCTCTGAGCATGGGTGTTGTCTGTAGTAAAATATGAGGGGCCAGTGGGGGTTTTGTGTAAGACGGTGTGTCTGGGGAAAGGAAAGCCGGACTGCTAACCCGTCCCTCTTCCAGCCCCCAGGGAGATTCTTATCTGGACTTTTTAAATGCTTTCTCCCAGTCTAAGTCTATCTCTGACCCTGTTAGAAAATAGGGATTAAGCAGAAGAAGTGCCTTCTTGACCAATACCAAAAAAGACTGGTTTACAGAGCAAACAGGCTAAGGCCTAATTCTCTAGAAGAATTTAAAAGGACAGCCCAGTGGCCTTTCCTCCCAGAGGCTAAGGGCTAATTCATGGTTACTCCAGGTCTCTGCATTACTAGATGTATTTCTTTTATTAGGGAGAGAGAGTATTTGAGATGTTGTGAATCCTTAAAATGTATACAAGATACACATACCAAAGCTTCGTCTACAGCAAGGAATCACCTGCCAGGTAATACCTTTGGGGTAGATGGGAGGCTTGAGGCCGGGCATTTGTAATGCCACTGTGCCAACAGATCTGGGTTGGTCACGTTTTTAAGACCCTCTGACCTCTTTATGTGCATCTGAATGAGGAGCCACCAGGATGCCAGGCCCATCCGTGACCCAGCGAACAGGAAAAGACCTTACAAGCTACTTCACCCCAAGGTGACGGCAACTTAATCTACCTCCCCCACAGATGTCTGCATTACAATTTCATTTTGCTGAAAACCTTATTAAGCATCTGCTAGGAGCCAGGCTTTCTGTTCCCTGATTAAACTTGTCTTATTTCAGTGGCTCTTAATGGAATGAGGCTATGAGAATTAGGTTAGGGAGAGGGGGAGGGAAGGGCACATAAGAACTGTGAAAAAAAATATGTGCAATACCTCTATTATTTTCATGATATAAACTATATTCATTAAAACTCAACCAAAATCTACTTTGCTAGTGGCCTTAACGCCAGCTGAGTCTAGACCTTGAGCTTCAGTAATCCTGCCTCTCCTCTTTGTCCCTCACCCCTTGGGGTGATACAAGTTTCCCATAGTTGCCGCCTGGTTGTCAACCCCCACTGGCTACTCAGCCCATCTTCCATGACCCATGTAACCAATTCTCCAATTATATCCCCTCAATTTTAAATACAGAGAGTGTTCTGTTTTTCTGGTTGGATCCTAACTGAAACAGAGACCATACGTAACACATCCAAGGTCACAGTTAAAAGAAGTTGAGCTGGGGATGAAACTCAAGTCTGTGTGCATCCAACAGCCATAGTTTTTCCACTGCTTCTTGCTGCCTAGATAAATTAATTCATTCAATGAGTATTTATTGAGTTCCCACTGTCTGCTAGGCACTGCACTAGGAGGTAGATGAAGAAGATTCTGAAAGCAAAGACTTATGGCTAACAAAGACGTCAGATGTGGCCTGAGCTTGGACCCCATGTTTATGGATGAAAGTGTTAAGAGGATTTCCTTCCCAAGAATCAGCCGGGCTCACGATTCTCCCTACACTATGGCCACAAACTCCAAAGGTCAACTCAGGCACTGAGGGGATGCTTCACAGACTGCACTACCCAAGAAATGAACCACAATAATCTCCTAATTTAAGAAAAGTACAATGTTTATTTACTAGAACTCAGGAAAGGCGACTGTGCTCAGAGATGGTCAGAGGTGTCTCTGAACTCACAGCTCCCACCACCCCAATTCACCAATACATCGGCCTGAGCTGACTGGTGTGTTCTCCTTTTTGGTTGAGTCCCCCAAACCAACTCCAGCTCTCCACCTCCCGCTGGATATACACGGACAGGGAGTCCAGACTGAGCACCACAATGGTGTTACGAAATTCATATTTCATTGTTTCCTGCTCCCATAGCAAGTAACCCCCAAATGATCTCATGAAATCCATCTCGTTTTTTTTTCTGCTCTTCCTGAATCTTACCAGTAGAGGAATAGGGAAATCATAAAATGCACCTTGCATGTCCCATCTCTTCCTGTATCTAATCAGCAAGAGAAGAGTAGAAGCAGGCGGCAGTGACACAGAGACAGCAGAGAATTATTGAGAGGACGAGCTTGTCCCTTTTAAGGTTTATGGAGTTCAAGCACATCTAGAAGGAATTTGTTAAGATATGTATATAGGAGGGCTTTTTTCAATGTGTGTCAGGCTGAGAACCTCAGCTTAAAGGTTTATGGGTTTTAGATATGAGCTCCTGAATACATTACACTCCATGACCAAGGTAGCCCAGCACAGAAACTGAGACACAGAAAGATGACACAATTTGCCCAAAGACACAATCCACGTTTGTGGCAAAGAGAGTTGGTAAGGACAGCCATTCAAGTTTTTCTCAGACTGAAAAGGATGACTGCTTCACTTTGGTTTTGCTAATAAAACATTTTAAACCATTTATTTACACACACAGAAACACAAACACAACTATAAACTTAGAAATCCTTGGGGAATATACTACAAATAATAGCATGAAAGGAGATTAGCCAACCTTAGAGAGCAAAAAGCAATTCTACCAGTTGGAATATCTTTCCTCAATAAAAAATGATGCTGTACACAAGAAAGCAAGCCTCTGAAGATATCCAGGACCCTCTGTATGCTCAGGAAATATAATGGTTTACAACTGAGCAAGTACTCTACCCTCCCTTCACTGGGAGGATTGCTCAAGTCAATAAATAAAAAAGCAAACACATATCGATGTGTGTATAAATTCTCAGTATTACATCACACATTTCTTGGGGATTTGGAGTACTGATTAAGAAAATAAATGTAATATTTTTTCCAGAAATTAAAAACCTCAGTCCTTGGATTCAGTGACGTGATTGCCTTCCTCGGTCTAATAAATAGGTCTCAGTCAAATCTTGGTCTCACCTGGGAATGATTCACAATTAAGTGCTGGCTCAGAAAGACAAAAAAGAATTTTTTTAATCCACCAGTAATGGTTTAAAAATGTATTCTCTGATGCTCTTCGCATCAAGAGTGGACTCCCATTCTACTCTCGCTGAATACGGCTCCCTTCTAAGGAAGAGAAGGCGGCACGTTTCTGTGGGACTTCTGAGGCTAGGTCCATAAAGGGCAACTCGCTCTCTCGCCACTTGGGACATACACCTCTGGAACCTTGAGCCACCCTGTAAGTCTTGCTATCTTATAACCGCCATACTGGCAAGACAACAAAGAGAGAGAGAGATGAGCCAGGAATTCCAGCTGTTCGAGTCTTCCTAGCTCAGATGCCAAATATCTGGGTGATGACACCTTTAAGATGACTCCAGGTTTGACACCATCTGACTGCTACTGCTCTAATGACCCCAAAATGGGAACCATATAGCTGAGCCTGTCAGTCCACAGGACTGTGGGAGATAATAATGAATGATTATTACTGTTTTATGCCATGAAGTTGGAATGATTTCTCATGTAGCAATAAAGGATCATAATATCCTAACAAGTAAATTATCATCTTTCTACTTAGTGGACCTCTAGTACTTTTTACCTGTCCGGAATTTTTTTTCCTTTTAAGAACTTTTCTCCTCTCTGATTCTACATGATTCTTCTGGACCTGACAACCAAGTCCAGAGGTCTTCTACCTCTGGGCAGATACATGGCCCAACCTGGCCAATCAAATGAGTATCTCACCCTGCAGATAGTGACTGGTCCAAAGCAGGGACACATGATACAGAGGAGTCAATCAGAGAGCCTTGGGGGAATCAATGCAGACTCTAGAAAAAGATGTTGCCCTTGTCTCTGGATTCTCTAACATTGGGATGGCATCTTTGCTGACAGAAGGAAAAGAGTTGGCCTGGAAACGAAGGGAGGACAAGAGAAGACAGAGTACAGAGAAAGAGGTGTAGAAAGCAGACAGTGTGGGGAGTAGAGAGACAGAAAGTGGTTGAGTCACAGCGACTGTTTTGAACCCACATATCTAGTCATGTAAAAAGCCAGGATACATCTCCTTGGACTTCTTTTTTTAACATCTTTATTGGAGTATAATTGTTTACAAAGCTGTACTAGTTTCTGCTGTATAACAAAGTGAATCACCTATATGTATACATATAACCTCATATCCACTCCCTCTGGCATCCCCTCCCACCCTCCCTATCCCACCCTTCTAGGTGATCACAAAGCACCTAGCTGATCTCCCTGTGTGATGCAGCTGCTTCCCACTAGCTACCTACTTTACATTTGGTAGCGTATATATGTCAGTGCTACACTCTCACTTCGTCCCAGCTTACCCTTCCCCCTCCCCGTGTCCTCAAGTCCATTCTCTGTGTCTGCATCTATATTCCTGTCCTGCCCCTAGGTTCATCAGAACCTTTTTTTTTTGTTTAATTCCATATATATATGTTAGCATATGGTATTTGTTTTTCTCTTTCTGACTTACTTCACTCTATATGATAGGCTCTAGGGCCATCCACCTCATTACACATAACTCACTTTCATTTCTTTCTATGGCTGAGTAATATTCCATTGTATATATGTGCCACATCTGCTTTATCCATTCATCTGTCAATGTACACTAAGGTTGCTTCCATGTCCTGGCTATTGAAAATAGAGCTGCAATGAACAGTATGGTACGTAACTCTCTTTGAATTATGGTTTTCTCAGGGTATATGCCCAGTAGTGGGATTGCTGGGTCATGTGGCAGTTCTATTTTTAGTTTTTTAAGGAACCTCCATACTGTTCTCCATAGTGGCTGTATCAATTTACATCCCACCAACAGTGCAAGAGGGTTCCCTTTTCTCCACACCCTCTGCAGCATTTATTGTTTCTAGATTTTTTGATGATGGCCATTCTGACTGGTGTGAGATGATATCTCATTGTAGTTTTGATTTGCATTTCTCTAATGATTAGTGATGTTGAGCATCCTCTCATGTGTTTGCTGGCAATCTGTATACCTTCTTTGGAGAAATGTCTGTCTAGGTCTTCTGCCCATTTCTGGATTGGGTTGTTTGTTTTTTGATATTGAGCTGCATGAGCTGCTTATGTATTTTGGAGATTTATCCTTTCTCAGCTGCTTCGTTTGCAAATATTTTCTCCCATTCTGAGGATTGTCTTTTCATATTGTTTATGGTTTCCTTTGCTGTGCAAAAGCTTTTAAGTTTCATTAGGTCCCATTTGCTTATTTTTGTTTTTTATTTCCATTTCTCTAGGAGATGGGTCAAAAAGGATCTTGCTGTGATTTATGTCTTAGAGTGTTCTGCCTATGTTTTTCTCTAAGAGTTTGATAGTGCCTGGCCTTACATTTAGGTCTTTAATATATTTTGAATTTATTTTTTATGTACTGTGTTAGGGAGTGTTCTAATTTCATTCTTTTACATGTAGCAGTCCAGTTTTCCCAGCACCACTTATTGAAGAGGCTGTCTTTTCTCCATTGTATATTCTTGCCTCCTTTATCAAAGATAAGGTGACCATAGGTGCATGGGATTGTATCTGAGCTTTCTATCCTGTCCCATTGATCTATCTTTCCGTTTTTGTGCCAGTACCATACTATCTTGATTACTGTAGCTTTGTAGTATAGTCTGAAGTCAGGGACCCTGATTCCTCCAGCTCCGTTTTTCTTTCTCAAGATTGCTTTGGCTATTCGGGGTCTTCTGTGTAAAAACTGTGAAATTTTTTGTTCTAGTTCTGTGAAAAATGCCATTGGTAGTTTGATAGGGATTGCACTGAATCTGTAGATTGCTTTGGGTAGTATAGTGATTTTCACAATGTTGATTCTTCCAGTCCAAGAACATGGCATATCTCTTCATCTGTTTGTATCATCTTCAATTTCTTTTTTCAGTATCTTATAGTTTTCTGCATACAGGAAACTTTTGTCTCCTTAGGTAGGTTTATTCCTAGGTATTTTATTCTTTTTTTTGCAATGGTAAATGGGAGTGTTTCCTTAATTTCTCTTTCAGATTTTTCATCGTTAGTGTATAGGAATGCAAGAGATTTCTGTGCATTAATTTTGTATCCTGCTACTTTACCAAATTTATTGATTAGCTCTAGTAATTTTCTGGTAGCATCTTTAGGATTCTTTATGTATAGTATCATGTCATCTGCAAACAGTGACAGTTTAAGTTCTTTTCTGATTTGGATTCCTTTTATTTCTTTTTCTTCTCTGACTGCTGTGGCTAAAACTTCCAAAACTATGCTGAATAATAGTGGTGAGAGTGGGCAACCTTGTCTTGTTCCTGATCTTAGTGGAAATGGTTTCACTTTTTCACCATTGAGAACAATGTTGGCTGTGGGTTTGTCATATATGGCCTTTATGATGTTGAGGTAAGTTCCCTCTATGCCTACTTTCTGGAGGGTTTTTATCATAAATCAGTGTTGAATTTTGTGAGAACCTTTTTCTGCATCTATTGAGATGATCATATGGTTTTTGTCCTTCAATTTGTTAATATGGTGTATCACATTGATTGATTTGCATATACTGAAGAATCCTTGCATTCCTGGGATAAACCCCACTTGATCATGAAGTATGATTCTTTTAATGTGCTGTTGGATTCTGTTTGGTAGTATTTTGTTGAGGATTTCTGCATCTGTGATCATCAATGGTATTGCCCTGTCGTTTTCTTCTTTTGTGACATCTTTGTCTGGTTTTGGTATCAGGGTGATGGTGCCCTCGTACAATGAATTTGGGAGTGTTCTCGCCTCTGCTATATTTTGGAACAGTTTCAGAAGGACAAGTGTTAGCTCTTCTCTAAATGTTAGATAGAATTTGCCCATGAAGCCATCTGGTCCTGGGCTTTTGTTTGCTGGAAGATTTTTAATCACAGTTTCAATTTCAGTGCCTGTGATTGGTCTGCTTATATTTTCTCTTTCTTCCTGGTTCAGTCTCAGAAGGTTGTGTTTTTCCAAAAATTTGTCCATTTCTTCCAGCTGTCCATTTTATTGGTATATAGTTGCTTGTAGTAATCTCTCATGATCTTTTGTATTTCTGCAGTGTCAGATGTTACTGTATTTCTGCAGTGTCATATGGCTAATGGTTTATCAATTTTGTTTATCTTCTCAAAGAACCAGCTTTTAGTTTTAGTTTCTTTGCTATTGTTTCCTTCACTTGTTTTTTAAATTTATTTCTGATCTGATCTTTATGATTTCCTTCCTTCTGCTAACTTTGGGGTTTTTTTGTTCTTCTTTCTCTAATTGCTTTAGGTGTAACGTTAGGTTGTTTGAGATTTTTCATGTTTCCTGAGGTAGCATTGTATTGCTATAAACTTCCCTCTTAGAACTGCTTTTGCTGCATCCCACAGGTTTTGGGCAGTCGTGTTTTCATTGTCATTTGTTTCTAGGTATTTTGTGATTTCCTCTTTGATTTCTTCAGTGATCTCTTGGTTATTTGGTAGCATATTGTTTAGCCTCAATGTGTTTGTATTTTTTACAGGTTTTTTTCCTGCAACTGATATCTAGTCATATAGTGCTGTCGTTGGAAAAGATACTTGATACAATTTCAACTTTCTTAAATTTACCAAGCCTTGATTTATGACCCAAGATATGATCTATCCTGGAGAATGTTCCATGAGCACTTGAGAAGAAAGTGTATTCTGTTGTTTTTGGATGGAATGTCCTATAAATATCAATTAAGTACATCTTGTTTAATGTGGCATTTAAAGCTTGTGTTTCCTTATTCATTTTCATGTTGGATGACCTGTCCATTGGTGAAACTGGGGTGTTAAAGTCCCCCACTATTATTGTGTTACTGTCAATTTCCCTTTTTATGGCTGTTAGTATTTGCCTTATGTATTGAGGTGCTCCTATGTTGGGTGCATAAATATTTACCATTGTTATGTCTTCTTCTTGGATTGATCCCTTGATCATTATGTAGTGTCCTTCTTTGTCTCTTGTTCCAGTCTTTATTTTAAAGTCTACTTTGTCTGACATGAGAATTGCTACTCCAGCTTTCTTTTGATTTCCATTTGCATGGAATATCTTTTTCCATCCCCTCACTTTCAGTCTGTATGTGTCCCTAGGTCTGAAGTGGGTCTCTTGTAGACAGCATATATACGGCTCTTGTTTTAGTATCCATTCAACCAGTCTGTGACTTTTGGTGGGAGCATTTAATCCATTTACATTTAAGGTAATTATCGATATGTATGTTCCTATTCCCATTTTCTTAATTGTTTTGGGTTTGTTATTGTAGGTCTTTTCCTTCTCTTGTGCTTCCTGCCTAGAGAAGTTCCTTTAGCATTTGTTGTAAAGCTGGTTTGGTGGTGCTGAATTATCTTAGCTTTTGCTTGTCTGTAAAGGTTTTAATTTCTCCATCAAATCTGAATGAGATCCTTGCTGGGTAGAATAATCTTGGTTGCAGATTTTTCCCTTTCATCACTTTAAATATGTTCTGCCAGTCCCTTCTGGCTTGCAGAGTTTCTGCTGGAAGATCAGCTGTTAACCTTATGGGGATTCCCTTGTATGTAATTTGTTGCTTTTCCCTTGCTGCTTTTAATATTTCTTTTGTATTTAATTTCTTCTAAATTTATTTTTGGCTGTGTTGGGTCTTCGTTTCTGTGCGAGGGCTTTCTCTAGTTGTGGCAAGTGGGGGCCGCTCTTCATCGCAATGCGCGGTCCTCTCACTATTGCGGCCTCTCTTGGTGCAGAGCGCAGGCTCCAGACACGCAGGTTCAGTAGTTGTGGCTCACGAGCCTAGTTGCTCCGCGGCACGTGGGATTCCCAGACCAGGGCTCGAACCCATGTCCCCTGCATTGGCAGGCAGGTTCTCAACCACTGTGCCACCAGGGAAGCCCCTGTATTTAATTTTTGATAGCTTGATTAATATGTGTCTCGGCATGTTTCTCTTTGGGTTTATCCTGTATAGAACTCTCTGCACTTCCTGGATTTGATTAACCTTTTCCTTTCCCATGTTAGGGAAGTTTTTGACTATAATCTCTTCAAATATTTGCTCAGACCCTTTCTTTTTCTCTTCTTCTTCTGGGACCCCTATAATTTGTATGTTGGTGCATTTAAATGTTGTCCCAGAGGTCTCTGAGACTGTCCTCAATTATTTTCATTCTTTTTTCGTTATTCTCCTCTGCAGTAAGCATTTCCACTATTCTATCTTCCAGGTCACTTATCCGTTCTTCTGCCTCAGTTATTCTGCTATTGATTCCTTCTAGAGAATTTTTAATTTCATTTATTGTGCTGGTCATCATTGTTTGTTTGCTCTTTAGTTCTTCTAAGTCCTTGTGAAACGTTTCTTTTATTTTCTCCATTCTATTTCCAAGATTTTGGATCATCTTCACTATCATTACTCTGAATTCTTTTTCAGGTAGACTGCCTATTTCCTCTTCATTTGTTTGGTCTGGTGGGTTTTTACCGTGCTCCTTCATCTGCTGTGTATTTCTCTGTCTTCTCACTTTGTTTATCTTACTGTGTTTGGTGTCTCCTTTTCACAGGTGCAGGTTCATAGTTCCCGTTGTTTTTGGTGTCTGCCCCCAGTGGGTAAGCTTGGTTCAGTGGGTTGTGTAGGCTTCCTGATGGAGGGCACTGGTGCCTGTGTTCTGGTGGGTGGGTCTGGATCTTGTCTTTCTGGGGGGCAGGGCCAAGCCTGGTGGTGTGTTTTGGGGTGTCTGTGAACTTAGTATGATTTTAGGTAGCCTCTCTGCTAATGGGTGGGGTTGTGTTCCTGTCTTGCTAGTTTTTTGGCATGTGGCATCCAGCACTGGAGCTTGCTGCCTGTTTGGTGGGGCTGGGTCTTAACACTGAGACAGAGATCTCTGGGAGAGCTCTCGCCGACTGATATTATGTGGGGCCGGGAGGTCTCTGGTGCTCCAATGTCCTGAACTCAGCTATCCCACCTTGGAGGCTCAGGCCTGACACCAGGCCAGAACAAGAAGACCCTGTCAGCCACATGGCTCAGAAGAAAAGGGAGAAATAAAGAAAGAAAAAAAAATTTTTTTAACATAATAAATTATTAAAATAATTTTAAAAATAAGAAGAGAGCAACAAAACCAATAAACAAATCCACCAATGATAACAAGTGTGAAAAACAAAACTAAGATAAACATAAAAGTCAGAAACAAATCAGTCGCAGACAGCAAACCCCAAGTCTACAGTTGCTCCTAAAGTCCACTGCCTCAGTTTTGGGAACCTTCATTGTCTAATCAGGTATTCTTCAAATGCAGGGTTTGTCAAGTTGATTGTGGGGATTCGTCTGCTGATCCTGAGGTTCCATGGAGAAATTCCCCTTTCTCTTCTTTGTTACACAGCTCCTGGTGTGCAGCTTTGGTTTGGGCCCCACCTCTGTGTGTAGATTGCCCTCAGGCATCTGTTCCCCCCCAGACAGGAGGGCGTTAAAGCAGCAGCTGATTAGGGGGCTCCTGCTCACTCAGGCCAGGGGGAGGGAGGGGTACGGTAGTCATAACTGGATGTGGGGCGATCCTGCGGCAGCAGAGGCCAGCATGACGTTGCAACAGCCTGAGGCGCACCGTGTGTTCTCCCAGGGAAGTTGTCTCTGCATCATGGGACCCTGGCAGTGGTGGGCTGCACAGGCTCCCAGGGAGTGGGTGTCGACAGTGACCTGTGCTTGCACACCGAATCCTTGGCAGCTGCAGCAGCAGCGTTAGCGTTTTATGCCCGTCTCTGGGGTCCGAGCTGATAGCCGCAGCTTGCACCTTTCTCTAGAGCTTGCTTAGGCAGTGCTCTGCCTTCTGTGGGCACACGGGGAGGAATCCCCTCTCCTCGTGCACCCCGAAACAAAGGTCTCTTGCCGCTCTGGCAGGTCCAGATTTTTTCCCGAACTCCCTCCTGGCTAGCTGTGGTGCACTAGCCCCCTTCAGGCTGTGTTCACGCCGCCAACCCCAGTCCTCTCCCTGCGCTCTGACCTCCGAAGCCCGAGCCTCAGCTCCCAGCCCCCACCTGCCCCAGCAGGTGAGCAGACAAGCCTCTCAGGCTGGTGTGTGCTGGTTGGCACCAATCTTCTGTGCCGGAATCTCTCCTCTTTGCCCTCTGCACCCCTGCTGTTGCGCTCTCCTCCGTGGCTCCGAAGCTTCCCCCGCTGCCCACCCCCCGTCTCCACCAGTGCAGGGGTTTCCTAGTGTGTGGAAACTTTTCCTACTTCACAGCTCCCTCCCAGAGGTGCAGGTCCTGTCCCTATTCTTTCGTCTCTGTTTTTTCTGTTCTTTTGCCCTACCCAGATACTTGGGGATTTTCTTGCCTGTTGGGAAGTCTGAGGTCTTCTGCCAGCGTTCAGTAGGTGTTCTGTAGGAGTTGTTCCACATGTAGATGCATTTTCGATGTATTTGTGGGGAGGAAGGTGATCTCCATGTCTTACTCCTCCACCATCTTGAAGGTCCCCCCTTCTCCTTGGACTTCTCACACACATGCCTTAATAAAGCCTCATTTTTGCTTAAGCTAGTTTGAGTTTGGTTTCTGACACTTACAAAATGAGTTCTGTCTAATTCCATAGCCTTTTAGAAAAAGGAGTCAGGAAAGACCTAAAGAGATAAGCACAAATTTGGCCAGAAACAAACTGCAATGATAATTATTCATACAAATGCTACATACCCCTGATGGAAAACAAAATATACACTTCATTTTTTAATACACATGACATACTTAATCCAACTGCAAACAAAGGAATTAAGGGGTCTGGATAAAAACTGAAATTTGACTTAATAATTATTTTACTTTAAGATGCAAATATTACTTTACAACCCAAACTAAGTGAGTTAAAACATTTAGTATCTCACAGTTTCTATGGGTCAGGTATCCAGGAGAAACTTAGCTGGGTCCTATGTCTTGGGATCTCTCATGGATCCAATCAAAATATCAGCCAGAGCTAGGGTCTCATCTGAAGGTTCAGTTGGGGGAGAATCCACTTCCAAGCTCATTATGTAATTATTGGCAAGTTTCATATCCCCATGGGCTATAGACTGAGAGTCTCAGTTCCTCACTGTGTGTTGGCAAGAGGAAGCCCTCAGTTCCCAGCAACACAGACTTCTTTGAGGGCAGCTCACAACATGGTAGCAGGCTACCATCAGGACAAGCAAATAAGAAAGACTGAGCAAGTTAGAGCAAAACAGAAGTCACAGTCTCTTATAACTCTATCCCAGTAATGACATCCCCCACTTTGCCCTATTCTAAGCAAGTCACAAGGTCCAACCCACTCTTACACAAGGACACGAATACTGCAAGGCCGGGGTCAGTGGGCACCATTGTAGATGCTAAGTATTCCTCCAGGGATATTCTTACTTCACCAAAGGCTTCTTCTACAACCTCTGAAGCCAAACTTGAAGTCACAAGTGTCTTATGACAGAGTTCTTGGTACAGAAACTAGCAATGGCAGAAAACTCCTTTTAGGAAATTGAAGGACGGGGTTCCCCCAAACTCAGGCTGCTTCAGAATTATTATTACTGTATACTAGGGGACTATGGCCAACAGTCTTGTGGGAAGGTGAAAACGAGATTTGTCTCATTTCCTTTTAGCTTGTCAGTGAGTGGTTGAGGAGTGAGACTAATGGATGCAGATTATAGTACTAGACCTTCTCCAAGCCTCAGGAGTGCCAGCATCAGAGATTTCTCAATCATAACACAAAAGCCACAATTTTCTTGGTCTAAAGGAAGAGTGGCCTTGGACCAAGGCCTTACCATCCAAGCTACTGAGGTCACTCTCACCTGGCACCACTGCTTAGAGACACAGGTGCACCTGGGTCTGTAAGAATGCAGCTAGAGTTCAGAGTAAATGACTTTGGTGGAACAGAAAGAATATCGCAAGCTATCTGCTTATCAGTAGCACTTGGGCCCCCTCCATTTCAAAAAAAAGTTTATTCCTCCTTCTTTCTAACCACTGATTACTCCATAAAATCCTATTTGCACTTGTAAGCATGTTCCTCCAGCAAAATGAATCCGTAAAACCAAACTGACACCATTAAACAGCTCTCTGTTGAGCTTTAAAAAAGAGCTATCATTATTTGGATTTGGCACAAGAAAAAGGATGCAATCATTTGCGTAAAAATTACTGAATACAGAATTTTAGAAGAAGTTTTAGACTCCAGGGTGCTTTATTCTAAAAACAGTTTCACTTTTTAGAGAAGCATCTATAGAAGAAGTTGCTTACAGTTTTTACTTTTTTCTCCACATAGAGTAGCACATTCTGGGTTATGCATGTTTGCTACTTATTCTTGAATGAGTGCCCCCATCTTCCCATCTATGTAAAAGGCACTGTTAGATTGCCCCTGGAGAACAGCAGGCACTAGCCAGGAGCCTGAAGATCTCTCTTGTAAGTGTGTTTCCCATGTGGGAATGCCATGGTGAGGTAGAAAGAAAAGCAGCAACAGAGAATTTGTTCACCTTGATTCAAGTCGTGCCTGGGTCAAGTTCATTCAAGAAAACAAAAAGTAACCTTCCACCTAGCTTTTAAACCAAGATATGTGATCTACAGAGAAATATTGTACATCAGCAGAGAGCTATGCTACAAAACTGCTTCCCGTCACCAAAATACCATTATAATAATTGATACTTTATAGCTGGCTCTGACCCTCAAAATTGTCATCAACCCTCCTTAACGTTCCTTCCCCAACTAGTTACCAACAGTCAGGGCACAAAGTCTAAGACTCAGGGTTTCCTGTGAGAAGTGGCTTGGATGTTCCTCTCTCTTCCTATGCCCTTCAACCCAAAGATGAGAAACAAAGCTGGCAAGGACAAGCATCTACACTTTGTGGTCTCACTGAGTGTTGTCCATGAAAGGCACCTCCATCTGGGTGGGTCAGAATAGCTCTTAGGCCTTGTGGCTAGAGGAGAGACACCATAGGTATACACATTCAGGAACCCCAAGGTGGAAATGGTCCTTGAAGCTATTGTGAAGTGGTTTGCTTGCACACATCATTCCACTGGATGCAAATGTAACAGTGGACATGATAGCCAAAAACTTGGTTTATCGGTCTTCATTCTCAGATCCTCCAACTCGGATGGGAGAGTCCTATACTTCCCATCTGTCCATGGGAACATCACATCTGTCTTCCCTGTAATCTTAATCCCCCTCTTTGATAGACAATACTTAGTTATGAACTACTGGTAACTTCCTATCTGGACATAAGTGATTTTTAGCAATTTTATCTAAAGCCCCAGGTTAGACAGTATAGTTACGTTCAAATATTCATTCTATTCATACCCCACTGGAAAAAAGACACACAGTTTGGGAAGATGAACCTCACACCCAGGACCCCCACTCCAGATGAGTTGTGTTGAGGTTTCCCAGTCTTTCACTTTTCCTCGTGGCTAAGAGCACAGGTTCAAGTGTTGGAGAGCCTGAGTTCTCATCCTAGTTCTGCTTCTTGCTCTCTCTGGGCTTTACTTTCTTCATCCTATCACATTGGGGATAATAACAGTATCCACTTTACAGGCATGCTGTAAGGGTTAGATGAGATAATCTAAGTAAAGTGTTTTTAACGGTGCCTATAGTGGTGCTCGAAGCACGGCAGAACGTTGGAATGTAACAGGGCTCAACAGAAGGCAGCAAGTGCCATCACTATGTTGGTGGCACGAAGGTTATGGGAAGAGCGAGTCCTTGCATTCAGAAACCAAAAAAACTCAGAGTAACAAGACACAAGGTTTCAAGTCAGATGGGAAAGAGAGACTTTGGATGGGCCAGGAGCTGGGCAATTGGCTTATGTGTCCTGTGGACAGAGTGATGGTGGGACATGGAAAACACAGCTTGTGGGCCTTTCTGATTATTCTCCCAACCTCTAACGGTCTGATGAGGCCATAACAAAGTCCTAAGCCTAAGATCATAGAAACTGAGAAGTATCAAGTACAACCCTCTAGTTCCACAGATGGAAAAATGGGAGGACCAGATAGGCAAAATGACTTGCCCCAAATCATGTAACTTGTCTGTGGTAGAGGTAATGATGCATTAAGATCTCATGGCAGCCAGGCCAGTATTTTTTACCCACCAACCAGGAATCTAATTAGCTTTGCTGTTTTTCTTTTGTTGCCTTTCCTTTTTTAAATTAATTTTTATTGTAATTAGCTTTAATTACAATGCTATCATGAATGTGTTCAAGCTGTCACGACCTGCCGGTCAACCTTACACACAAACTCAAGTTAAGGTTTTACTATTGAGAAGGCCAATATGGCCCCACAGATTCCTTCCCAACAGGCGGAATAACAGAAAGCAAATATTATTATGCTAAAATTACCAAACCATTGAATCATCAAACAGAATGTACTTATATTAGGGCAGCAATCTATGCATAAAACAGAGCAAATCACTGAACACAAACTGGGTACAGACAGATTGGGTAAGTGGGGGATGATGATAAACAAAAATGGCCCGAGCTAAACCAGAAAAACTAAATGTGCTCTCACCCCTCTGAATTGACCAGTTGACCCTTACAGCTGTCACAAGACCTGGGACACAAAGATGTACATTTCAACTCTCTTCCACTTATGAGCTATGTGACTGGAGCCAGTTACTTAAACTCTCAGGGCTCCAGATTCTGCTTCTATAAACAGGAGATAAAAACATCTGACTCACAGGGTTGTTTTCACGAAGCATTAGAGAGAAATTGTTGACGATGTGCAGGACAGTGCCTGGCCCATGGAATTTGGCACAGTTGTTCCCAATCCAGGTATATCCAAAGATACTTATTTTCTGAAAAAGCAGTAATTATCTGTTATGCAGCAGGTCTTTCCTAACAGGGCTCTTGTTTTGTTTTGTTTTAATGATTTTCCAAATTAAATAGAGAGCAAGGAGCTGGTTTAGATTAGAGTCACCACAAAATAGCTCAGGCTGTAGATGTGACCTATTTTTAAGCTGCCACAGCATAGTTGGGAATATTTTCTTGGTCTTGGGAAGGAGCCAGAGCTGGAAGCTTCCTTTCCTCTGCTTTGTGTGTCAGACCAACCAATGCAGGCTCTTTGACAGTTCTGAGGCTCTGGCCCAAGGCTGGGAGCCTCCTCTGACCTCCCTGGACCCCTCCCCAGAAAGCTTACTTAGCACACTGGCAGCATCACTGAAATGTCCTCTACTTACAATTAAAGCTCCAATCAAGGTGATCATCAGTGCATTTATAATGTCATTGCTACAACCTCTAATGCCATCTGTTGGTAGTGGGTAGAGTTGATATGCTCCTGGTCCAGTGCATGGCTTTGCTGAATTCTACAGTGTATGGCAGATTATCTCCTAAAATGGTCACTAATCCACCTTACAATAAGTACTAAAGGAATTTCATTAGGCTGAAAAAAAATTATTCCCAGGTGGTAATTCAAATCCACACCAAAAAATAAAGTACATACCAGTAAAGGTAATTATGTAATTATAAAAGATGGTATGAATTCTTATTTCTTTTACTTTCTTTTCTTAACTAATTTAAAAAGCAACTGTACCAAAAATACATATATAATTGTATTCTTAGGCCTATAACGTATAGAAGTATAGAGGGTTTGAAAGTAAAAGTAAAGAAAATCAGTGAACCCAAAGGCAAGTCACTAGTAAATCCTCCTTCCCTGTACACACACGCCATTCCTCCCATCAGGAGGTGGGGGTCTATTTCTCTTCCCTCTGAATCTGGACTGTCACTGTAACTTGCAGTAATCAAATATGGCAGAAATGGCCACTAAAGAGGCCGTCGTGCTACATAGGTCCAGACTAGCCTGTTGTGAGACAGACCTCAAGGAAAGGCCCTGGAGGAAGAGAGGACACAAGGTGAAGAACGAGGGCTTCCGAACCATCAGCCACTGAGACATCCGACATGTGAGACAGAAAGCTGGAGGCTTAGAGCCCAGCCCAGCCACCAGCTGAAAGGAACTTCATGAGATCTCCCAGACAACTCCATGTTGAGCAAAATAACCACTCAGCCCACTGACAGAATTGTAAGAAAGAACACAGGGTTGTGTTAAGCCACTAAGTGATATATAACTGAAAACAGTTTTGAGGTTTAAAGCTCTTAAGTTGAGAAACTTCTAGTATAGTAAATGTTGGCTGAAGCTCAATCTCATTCCTCTATAGTGTTGGAAGACAGAAGGCACCTGATCTTCTGGCCCAGAGGTCTTCAACCTCCCAGAGCTGAAACTAGATGACAGTTGAGTTTCTCTGCTTGAAGTAGAGGTGGTGGTGGGGAGACACCCAGAAACCCACCTGTTCAGCCTCTCTAATTACCTCTTAGAGGTTTCTCACTGCCAGACCTTTGAAAAACCAAACGTGATTAACACCATTTGAAGACCCGTGATGTGAAGTCAGTACTGTGATTTTACAGACAACGCACATAAGAAAGGGGGTTACTCAAGTCATATAAAAGTTACTGGCTGACTTGTAATCAGAGTGAGGTCTCCTGAGGCTTACTTAAGTACGTCCTCCTCAACACCAGGGTCTTCCTGAAAACTACTTCAGTTCGTGCTCACTTTGGGGACCATTTCTCACTGTGATGAGCCAGACAGAGTTGTACCAGTTACGACACAGACTCAGGAGCCACATTTCATTTCTAGCTGTGTGACCTTGACCTCTCCCAGCAGCAGAGAGTAACACTGAGTCCCTGATATGGCACCATTCCCTGGGGTGCATGTTGATTACACTGGACCACTTCCATCATGGAAGGAGCAGCATTTTGTTCTTACTGGAACAAACACTTAATCTGGATATGAATTTGCCTTCCCTGAACTCAAAGCTTCTGCCAAAACTACCATCGGTGGACTTAGAGGATGCCTCATCCACATTCATGCTATTCCACACAGCGTTGCTTCTGACCAAGGAACTCGCTTCACAGCAAATGAAATGTGGCTATGGGCCCAGGCTTGTGGAATTTACTTGTCCTGCCATGTTCCCCACCATCCTGAAGTGGCTGGCTTGACAGACTGGTGGAATGATCTTTGGAAGACTCAGTCACAGTGGCAGGGAGGTGGCAATTTCTTGCAGGGCTGGGGCAAGGTTTTCCAAGAGGCTATATACGCTTTGATTCAGCATCCCATAGCCAAGATTCCTCCCACAGCCAAGACTGATGGGTCCAGGAATCAAAAGGGGATCCACTGGCAAAAACCCCTAGTGATCGACTAGCAAATTTTGCTTCCTGTTCCTGGAACATTATCTTCTACAGATCTACAGGTCTTAGTTCCAAAGGAATGCTTCTACCAGAAGCCACAACAACGATTCCACTGGACCAAAAGTTAAGACTGTTGCCCAACCGCTTTGGGCTCCCCATGACCCTGAATTAACAGGCAAAGAAGAGAATTACGTGCTGGCTGGGGTGACTGATCCTGATTACCACGGGGAAACTGGACTGCTACCCCACACCGGAGGTAAGGAAGAGTACATCTACAATACAGGAGAGCCCTTAGGGCATCTCTTACTATGTACTCTTTTGCTTTGTAATGTAAGTCAATAGAAAACTACAACAACTCAATTCAGGCAGGACTACTCAGGGCCAAGACTCTTCAGGAATGAAGGTTTGGGTCACCCCACCAGGTAAAGAACCACTACCAGATAAGGTGTTTACTGAGGACAGACAGTGAGCATAAAAACAGGTAGTTAAGTAGTTATAAATACCAACGATGGCCATGAGACCAGTTATAGAAACAGGGACTGTAACTGTCATGAATATTTTCTCATTTTGTTACAAAGGTGTGTTTGTATTAAGCAAATATCTTTTTCTTCCCTCTCTTATTGACTTATCATATAACATAAGATGTATTAACTTTACATAATAGTATTTATGTATTTTTAATTTTACATCATAGTATTTAAGTTACAGGATACTCAGGAGACATCACACAACGACTTTGTATCCTCTTCTGGGGAAATTATTTGTGCATTTTTTGTTGTAAGCAAGATATTTGCATCAAGGTAGGCAGAAGTATGACCTTTTTATTCCTTTTATTTTGAAATTAAATGTAGTTTAAGGGGACGTGTATAGGTGCCAAGTTGAAAAGGGCAGACTATAATAACTAATTTTACATGTCAACTTGGCCAGGCCATGGACCCAGTTTTCGGTCAAACACCAGCCTAGATGTTGTTGTGAAATTATTTTTTAGACATGACTAATACCTAAATCAGTAGACTCTGACTAAAGCAGATTACCCTCCATAACATGGGTGGGTCCCATCCAATGAGTTGAAGGACTTAAGAGAAAAAGATTGAAGTCCTCTGAGGAAGAAGGAATTCTGCCTCCACGCCACCCGCAGACTTGAGCTGCAACATCACCTCTTCCCTGGGTCTCCAGCCTGCCAGCCTGCCCTGCAGATTTTGGACTTGCCAGCCTCTAAGTTTTCTGAGCCAATTCCTTAAAAGAAATCCCTTTCTCTTCCCCTCCTTCTCCCGCTCCCTCTTCCCCTCCTTCTCCCGCTCCCTCTTCCCATTAGGAAAAAATATTTATTGATTTGTTTGTTTGTTTCTTACTGGCTCCATTTCTCAGGAGAACTCTGACTGACAGAAACACTACATAAGCATGTACTATTATATTATTACGATGTACTTCATTATTTTAGATATCTTTGTACACCATCTCAATTTTCCTTTGGACTATGACATCAACTTCTATCCATGGAACACTGCAAATCACATTATAGGTATCACTCTCCCTTTACTAAATATAAGACCTTAAGGACAGAAACTGTTTCTATTCATCTTTATATTCCCATAGCAAATTGCAGATGATCAATAAATATTTTTGAACAAATAAATGAATGGATGGATGAAAAAATTCTGCCCCACAGCAGGCAAAAATGTCCACTTGTTCTTAGCTCATGTCACATTAGTCTGATCAATTCTGTCAGTATAACTGACGGCTAACTTGTGGTTATGCTAAAAGAGAGACTGTAGGCAACTATTTCAGGGATGAGTCACTTATCATAGAATTCATAACGGCCTTGTCATTCTTTAGCTAACATCAACTAGCTCAAAGTTCCCCGAAGTTCTTAATCATAATACAGAAAGAATCTATTCCAGTTTCCAAAGTCAGTTACTATAGTCTCAGCTGTCTTCAGGCTGAAGTTGCTTAGGAGCTAGGAGAGCATGCTTGGAAGAAGTGTGAGCAGCTCTCAAGACTTCATGATTTATCAAAACCAAAGAGCCAGAAAGAAGCCAGAGCCCCAAAACCCTCAGTCCATCTCCTTCTTTAACTTGACGGTGTGGAATCTACATGGTGAGCGCTTAACTTACTGCAACTGGGTTACCTATTCTTAGAAGCACGTTCTGTCCTCCAATTTTAGCCTATTTGCGAAATCAGTACAAACAAGACGACAAGCAGTATATCCAGAATAATCAATGTACACTTCCATGGGCTAATGAGAACAGTTGCTGGAATTTCAACAGAAATTGTCCTTTATTTGTCATTATAATAATTAATAATAATGACAAGTAACTTTCTAACCAGCAAGGATGAAATCACTCAACACTGAAACTGACACATCGTCTCAGCCAGAATTACAGGCTCAACTTTTTAGTTGTTTGGGAATCTAACAGTTTTCTTATCACTTTGAGGAAATGAGCTTGAGGATTTGGGAAATCTGGTTCATAATGAGTCATAGAATTCCAGAGTCTCAGAAGGTCAAAGCTAAGAAAATCATCTATATTCAATCTCTTCACAAGAGGTTAATATGCATAAGCATGGAAATATGTTCAAAATATACTGTCAAGATGAAAACAATAAATATATATAATATCGATTTTTATAAACATAACAAAAATAAAAACAAGTTAAAAATACATTTGCTGGGAAAAGTGTTCTAAAAATAAAAATAAATAGAAGTATTCTGGACAAATCCAGAAGAATATTAAAATATAAACAGTGATTATTTTTGAGAGAATAAAATTCTATAGTGATTACAATAAAAGCCCACATTATTTTCCCTTTCTGTATATATGCTGCTTAAAATGTGACTTTGCAACTCCTGCCACCAAAATATGGAGTCAAGTTCTCTCCTTGAATCTTGGCTGGCCATGAGACTGCTCTAGTCAATAGAAGCGGGAGGAATAAAGGAGTGCCAGTTACAAACCCAGGCCTCAAAAGGCTTCCACTTGCTCTCTAAGGGCCCTGCTCAGCCACGATGAGGCCCTGCCCAAGCCCCAGACCAGCCTGCTCTGTGACAAAACAGACACAGCCCAGACACCTTCACTGCCCCATCTGACAGCCAGCTCCACCAGATTTGCAAATGAGGCCACCGTAAACCAGTTAGCCCCAGCCAATATACCAGCTGACCACAGACACATAAGCAAGTTCAAGTGTGATCTTCTAAGCTTGGACCAGATCAGCAGAACCACCCAACAAATATTTAGAGTCATGAGCAATAATAAACACTTATTATTTCAAGCCACTGGATTCAGGTGTGGTTTGTTACGCAGCAATAGTTAACTGATACCACCTAAAAATGGTTATGTGGACACAACCTAATAATCCTTTCCTACAATGTTATCATTTTACAATGAGCATATATTGCTTTTCAAAGCGAAATAAAGATTTTTAAACTATCTCACCTTTTAAAAAGAAGAAAACTAAAGCCCTGAAGGGAAACTGCCCAATTGGCGAGAGCTCTGGCTGCAAGCGACAAAAACCTGATCCAAATTTAAGCAAAGCAGCTAACATACTGATTCACAGGACTGTGAGGCCTCGGGTGGACTATTTCCAGTTCAGTAATGGTTGAACTTAGATGATCAAATATATTTGTCCACAATATGTTTTTCTCTTTTTTATAGCTCATTTCTTCTAGTTTGGCTTCATTCTCAGGCAGGTAATTCTAACAGTGAGAAGATGGGAGGTTCAGCAGACTCCCAGGTAAAAGAGAATTCTCCTTTCCTAGAAATTCTGGCAAAGTTTCAGGATTCACTTTAATTGGCCCAGTTTGGATCACATGCCCATCGCTTCTGCAGTCACTGCTGTCCTTATCAGCCAGGCCTGTTCACATCCCATCCCTCACTCAGGGTTTTGTGCTGAATGGAGAAAGGGCACTTACTCAAAGGAAAACTGGGGCACTGTGACCCTAAGAAGGGGAAAGTGGGAGTTTGGCGGGGAATCAAAAACAGAGGCTCATATCAACTGAGGACATGTAAGTGAGTGAGTGAGTGACCAAGCTGGGACTAGCTCCCAGGTCTTCTGGGTTCCAGCACAGCATCAGAAAATACCATTCCACATCCTGTCACAATACGGTCTCTAGCTCTCTACCCTTGGACTCTTCCTCTATCTGGTCAGCAGCATAAAAACAAATATGAAATTCTCTGCTGCTGTGAAAACTCATGACAAAGTACTGTTTTCACAAATTAAAGTGAAGTAGCCATCAGCCGTTCTGGGGCAGCAACAAAACGTGCATTCCTTCCTTCCATAACTATCTCGTGGTTGCCGACCACTACATGCCTTAATTTGTTCTATGACTCTTATTTAAATGAAAAGCAATACCGACATCCTAAAAGGGGGGTAAGTTTAATTACCATCGCACAATCCATCAGTTTTGCAAACCCTCCCAAGGAGAGTGGAAAAGATGCCTTATCACAGCAGAAAACATAGGGAGGCCATCACTTGATACACGGGATAAACTGGGTCTGTGAAAAGAAAAGCTTGAAAGGGGCTTTTACTATACTTAAGTGCTTCAGGCTTTTCTGTTACAGTTTCAAAATACTGACATATCATCACATTTGCTGCAACCTCTGATGGCAAAGCCTCCCAACTCACCGTAAAGAAAGAGAAAATTAAGACCCACAGGGAGAAACCAGCATGTTCCCGTTCACTGGTTGACTAGATATGTCTCAGCTCTGTTCACCCAGAAGTGGAAAGGACTCTGACCTGCAAAGTGGAAGGCAGAGACATTTTTCTTCCACACATCTTGACATGGCAAAGACAAGCTGGTACATATTGGAAACTATGTGATATTCTCAGCAGCCCCAAATAAAATGCCCCCTCCTCTGATTCAGTGGGTAATTAATCACAGACTGCCTTGTGACATGTCTTTCCCTGGTTATTTTGAACCAGGAATTTAATCTTTATACTTGACTTCTCTTACGTGTGCTTTGTCTCCCAATTAGATAGTGACTTGGGGACAGGGACTCTATGGAAAGCCAGTGAAGACCAGCTCCCTTTGTGCCATTTCCAGTCAACTGCTGGTCACTCGTGGGATGCTGGGAAGTTTGAAGCCAGGGCTCTGTGGGAAAGAAGGCTGAAGTCGTTGGTCATGCCTGACATAGGTCTCATAGGGCCGGGAGTGGGTGACCCCAAATTGGCCAGGCACTTGCCACTCTGTCAACCCTGTTCCCAGCTCCCTTCTCATTTGACACCAACAGCCTCATGCTGTTCATGAAACACTAATCTTTTTTTTTTTTTTAATTTATTTATTTATTTATTTTTGGCTGTGTTGGGTCTTCGTTGCTGCGCATGGGCTTTCTCTAGTTGCGGCGAGCGGGGGCTACTCTTCGTTGCAGTGCACGGGCTTCTCATTGTGGTGGCTTCTCTTGTTGTGGAGCACAGGCTCTAGGCACACAGGCTCCAGTAGTTGCAGTACGCAGCCTCAGTATTTGTGGCGCACAGGCTTCGCTGCTCTGCAGTATGTGGGATCTTCCCAGACCAGGCCTCGAACCCATGTCCCCTGCCCTGGCAGACGGATTCTTAACCACTGTGCCACCAGGTAAGTCCCTAATGTGTTTTCTTTATTCAGGATTCCAATCTTTGTAGAGGTGTAGATCAATAAAAGCTAGATCAGTACCCAATGTATGTGCAGGTAATCTTTAAAAAATCAATTTATTTTGTTTTCTGATCAGAAAGTTATCATGTGCTTTGTGTAGTAAATCTAGAAAATAAAGGGAAATTTACAATAATTATAATAAGATAAAGAAAAATGACTGGGCTTCTCGGGTGGCGCAGTGGTTGAGAGTCCGCCTGCCGATGCAGGGGACACGGGTTCGTACCCCGGTCCGGGAAGATCCCATATGCCACAGAGCGGCTGGGCCCGTGAGCCATGGTCGCTGAGCCTGAGCGTCCAGAGGCTGTGCTCCGCAACAGGAGACGCCACAGCAGTGAGAGGCCCGCCTACCGCAAAAAAAAAGGAAAAAGAAAAATGATTGTAATTATGTGATCCAAAGATAACCACTGATAATATTTTTGGAGTGTTCCTTGCCAGCCAATTTATTTTTCTATTTGGGCTCCCCCCAGATTTGGTTTATGAGGTATATATTTTGTAATTGTTTTTCTCACTTAGCATTGAATCTTAAACGTTTTAAAAGTCATCCTTGTTTCCCCAAAATGTGTTTACTCCAAATAATATTCCTTTACATGGATTTCCGTGTGTTGATTTTCAATTTAACTGAGGATTTATTTGTATTAAATTATATTGGTTTTCATAATTTAGATAGAATTTTCTTAACAGCAGTGGGGCTTCTTACTGCATCATCACAGTAAGTAAAACATTCTCAGGGGTTCTGCTTCCAAAGCGGACAAATGTTTGGATTCAAACCCAGCCAAGCTAAGAGTATACCTTGTTTATACAGTGTTCAAAACATGAATGATCTTATAAGGAGAGGAGAATCATAGCGATGTGTATCTACTGAAATATAATCTGGAAGCAAATTCTATCTTTTTTGTTTCCTTTCTGAATTAAGAATGAACACTAACACCATCTGGTTATCTTCCCCCTCCCCTTAACTGTTTCTAGAGTCTTCACATCCTTCAAGCCAGAGGAGAAAGAATCATATTATCAGCAGAGAATCTGATTAATCTCATGGCAAGTAACATCGTCTTCACATTTCATTCAGGGAACATTCTACAGAAGCTGTACTCAGGGATAACATCAGGGAGAAAGAAGAGTCAGCAAGAGCTAGAACATTTTAGCAATTATCCAAGGTAGGTCACTCATCGGCATCCTTATTGTTTCGTTGACTTAAAAAGAAACTTTAAACGTATTAAGTTTTTTAAGTTACTTAATGTTGAACTACATTAGATGTTCTTAAATTTAAATGTGCATAATAACTGCCCGGAGGCTTGTTAAAAATTCAGATTCCCGGTCTTTAGCCCAAACCTAGTTACTAAATCAGAATCTTGCAATACAGGAAAGAAGGAAACCAGAGATTCTGTAGTGTCCAAAGTTCCCCAGGTGATTCTGATGCAACTGTGGGAAACCACGGCCTCAAAACAAGCAAGCGGAACTGAAAATCTCAGTCAATAACCTGTTATTTGGTCTGCTTGATTCAGTGTCAAATAAATCGAATAACTTATCTTGATGAAATAAAGGTTCCCCCGCCCATGCCAACTAATATATATTAAACATTAACATTGTGTTCATATGTGTCCTCAGCCAATGGATTGCAATTCTTTCAAACAACCCATAGGGCTCTGATAACTAGTTCTCCACACCCATCCCCGTAATTTCTATAACGTCCTCAGCAGCCAACTGGCACACCGAGCAAACAAAAAGTAACTAGGATTATCGCCCTATCCTCTTTGTCAGCAAAGAGCAAAGACAATCGACATTTTAGTTGGCCTAAATGGCTTTAGGATGGGAAAATATACCATGTCTGGTTGACACTCGAAATACTAGAAAAACCAAGGATTCTCATCCACTACTTCCTACTCATGAATCCCTAGATGGGCTTCAGTTTGCTAGGAAAGTATAAGGCATCTATTAGGAAATTCTGTGATGAGATGAACAGAATTTATTCCAAATAACAAGGGAAGAATAAAAGACACTGCCTAATCAAGGGCTCAATTGTGAAGAAAAGATCCTGAGTACCAGAGGAATCTGGTGAAGAGAAAAACTATATGAGATTTGGTCTCTATAATTACATTAGCCTTGCAGATGGCAACTTGCCTGCAATTTAGTTTCTCATGATCTTTATTTTAAACATCTCATTACATTACCATCTCTGGAGTCTGGATGGGTTAACCATTTTTGTCAGCTGATGTATTTGGGAACTTTTTTGAAAGCCTGATTTTTACCATAAATCAATCAGATAAAACTCTCAACATAAAATCCATTTAAAGAATCAATTATAATTCACCTGCTCCTTCTGCCCGTACTAAGATAATTTTTCACCCCAGCTATCCAATTGTGAATTTCCCAAAAGATGTCACTTTCAGGGACGTCCCTGGTGGCGCAGTGGTTAAGAATCTGCCTGTCACTGCAGGGGACACGGGCTCGAGCCCTGGTCCGGGAAGATCCCACATGTCACGGAGCAACTAAGCCTGTCCTCCGCAACTACTGAGTCTGTGCTCTAGAGCCCGCGGGCCACAACTACTGAGCCCACGTGCCACAACTACTAGAGCCCATGCGCCTAGAGCCCATGCTCCACAACAAGAGAGGCCACCGCAATGAGAAGCCCATGCACTGCAATAAAGAGTAGCCCCCTCTCGATGCAACTAGAGAAAGTCCACGCAGCAACGAAGACCCAACACAGCCAAAAATAAATAAATAAAGTTAAAAAAAAAAAAGATGTCAGTTTCAGAAAGTTTGTCACACATAATAAAAAAGGAAACTTTGATCACTTGTACCTAGCTTTATTTTACTGTGTTACTGCAGAAGAGAGTTTTTGTCTTAATGTAATGGAAACATTAGCATTTAGAAAACAAACCCTACTGAATATAGCTTTGGATAAAAACATTTAAAATTAAATATAACTTCAGAATATCTTTGTTACATAAAAAAAGAATTTTTATGCTTATAATTCCACCAACCAGAGAGAAGCACTGTTAACACCTTGGTATATAACCTCCAAATCTTTTCCTAAGTGTATCTCACACACACACACACACACACACACTCACAGATATTTGTATTACACATATAAGAATTCTAAAGAAATATAAAATTACACATAATATATTTTTATAAATAAAATAATACTTTATTATTATAAAATATCAGAGAATAAGAAGAAAAATATTATTTCTTATCGAAATAATACGGATCTCCTGTCCTAGCCTACACTGTAGTGCTGAACACATCACTGAGCTGAAAAGCCTCCTCCGCATCACACGTCTGGTAGGGGAAGATCACTAAGGCGAAGGGGGAGCAGACCCTCCACCAGGCACATTCCACTCACTCATTCCAGAAGCATGTATTAAACACAGACTTCATGCCAGGTACTGTGACTGGTGCTGGCCAATTCAAAGTTTACCAATGAGCATTTTGAACAGAGATAATCACAGATTCATAGATGATCCCGGAAGGATGTGATATGTGCTATGAGGGTGCCCTGAAAACACAAAGGACAAGGCAACAGGGTCTACCTGAGAGGTCAGAATCACAGAGAAGGTCAACAATCCGGAGCTTAAAAAAAACACCCACAAGTTTTTCAGGTGAACAGCAGACAGCAGAAGGACATCATATCAGTGGGAACAGATACGCAAAGGCTCAAAGGCCTATGAGAGAATGGCGTGTTCTGGGAAAGAAAACTACGGCTACACAGTAACAAAGCACAGACCCCAGCAATACTAGGACATGAGGATGGGAATGTGGCCTGGGTCAGCCCTCAAAGGCCTCTAAATGCCATCTTAAGGATTCAGAAAGATATTTAAGAAAAGATATTTAAGAAATCTTCTGAGAAAAAAAAATTTTCATCTTTAAAGACGCGATCTCATTTGAGCAGACAGTGAGTGGTTAAACCTAAGGTTTTGGACTCACCTGGTGCTGAAGATACTATCTATCTCACATTTACTAGGTGCTAGGTACCACACTTTGACGCATTACACCATGTAACAAGCCCCCAAATTAAGTACTATTCTACAGACAGACTGAGGATTAGAGAGGTTCAACAACTTGCCCAAAGCTACAAAACAATAAGTGGTACAAACGTGAGCCACATCATTCATCATTCCTAAGCCAGCATTTTTATCCTTTGTAAACATTTTGTCCACACAACCCAGACAGCCCATCTCTTCAACAACAGAAAAGAAAATTCTACATCTTGACAGAAGCCATCATCAGCTTTGACACAGGCTTTTTGCAGAGCTGAGGCTTCTGTATTGGTCCCAGGGATCATTGGCTTCTTAGGCCACAGAGTAGCCCTGGCATGTTGCCATTCTGTGTCTTGAAGAAGGACAATCTCCCATTTGAAAGGCTGCATTGGGAAAAGGCTCTTCGCTTCTGTAATGGGCTGATAGGAACATCCACAGCTGAGTATCACGCCTGGCAGTATGTCTGAGGCTGGTGATGGATGGAAGGGGAGAGTGACATTTACTAAATCGGGTTGTATCCTCCATGAGGAGGAACGAGGAGCGCCAGTAAGCGGCAGTGATTTACTGAACTTGCTTCCGCAATCTGCAAAGACTTTATTCCAGGCTCACAGCAGGGGAAAACAGACTTAAATCTTGTCCACAGATCTCTCAGGGAATGAAATCTATCATATCACTGGAGGGGGAGAGAGAGAAATCAACTCTGCAACTGTGGCCTGCGTCCAGCGACTAGTCACTGCTGTCAACGTTCAAACTACCCCTGGACGCTTAATGAGATGCAACCAGCATCGTCTGCGCATGCGCAAACTATGGGCCAATGGGGCGGGGAGGCTCTGCTGGGCAAAGAGTCACTTTGATGTAGTAGGAAACAGGCTCAGTGCACAGAGAATGAGAGGTGGGCTTGGTTCAAAGGCTATAAACTGGCAGGAGGAATAACAGCAGGATTCTAAGAGAGAGAACACACTGCACCCGCCTTCCCTCGTGGTCAGCCACTGTCTTCTTAAACTGAGTGTGAGCCTGCTGGGAGTCCCAGCCCCCTGTGCAGGGGATATGGGTCAAATGAATAGAGGTCCCATAGGTAGAGGAAGGCAGGAAAGCTTTAGCAACTAGTTACCATTCCATCTTCCTCTCTACCCTTAGTGCCTGCCTTAAACTACGAGTCCCAATCGTTACTGAGCCTTCACTATGTGCCAGGCACTGTGCCAAGTTCTTTACGTCTATGAATTAATTCATTTTGTAAAACAACCCTCCAAAGTGGGAACTATTATTATCCTTAATATACAGATGAGGCTTTTGGTAACTTCCTTGGGGTCACCCATGTCATAAGTAGCTTTGCCAGGATTTATGTAGCACCTTATACCCTAACCATCAGGCTCTACCACCTCAAGTGTTTACACTTGGTTCTGCTCTCCAAGGTCATGCTAAATTACTATTTCTCCAGAACGGGGTGACACCAAACCATTACTGATTTCCCAATCCACTTCCTTCATAATATTTATCACAATGTGGTCACATTTATTTCCTCTTTGCTTGCTTACTATTATTCCATTCTCCCTGATAGACTATAAGCTCCAAGAGAGCAAGGATCTTATGTGTCATGTTCACCAATGACTCATCATACTAAAACCATGCCCAGCACGTGCAGAGCTCTCACTACATACCAATATTTGTTGAATGAACAGTTTGCAATTAATACTCTTGGTTTAAGTAGGTATACAGGTCATGAGCTTCACAGACAAGATGAATTAAAGAGCAAGGATCTTCTCAAAATGATTCACCACAAGATCTCCTTAAAGAACAAGATTCAATTTAGCAAAGTGTGTTTACCCACAATCTTTCATCCCACACTTAGCAGAATAAGATACAATTATAAAAACCACTATCCTTGAATCAATCATAGTCCTCTTCTTCACCACATAAAAAGAGTTGCTTATTTATTAGACACTTCCCTTCGTAATCTTGTTTTAAAGTAAATTAATTCATTGAAGTATAACCTACATACAGAAAAGTTTCCTACATACGTAACCGTGTGGCTCAGTAAATTTTTACAAATTGTTCATACCCATAGAATTAAAAAGAAATAGAATATGATCAGCATTCTAGAAGTCTCTCTCCTGCCTCCCTACCAATCACTACCCCTCCCCCATGAGAGGTAGCCACCATCTTGACCTACATCTTTGATCATTTTGGCCCGTTTTGAATGTTATATAATGGAATCACAAAGTATTTACTCTGTGTTGCTTGTTTGCCCAACATCTCTGAGATTTATCCATGTTGTTGCATGTACGGTAGTTTGTAGTTTTGTATTTCTGTGTAAACATAACACTATTTATCCATTCTACTGCTGATAAAATTTGGGTTGATTCCAGTTTTGTGCCCATTAAAATAATGCTTCTGTGAACATTCTTATATGCGCCTCTCAGTGTACGTATGAACACATTTCCTTCCGGATATTCAACACATTAGTGTTGAATTATGAATGCATTAGATATCCATACATATGATAGGCTTTCTGACATAGTCAATTTTAGCCGTTTTGATGGATTTGTAGTGGTATGTCACAGTGGTTTTAATTTGCATTTCTATGGTAACTAATGATGTTGGGTGCCTTTCAAATACTAATTGTCCGTTCAGTAATCCTCTTTGGCGACGTGCCTGTACAGGTCTTCCCATTTAACAACAACAACAAAAAAAGGGTTGCCAACTCTAACACATTTTTAGCTTCAGGTTTTCCATGTAAGCATTTTACAAAGATCACGTGATAAACATTTCAGCTAGCTGAGTACTTTAACAAGAGGCTGAGAAGAAGAGGAATTTCTTTCTTGCTATTCGGTTAGATTACCTCCCTTTTTTGTTGGACAGACGACAGCCTTGAAAAAAGACATGTGAGCTGGGACTTGAGGATAGAGGTCCATTTGGGGCCACAAAACTGGAGATATGGCTGCAAACATGCTGTGGAATTCCCCTGGAAGCCAGCTGGAGAATATTTTAAATCCTTATAGTCCATGTCAGCAGCCACATCTCTCTTTCCCTCTATCTCCTTTCTCATAAGTAATCTGAATGCAGCACAAATGATTCAGGGTCCTTTTTCCCAGCTTGTGGGGAACTCTTCCATCTGTGATCACATAGTCTTGATACATGGAGGTAAGGTTTTTTCAGCATGAATCCCTGCAATGTTCTTCTATGCCCTTTCTTTTCCTAGTGAAAAGAATTGATTTTCTAATTTTTACTTCGCTTTTAGAGAAAATATTTTGTTCTAAGAAACATGATTTGTTGGCTTAGATCTGGTTTCTGTCCATAATGATGCTCTGTGCATCACTGGAATGACCAATTTGAACTAGTTTGTCTTTGTTGATGGTAAAATGATGCAATTTTCCAGAATTCAGGCTGTGCAAAAAGTACCTAAAATAGTAGTTTGAGTTCTCTTGAAGAGTGAAGAAACTTTTATACTTAATAGAGAGATCACCGCTCCTATCGGCATTTCAGACCTTGGGTTTAAAGGTTAGCTGTGCAGGAAAGCCCTGGGGAAAAGATCCGCAGACTTGAAAATGCAGTCCTCAGGCATTTTTATTAGGTAAGTTTCCCAAATATTATTTTGAAATGTTACCTTTGAGACACCCCAGAGCAGTCTCAGTCTCAGGGGAAGCTACATGTAATTCAGGAAGGGCAAATTTTCACCACTGAGTAAGCCTCTGCCCCAAGGACAGACCTAAGTTTCTACCTGGGGCTTATACCCTGAATCTAGGGCCAGAAATCACAACCAAAGCTGGTGACAAACAGCTTTGTTGGTTCTGCTTGCAAAATATATCCTAATTAAATAATAAAGGATATGCATAAAGATTTGCAGACAAGGATGGTCATATAAGCATTATTTATAATGGTAAGATATTGCCAATTACCTAAATATTAAACAACAAAAGATCAGAGTTATATGTTGTTTTTGCTTATATGTATTTTCTTTCTGTTTTTCTTCAATTTCTTATTTAAGATTTTTTTTAATTAAGTGATATTAAAAATCAAACTAGGTTACTAAAGAAAAGAATACAGGAGAGAAATTGCCAAGAAATATTTTGTAATCTTTGAAATAGACCTTTAGGATGGAGCTGTGTGGGGCTGGGATTTCCAGTTTGAGATAACTTCCTTCAGAAAAGGAGGACAATGAAATAATAGATGAGGCAGCTGGTTGCTGCAGAGCCTTTGGTTTGACAGAAAACAGTAACAATAGATTTGTTCTTGGGCCTAGTGATAGTTACCATTTAAGTGCTAACAGATGTCAGGCCATGTGCCAGATATAATCCTTACATGTATCACCTAATCTGGGCAAAGATGTGATACAGGTACATTTCATGATCAACACCTCCGTCTCCCAGCAACTCCATCCTTCCTATCTACACTATGTTGCCGATCCCCGACTCCCAACCCTCTAAGTTAGGGGTTGAGTGCCACCATGCTGCCCTCCTGTTCATCAGAATTATTACCTCATCTCTGATAGTCATCTGGAGTGTTCTGTATCTTCTCCCCTGCCCCACAGTCACCTTATACAGCAAAGTCACTCGTTCATTCACTCTTCCATTCAACAGTGAGTCAAGACCCAGCAGGCCATCTCCAGAATCAAGCACTTCCTCTCTCCGCCCTACTAGCCTTGGCACACACACAAGCCCTGATCTATACAGACAGGGCTTCAAATCCCTGTGCTGCCAACTTCTAGCTGGACAGGACCTTGGGCAAATCACCAACTACAATAAGCCACATTGCCCTTCTTTGTAAGAATGGGTTTACTAATGGTAACTGTTTTACAGGCTTAATGCGAGGGTTAAATTAAATAAATCACTTCACCGAAAGCTCTTACACAAAATCCGGCATACAATTTCGTTCAATTGATTATAACTGAACTGAAAGAGTGGCCCATCAAATCAGGTTCCTGAAAGAAAAATTTATTGTGTTAGTTGCAATATTTGGAAAGTGTCAGAAAATGAACGACATAAATGGAGCCTTTTGGTAAGTATATAAATACTGAGTTTCTGTTGAGGTCACTTTGTCCCCAATCATCCCAAATTATCATTTTATAAAGGGCTAATAGAGAGCCTTCTGTTCTGGGAAGTAAGTAATGGAGAGCCTTCTGTTCTGGGAAGTAAGTAATGGAGAGCCTTCTGTTCTGGGAAGTAACCTCCTCTAGCAAACGTTTCTCTGACCTGCCTTTCTCTCTGAGGTATAATCGTCTGGTTTCCTGGTTGGATTCCTCCCAACAAGATTTAAAATGAGATATTATGTTATATCATACTCAAAAAATTTGGCAGAGTATTTGAAAAAAGGAAGGACCCTCTGAGACGATCCCTCCTTTTGCTCCTCCATCTTTAATATGCACACAAATCACCTGGGGTTCATATTAAATCAAACACAGCTGCTGATTCAGCAGATCTTGGTTTGGCCTGAGTTGCATTTCTAAGAAACTCCCACGTGATGTGATGCTGCTGGTCTAGGGATCGTACCTTGAGGAGCACAGCCTCAGAGCTGTGAATAACCACAAACAACAACAAACGAGACTCGTTTCCTGAATAACTTCTTTGTCCTCCACTTGCCTCCCTATATCCAGCTCTCCCACATCCCCCCTTATTTTTTATAAATTTATTTATTTTTGGCTGCTTTGGGTCTTCGTTGCTGCGCACCGTCTTTCTCTAGTTGTGTCGAGCGGGGGCTGCTGTTTGTTGCGGAGCACAGGCTCTAGGTGCGCAGGCTTCAGTAATTGTGGCACGCAGGCTCAGTAGTTTTGTCTTGTGGGCTCTAGAGCGCAGACTCAGTACTTGTGGCGCACGGGCTTCATTGCTCCGCGGCATGTGAGATCTTCCCAGACCAGGGATCGAACCTATGTTCCCTGCACTGGCAGGTGGATTCCTAACCACTGCACCACCAGGGAAGTCCCCCATGCGCTTATTTTAAATGCAAGCTTTTATAGTCAACATCTCTGTTTCCGAAACAAATACAATCTGATTCTTTTTAAATGAAAAAAAATAAAATCATACCAATCCGTAAACTTTACTTAAATAACTTTTATGGTGTATTTATTTTTATTATGATATTAATAAAATGCCAATATAAAATCAGGCAAACATTTATGTTACTTATAAATTTTATGTAACTATAAAAATTAAAAACTAAATCCAAACAAAACTAAAAATTCACACTAATATAAATAATAATTGGAGAGGTATTGCTGTTTGCTGACCCTGAATCACCACTTGCAAATTCACCTGAGTTGTTCATATAGTGCGCCGTGCTATTATGTGGCCTTCCCTTGGCAGGAAATCAGAATTTATGTGTAAGGTCTGCCTTTACTCTTTAGCCTGTGACAATCAAAATAGTTCTTCTTGGCTCCAACAGAGTCATAAACACCAATGCAAAGATAGGCCTTGGCATTGCATGGCAATGCTTTGTTATAAGGAGAAACAGATGATTCAGAACATGCTTATATTGTTTTTGTTAGATTTTCCTCGAAACAAAAAACACAGTACTGAAATACCCTCACAGAAAACAAGTCATTCCCTACTACTCAGCCATAAAAAAGAATGAGGTAGTACCATTCGCAGCAATATGGATGGACCTAGAGATTATCATACTAAGTGAATTAAGTAAGAAAGAGAAAGACAAATACCATATGATATCACTTATTATGCGGAATCTAAACTATGACACAAATGAACCTATCTATGATATAGATACAGAATCATGGACATAGAGAACAGACTTGTGGCTGCTAAGAGGGAAGGGGCTGGGGAGGGATGGAGTGGGAGTTTGGGGTTAGCAGATGTAAGCTATTATATATAGAATGGATAAACAACAAGGTCCTACTGTATAGCATGGGGAACTATATACAATATCCTATGATAAGCCATAATGGAAAGAATTTAAGGAAAAAAGAATGTATATATTTGAATCACTTTTCTGTACAGCAGTAATTAACACAACATTGTAAATTAACTGTACTTCAATTTTAACATTTTTTTTAAAGAATTAAAAAAGCAAACAAGTCATTCCCTAAAGACAGGGCTACGGATTCCAGGCTTTGGCGAACACCACAGGTAGAAAAGCTCCACTCTGTGACAGGGAATCCTGAGCTTGTCTTGACTTGACCAGACACGCCCCTCGAACCCTAGTCCAACACTCCTCGCACTGTCCCGCGGTGCTAATGACTCACAGTTTGCTGTGTTACTTGATTCTCCCCCTCACGACCCTGCAAGGAAGACAGAGCATCACCCTGGATTGCAGTGAGGAAATGGAGGCTGACAACTCTAGGTGAGCCCTGCATATTCCCATAACAGAACCTGACGCTGTCAAGACTAAAACCAGTTCTTCCACGTCCAACTTACATCTTCTTTCCTACATCACAAGTCTTCCCTGGCATTATCACTAGAGGAAGCGTTCTGGAGAACATATGAACCTGGGACTTTTTTAATAGCTCTTCTTATGATCAGACAACCAAATGTTTTCCACCCATTTCATTGCCACTAATCCAAAACAGACTCAGTGCCCTTTCCCATATAATTCATGTCTATTTTTCCTCTTCTCTTTATCCTCTTCAACAGGAAACACAAAGTCCCGGGCACACAACTGGGTATGACACAATCTAGCTGCCACCCACCAGGCTTCTGCCCATCATGTAGAAACAGACATCCCCTTCCTCCTTCATTTCCACAGAACAAGCACTGTGCTTTTATAATCACACCAGCTTTCCATATCCTTAGCACATTCACAAATGTCATTAAGGAGGACACATTTCTTTTCCAGGTGGAACTTTTCAAACAAAGCTCTAAAAACAATTACAATAAAATGATGACATCTGCCACTCACTGAGCGTTTGTTTCCTGCTAGGCGTTATGCTAAAAACGCGCATGTGTCTCTTCTCAAGGCCACGTCCCTAGGAAGCAGATACTAACTTACTCCCATTTTGGAGACAGTGAAGTGAGTTTAGAGAGTGCCAGTGTTACACAGCTGATAACTAGTGGAGCCAAGAATCAAACTCTAGTCTTTTAAGCGCCAGTAACGCATGCATTTCATCATTAAGCTAATATTACTTGTGAAAAATTGCCAATTTCCCCTGGCTATAGGGCATAGCTCCTTCCCCTGAAAATGTGCAACCTTCAACCGTATCTCTCTCACCCTATTTAGCACTTCTGACCTTGCACTATCCTGATTTGTGAGTTGTGCTCAACAATCCTTGAGGGTCTCATACAGGGATTAGAGCACTGCTGTACCTATGATATACTTTTAGTAAATATCTATCCTTCTTTTTTTTTTTGGCTAGCTGGCTGGATGGGTAGGTGGGTGGATGCAGAGGACCCAGTTGCTCTCCTCTGCCCAGCATTCTTATTTCTGGAACTGCATCCCCAACGACCACCACCTGTTCTATGAGTGGTCAACCATGGTGTCCATCCCTTCCTTGGTCACATGAACAAAAGTATTTCCAAATTTCCCTGCAATAGCAATTGGCCCAGAAAGGGCAGCTGATCCCAAGCAAACTCCTTCCCTGTAGACATTTTCATGATAAAAGGTTGGTAGAAAAAAGAAGGTATGGAGGTCATTAGTGTTAGTCACCAAGTATTTTTAGCTCTCTGCCTTCAAGGCATACGGGGAGTTTATACTTCCCAGCTTCTCTGAACTTAGATGTGGACAAGTAACTTGCTTCGGCCTAGAGATGTAAGCTAGTGTCCCTTCTGGAAGAACCCGTGTAGGCCTATTTGTGATTCTCCAAGCTCCCATCCCACTGCTGCAATGATCAAGGAAGCATATGTTAAGATGAAACCTCCTTCAACCTGGGTCTCTGAAAGACTGTATGAGAACAAGCCCCAGACAAAGCACAGTGGACATGCAGCTAAGCATGAAATAAGACTGGGGAGTTGTTTGTTATAGCAGCAACACCTAGCTCATCCTGAGGGACAGAGAATAGATGCTACACAGGAAAAACAATACTTCATCCTCTAAATAATAAGAAGCTTTAACCAAAAAATCTCAACTCCTAGACCCTTCCTAAATAGGAGCTTTGAAGCACACACTCAGAGCAGGCTAAAGATACTGATTTTGTTATTGTTTCAAAGGATCGATTCAATTGTGGCCCAATATCAAACACGATGTGCTCATTCTCTTAAGATACCTCTGTTGTTAAATAATATTGAGGAAATGATTCCAATTGCTGTGTTTCCTTCTTTGCTATCTGCCAAGAATATACCCCAGAATGGTGTCAGAACAGCTGGCAAGAACCTTTGCAAAAAGCTAGAATCTCCACTATGAACTGGTTGCTTGTGACTCAGGGGGGGGCGGGTGGCGAGCAGCCAGCACAACGGAAGGCAGATCACTGCCCATTAAATCTAACAGTGAGACAAAGAAAAGGGGCAAATGAGGTGGTAACAGGCAACTGGAATTAGACTGAATTCACCAGTAATACCAACCAGAGAAATAAATGGCTTCTCTCCACCACTTAGAGGAAGAAGAGGTAAAGGGTGTGATGGATGGGTCTGGATTAGAAAACAAAGGATCACAGAGCTTTTGGTTAATGATGGCTCCCTGTCAGGCACAACATGGGAATGGCTCTCACCCACCTTTGAGAGCCCGCACCTTGTGTTACCCCTCAGTAATTCCTTCAGCAGCTGTGTCTGAAAGCTTTGTCTTTGTCTGAAGTGACTTAGTGGTCATATGATCTCAGGCTGATTACCTAAAATCTCTGCGCCTCAATTTCTCCATCTATAAATCAGGACTAAGACTGTGGTAAAGGTTAAATGCAATCAAAATGTAAAGAGCTCAGCAAGGCCTGGCACGTAGTAAGGGCTCAAGAAATGTTTAGTTAACTATCATTATAGTTTTTACGTCTTCTTTGGAAGGATCTTGTGCATACCTGTGTTGGCTAGCCCTTTCCCTTCTAACTTTTCAAGGGCTCAGGCCTTTATTTTCTTTCCCTCTTTTATTCAAGGACACTGCATTATGCGCCAGGCACTGTCCTGTTGACAGTGATGAATGAGACACACTTCCTCGTCCCCAGTAGACAATATATAGAAGGTAATGCAATCAGAATGTAATGCAAAAAAGGGCCACGGCACCGGGGAAGAGGGTTCCAGTGGTCTTACCCTGAGTAGGTGATATCTGAACAGCACCCTCTTCCCGGGCTCAGCTCCATCCCCAACAGGAACTGCAAACATCACTCTACAGATATTAGGAAACTAAAGCAAAACTCCCCACACAGCTTTCAGTGCTATGAAAACTGGCCTGAAGGAAAGAGCTCCAGGAGGCATGGGTAAACTCTAAGGCACTGGGATTGATGGCCTGAGATAGGCATGGTTTTCCTGCTTGTGTACTGCAGATATTCATGCCAACATCCGTAAAAATAGAGCTTCTGTTCTAATAAAATTGGGAAAATGGTTCCAACTGCTGTATTTCCCTCTTTCTACAATTTCTGCGATAGTTTCTCACTGCACGCTCGTGTCATAAAGTTTCATTTGACAGTCTCCCTACATTTAGAATTTGTACGTATTGCTCCAGCAAAACTTGTACATTTTATTAGCACGACCATACATCCTGATTTGGCTAGGATAGAGCGGCTTGATCCCTGTCGTCCTAAGGTAATTATTAATAGCATTACCTTTCACTTGCAAAGGTATTCCAGCTTGAATGGTAAATGCAATTATACAGTCAACCTAATTTTAGTAAATCTAACATTTAAAAGAAAAAGTTTAAGGATATTCTGATGCTGAAGATACCTTAAGGGCTTCCCTGGTGGTGCAGTGGTTGAGAATTCGCCTGCCAATGCAGGGGACACAGGTTTGATCCCTGGTCCGGGAAGATCCCACATGCCACGGAGCACCTAAGCCCGTGCGCCACAACTATTGAGCCTGCACACCTAGAGCTCGTGCTCCACAACAAGAGAAACCACCGCAATGAGAAGCCGGTGCACCACAACAAAGAGTAGCCCCCGCTCACCGCAACTAGAGAAAGCCTGCACGCAGCAACGAACAACCACTGAAGCCAAAAATAAATAAATTAAAAATTTTGAAAAAAGATACCTTAAAATTATAAGAGAAGTTGGACTCATTTTCAGTATCATTCATATATATCATAGATTGACAGAACCATAACGATAATAAAATTATTTACCATTTATTAAAAAGGAAGTATGCTAGTCATTATGATAAGGACTTTGCTCATTTTATTTCATATATAAGCTTTATGGTTTCATTTTTAACAGGTTTCTACAGATGGGGAAATAAGGTACAAGACAGAGCAATGGCTCATTGAGGAATCATCCAGGGGTAGGTGGAACGATGTTGTGGGAGGAAGACACGATCATGGTACCCAGAGGGGATGGAGAATTTACTAGAAGCAGAAGGGGCCAGCAATTAGGCACAAGGCAGAGACAACAGAGTCTGCTTCATTCAAGGCCAAGCATACTCCTTGGCTAGCACCTTGCAGAAGCTGAAACACTAACACTTCTTGGCTTTGGAGCTTGAGTCAAATATTCAGCTGCCCAGATGGTTACTTGAAGCCCTGAAGTCCACTGACCCTAGAGCAATGGGATACAAGCCTTTGCAATAATAAAGTTTCTTCTGATTTCAACTATCCTCCTCCCCTGTCCCCACTCCCAGCTTTTCCTTGGCCATACACCACCTTTTTAGAGCTCTCTAGAGCAATATCAAATTTTAAAGAAAAGCATGACATTTAAAAATCCAAGGGTCATTAAAAATGGATTCAAAAGTTATCATGGCCTGCAAAATCCGTGATATGGCTCAGTTGCAGAAGACTAATTTCCCATCTCCGCTCAGATTAGTCTACTGGCTAATACCATGAAGTGTGGTCAATGGATCTGAGCAGTGGGAGATGGGTTCCGATCTCTCCTCTTGCATTTTTCACGTTCTCACTGCCACTAGCACCGGATCCTCATTTCCAACATCATGATTCATCTAATCCCTCCAGGTTTCCACAACTAATCACATCTTCATAAAGTTTAATTTAATGTAATTTAACGTAATACTGCCCTCTTGTGCCTCACCACATGAGGGGCTTTTTTGGGCAAAAGATTATCTTTAATTAAAAATAAAATTTATAATTTCAGTACCTTATCGAAAATTATGCTGAAGAGCAGAGGGTATATTTCTTGTTTATCTCCCTTCATCATTTATCCCAGTCTTTTTTTATACTGGTTTCCATCATTGATAACTGCAGACCAAGAAAATCAACTCTAAAGGCAGATTTTAACATAAATCCACATGTGATTATTTTAAAGTAGCATATGGACAGAAATAGCAAACAATGAATCCAGGCTGCCCAGGAATGAGGAGTGCCGGAGAAACTGAGTAAGAAATCAGGAAATGAAAAGAAAGTTAAATAGACTCAACCACAGCTGGCTTAGTGATTTCAATATACTTGGTTAATGGGAAAAACAATCAGAGAGAGTCCTTTAATTGCTTTTCTGCTGAGTTCCTTTCCACATCTCCATGTTTGCAGAGATCAATTAGGAGCTCCAATGACAACCTAAAACTAAACTCAATAAGACACATCAGGGAATGTTTTTTTTTTTTAATGGTGGTGTGCTCTGGAGACTTCGGAGCAGTGTGTCTCATAAAACTGACGGTCAGTGCTTCCAGTTTGCAAAAGATTATTTGTAAAAACTAAGTAATGTAAGGGCAGAACCTAACATCAAATAACACACAAATTGCCACTTTCTGAGTCATATTCCTGCTCAAAAATTGGGTCTTAGTATTTTTCTCTTGATTAGTCATCACTCAGCACTCTGGGCAAGAAATGATGGGCAAGAAAATGATCCAGGAAACCGTGAATGCTCTATAAATCACAGAAGCAAAAAGGATGTAATCAAGCTGACTTCTAAGATAAGGTGAAACAGAAAGGTACTGCATAAGTGCCTCTGGTGGTGAGCTCTTCTCTTGCAGGGATAGAATTTCTGAGAATTGATCTACTATTTCCATTTGATTTTTTAACTTCAGCATCCATCTCTGTGGTTATCTTAGAAGATGGACACTCTGGCTAGGATAAGATGTCTGAGGACTGCATACACAGCAGTCCACTCTATGTGCTTCTCTTCCACTCCCTGACTTATCCCCTACCAGGCCACACTTTGCTTTCTGATGAACTCTTTCTACCAAGTCCAGAAGTTTCAGCTTTGCCCAGGGCTCAGTATACTCCCCATGTCTTGAATGACCAAGAAGCCCCCTTTCCCTTTAGCTTCTATTTCCACTTTTTTGTTTTTGTCTTAAATATTGTGCCCCCTGCTGGTCTCTTTCACACAGAGCCCCCTCAGTGTGAGACAAGCAGAAGTATTTTGAGAGGTGATAATAGGGTCATCTTACCTGGTTTAGCAGTTGGGGACAGGTTTCCCTGAGAGACTTTCACTCTCCCTGAGAAAGGGCGCCTGATAGTGGGTAGGGAAAAGGAGAAGGAAGATCATTTCCAAAGAGAAGCACAGCAAAGGTGAAAATCATAATAAAAGAAGGAGCTCAATGTGTTGAGAGAATTTAAAAATAGAGTTAAAATCAAATAAGCAGGGAAGAGAAACAATGTCACAAAATGAAACTGGGAAGGTCAATTCTGTGCCATTTTCAGGGGAGAATAAGAATTCTTATCATCATTATACTATCAGCCTCCTCTGTCTTGATTCTTAGTACCTCCATTTTCAGGGCACACAGAGTTCTGTACCCAGCAATTCCCTCCACCTATCAAAACGACATCTCAGTCACACAGCTGATAAAACTCAGTCACACGGAGAAGCGACGGCAAACGTATGGCGAGTCACAGTAGTTTCTGAAGTCTCAGGAAACTACAGAACCCATGGAATCTGTAGATGGCCCGACTTCAAACCCAATGCTTCACTCTGGCCTTCAGTTTCCTCATCTGTAAAGTGCAAGTATTAACGGCACCCTTCTCACAAGGCTTTTTGTGAGGATTACCAAGATGTTAAAGTGAACTGCTTAGTACAGCGCCTCGAGCGTCACAGCAAAATAGTCTTAGTCAATACTGCATTTCAATTATGGACAGAGCTTTAGGCAGGAAGAACAAATCCTGGTGGCATTTTAGGTAAGAGTGAACGGGAAAAGGGATATGCCTTTTGTTCACCTTGGAGTCATGTGCAGATCTCCAACTTCGCACATTGGAAGACCAGGTTTACCACCGCATGAAGCAAAGCAAGATACACTTCATAAACCCACAGCAGTCGAGGCTGAGCTTGGAGCCAGCTGGCCTGGCAGCCAAGCCCACCCACCAGTGTCCCTATAGCAATCGCGACCAAACCACAATTGAGAGGCAAACACAGGGGATACCCCTGGCGCGCCTGGCTCTGGTGACACAGGGGTATTGTGCCACTGGCCCACACAGGACACCTTGTATATAAGGCCACTCTTTCAAGACTGAGAGATTGTAGGTAGTATACCTAATACATAAAAACAAACACAGAGAGTTAGGCAAAATGAGGAGACAAAGGAAAACCTTGCAAAAGAAAGGACAAGACAAAAACCTCCAAAAAACAACTAAACGAAATGGAGATAGGCAATTTACCAAATAAATAATGCAAATTAATAGTCACAAAGATGCTCACTGAACTCAGTGAGAACTTCAACAAAGAGATAGAAAATATTTTTTAAAATCTGATCTAAAGAATACAATAAGTGAAACGAAAAATACTTTATAAGGAATCAACAACATATTAGAGGATGCAGAAAAACAGATCAGCAATGTGGAAGACTAGATAGTTAAAATCACCCAATTGGAATAGCAAAAAAGAAAAAACAAATTTTTTAAATGAGGATAGTTTAAGGGACCTCTGGGATAACATCAACCATACTAACATTCACATTATAGGAGTCCCAGAAGGAAGAGATAGAGAATGGGGAATAGACCCTATTTGAAGAAATAATAGCTGAAACTTCCCTAACCTGAGGAAGGAAATAGACATCCAAGTCCAGGAAGCACAGAGAGTCTCAAACAAGATGAACCCGAAGAGACTCACACCAAGACACATTATTATTAAATTGTCAAAATTTAAAGATAAAGAGAATCATAAAAGCAGCAAGAGAAAAATGACTAGTAAGGTACAAGGGAACCTACATAAGACTGTCAGCTGATTATTCAGCAGAAATTTATAGGCCAGAAGAGAATGTCATGATAGATTCAAAATGCTGTAAGAAAAAGACTAACAACCAAGAAAACTCTACCCAGCAAGGTTATCATTCAGAATTGAAAAAGAAATAACATTTCCCAGAGAAGCTAAAGGAGTTCATCATCAGTAAACCAGCCTTGTAAGAAATGCTAAAAGGACTTCTTTAAACAAAAAAGAAATGGGAATAATTAGACACAAGAAAATTATGAAAGAAAAAAATCTCACTGATAAAGCAAACATATAATAAAGGTCATGGGTCAACCACCTTTAAAGCTAGGATGAAGTTTAAAACACAAAAGTAGGAAAATCATCTGTATCTCTAATAATTAGTTAAGCCATACACAAAATAAAAAGATGTAAAATATGATGTCACAAACATAAAACTTTGGTGGGGGCAGTAAAAATGCAGTGCTTTTAGAATGAGCTCAAACTTAAGTGACCATCAACTTAAAATAGACTACTATATACATAGATTGTTATATATGAACCTCATGGTAACCACAAACCAAAAACCTGTAAAAGATATATAAAAAATAAAGAGAAAGGGCTACAAACACAAAACTAAAGAAACTCATCAAATCCCAAGGGAAGACAGAAGAACAAGAGAAGAGAACTACCAAAAAAAGAAAAAGAACACAATGAACAAAATGACAATAAGTACATACCTATCAGTGATTACTTTCAATGTAAATGAACTAAATGCTCCAATCAAAAGACACAGGGTGGCTGGATGGATGAAAAAAACAAGACCCATCCATGTGCTGCATATAAGACATTCACTTCAGATCTAAAGACACACACAGACTGAAAGTGAAAGAATGGAAAAAGATATTCCATGCAAATGGAAATAAAAAGGTGATGTAGCAGTACTTACATCACACAAAACAGACTAAAAAAAAAAAAGGCACTGCAACAAGAGACAAAGAAGGCATTACATAATGATAAAGGGATCAAACCAACAAGACAATACAACACTCGTAAGTATCTATGGGCCCAACATAGAAGCACTTAAATAAAAGAAGCAAATATCAACAGACATAAAGGGAAAAATGGACAGAAATACAATAAAAGTAGGGGACTTTAACACCCCAGTTACATCAATGTAAAACAGAAAATCAAGTAAACATGGGACTTAAATGACACATTAGATCAGATAAATATACACTGTATCTTACTAGATATATAAAGAACATTCCATCCGAAAGCAGGAAAGTGAAAGTTCATTTAAAGCGCACATGGAACATTCTCCAGGAAAGATCACATGTTAGGCCACAAACAAGTCTCAATAAATTTAAAAAGACTGAAATCATATCAAGCATCTTTTCCAACTAAAACAGTATGAAACTAGAAATCAATTACAAGAAGGAAAGTGGAAAAAAACAAAAACACATGGAGGCTAAATAACTGCTTCTAAACAACCAATGGGTCAATGAAGAAATCAAAAAATACCTGGAGACGTAAATACAACAATCCAAAATCTATGGGCAGATAATCAACAAGGACCTACTGTATAGCACAGGGAACTCTACTCAATATTCTGTAATAACCTATATGGGAAAAGAATCTGAAAAAGAATGAATGTATGTATATGTATAACTGAATCACATTGCTGTACACCTGAAACTAACACAACATGGTAAGTATACTACAATATAAAATAAAAATTAAATTTAAAAAAATCTATGGGCAGCAAGAAAAGCAGTTCCAAGAGGGAAGTTTATAGTGATATCACAGGAAACAAGAAAAATCTCAAACAATCTAAACTTACACCTAAAGGAACTCAAAAAAGAACAAATAAAGCCCAAGTTAGCAGAGGAAGGAAATATAAAGATCACACCATAAATAAACGAAATAGAGACTAAAAAAAAATAGAAAAGATCAATGAAACTAAGAGCTGATTCTTTAAAAAGGTAAACAAAAGAAGTTACAACCAAACATCACAGAAGTACAAAGGATCATAAGGGATTACTACAAAAAATTATATGCCACCAAATTGGGCAACCTATAAGAAATGGATAAATTCTTAGAAACATAAAATCTTCCAAGACTGAATGAGGAAGAAATAGAAACTCTGAACAAATCAATTACTAATAATGAAACTGAAGCAGCAATCAAAAAGCTCCCAACAAACAAAAGTCCAGGACTAGCTGCCTTCACAGGTGAATTCCACCAAACATTTAAAGAAGAGTTAATACCTAACCTTCTCAAAATATTCCAAAAAATGCATAAAGGAAGACTTCCAAATTCATCCTACATGGCCAGACTTACCCTGATACCAAAACCAGATAAAGACACTACAAAAAAAGAAAATTACAGGCCAATATCACTAATGAACACAGATGCAAAAATCCTCAACAAAGTATTAACCAACTGAATTCAACAATACATTAAAAGGATCATACACCAGGATCAGTGGGGTTTATTCCAGGGGTTCAAGGATGCTTCAATACGTGCAAATCAATCAATGTGATACACCACATTAACAAACAAAGGATAAGAATCATATGATCTCTCAACAGATAGAGAAAAAGCTTCTGACAAAATTTAACATCCATTTCTGATTAAAAACTCTCAACAACATGGGTACAGAAGGAATACACCTCACCATAATAAAGGCGATATATGACAAACCCACAACTAATATCATACTCAACAATAAAAAGCTAAAAGCTTTTTCTCTAAGGTCAGAAACAAGACAAAGATGCTCATTATCGCCACTCTTATTTAACATTGTATTGGAAGACCTAGCCAAAGCAATCATAAAAGAAAAAGAGATAAAATGCATCCAAACTGGAAAGGAAGAAGTAAAACCATCACTACTTGCAGATGACATACTATATATAGAAAACCCTAAAGACTCCACCAAAGAAAAAAGAAAACTATTAGAACAAATAAAGGAATTAAGTAAAGTTGCAGGATACAAAATCAATATACAGAAATCTCTTGCATAGCTAAACACTAATAAAAAACTATCACAAAGAGAAATGAAAACAATTCTAATTACCGTTGCATCATAAAGAATAAAATACCTAGAAATAAACTTAACCAAGGTTAACCAAGAGCTGTACACTGAAAACTGTAAGATGGTGATGAAAGAAATTGAAGGCAACACAAATAAATGGAAAGATATAGTATGCTCATGGATTGGAAGAATTAATATTGTTAAAAATGTTCATACTATCCAAAGCTAGCTACAGATTCAAGGCAATCCTTATCAAAACACCAATAGTATTTTTAATAGAACTGGAACAAATAATTCTAAAATCTGTATGGAACCACAAAAGACCCTAAAGAGTCAAAGCAATGAGTATGTAGAACAAAGCTAGAAGTATCATGCTCCCTGATTTCAAACTATACTACAAGTACATAGTAATCAAAACTGTATGGTACTGGCACCAAAACAGACACAGATCATCGGAACAGAATAGAAAACTCAGAAATAAACCCACATTTATATGGTCAATTAATTTATGACAAAGGTGCCAAAAAAATACAGTGGGGAAAAGACAGTTTCTTTAATAAATGGTGTTGGGAAAACTGGACAGATGCAGAAGACTGAAATTGGACCACTTTCTTGCATCATATACAAAAATAAACTCAAAATGGATTAAAGATGTAAATGTAAGATGAAACTGTAAAACTCCTAGAAGAAAACACAGGCAGCACGCTCTTTGACATTGGTCTTAGCAATATTTTTGAAATGTCTCCTGAGGCAGGGGCAACAAAAGCAAAATTTAACAAATGGGATCAAATCAAACTAAAAAGTTCTGCACAGTGAAAGAAGCCATCAACAAAACAAAAAGGCAACCTACTGAATGGAGGTTATCTGCAAATGATATATTCAATAAGGGGTTAATATCCAAAATATATAAAGAACTCATATAACTCAACATCAAAAAACAAAAACTCTATTAAAAAGGGCAGAGGACCTGAACAGACATTTTTCCAAGGAAGACATACAGATGTCCAACAGACACCTGAAAAAGATGGTCAACATCACTAACCATCAGGAAACTGCAATTCAAAACCACAATGAGATACTAATCAATACCTTACATCTATCAGAATGACTATTATCAAAAAGACAACATATAAGTGTTAGCAAGTATGTGGAGAAAAGGAAACCTTTGTGCACTGTTGGTGGGAGTGTAAATATAGGCAGAATATAAATATATGCAGCCACTATGGAAAACAGTGTGAAGGTTTCTCAAAAAATTAAAAATAGAACTACCATACTATACAGCAATTCTACTTCTGGGCATTTATCTGAAGAAAAGAAAAACACTTATTTGAAAAGAAAGAGGCACCCCTATGTTCATTGCAACATTATTTACAACTGCCAAGATATGGAAGCAACCTATATGTCCACAGATAAATGAGCAGATAAAGAAGACGTGGTATATATGATGGAATATTTTTCAGCCATAAAAAAGAATGAAATATTGCCATGTGCAACAACATGGATGGACCTAGAGCATACTATGTTAAGAGAAATAAGTCAGACAGAGAAAGACTGATACTATATGGTTTCACTTATATGTAGAATCTAAAAAACAAAACAAACCAACCAACAAAACAAAACAGATTCATAGATACAGAGAACACAATGGTGGTCACGAGAGGGAGGGGCATGAGAGGTTGGCGAAATAGGTGAGGGAGATTAAGAGGTACAAACTTCATGTTATAAAATAAATAGGTCACAAGGATGTAATATGCAGCAGAGGAAATATAGTCAATAATATTGTAATAACTTTGTATGGTGGCAGATGGGTACTAGACTCATCGTGATCAATTTGTAACGTGTAAAAATGTCGAATCACTATGTTGTACACCTGAAACCAATGTATGTCAGCTATACTTCAATTAAAAAAGAAAAAGAAAAAAATATATTAAATGCCAGCATATAAAATAAATAATGATAATAAAACAAAGAACACATCTGACCATACCAACTCCCTAAACAACAGCTTTTCAGTGGCATGCCATCCCTAGTAGATAAAGGATCTAACCATGACTGACAGACCATTTACAATGTTACCCCTGACCAGTAACTCCATAGAAATCCTTTACAAACTTTAATGGGGATCACATTGCTTGAGGGTCTTGTCAAAATGCAGGTTCTGAGTGGGGTCTAAAATTTTGCATTTCTTACAAGCTCCCAGGTGATGCTGAGGCTCCGACCTCAAGGACCACACTTTGAAGAGCAAAGGACTACAGCTGTCTCTTACAAGCACTCCAAGCCTTCTCGGCTGACTGCCAATCTGGAAGGAGTACCCTTCTGTGCTGCTTTCAAGCATCCCATGAATACTTTAATCCTAATGTTCAGTACACTTGGCATTTCTCCCTCACAGCTTGTAAGCTACTTTAGTACAGGAAATTCTTTATCATTTATAAACCATGGACATTACCCAGTGCCAGGAATGGATACATGGACAGATGGATGGACAGACAGACAGATGAACAGAGATAGACAGGTAGGTAGGTAAGTAGGTAGGTAGGTAGGTAGGTAGACAGATAGATAATGAATGCATCAGGGGCAGATCAGTCTTTTCATCTACACATGTACAGAAGTTCTACTTGAATGAAATTCTTAGTTGTTTAAAATACATCTAGCTAAATGCATGGTGACACAAAAACCGTGTGTGCTCATTAAAATCTCACCAAAAAATGTCAAGCATCTTTAAAAGCAGAGCTCCTCTTCCCAAGAAGGGCACTATGCCCTCTATTTTGGTTTCCAACCATGCTAGAGAGGTCACAATATAGCCTGTTCTTAAAAAGTGGTTTGAGAGTGTCTTCTTCCACAGTGCTGTGTGTGGACTTTTTATTCACCCGTATGTAATCCGCAAAGCGCATCTCAATTTCTACCACCACAGCTGCTGTGTTATAAGCTAAATCACAGTAACAAGATCAGCCTTTATTAAGCACTTTTCACCATCCAGGAAACTCTGTCAAGCACTTTTACTTTAACTACCTCTTAGAAACTGCATAATGACCCTGATATATGACACAGTTAAAGAAACTGAGATTAAAGAGGTTAAATTAGCCACGCAAGGTCAAACAGCTGGAAGTAGATTGGAACTTGGAGCCCAGGACTCTCTGACTCAGAAGCCATAATTTTATTCTCTACATCACAGTACCTCCCAAGGAACATGCTTTGGTCACCCATGGGCACATCAAAGCCTTTGGGACATCTGCTTGAATAGAACTTTGGATTTGTTACCACTTCAATGGATGTCCATTGGGCATGTTCATCATTGAAAATTCCTTGACAGAAGAAAATCTTTGCATTAGTTCCTAGGGGGTAAATCACACTCAACTTAGCCCCAGCTCCCATCCAGATCTCTAGAACCTCACCCTCCTGGATAGCCTTGCATTTCTTTACTTCCATGTCTTATTTTATTAAAGCAGTGAGGGAGAATCAACATGTACCTGGTAGTAAGTGGCACATTAAACTACTCAAAGAATTCCACAAATCCTAAGTCTCCCCCAGACTAAAGGTGTTTTTCTTAGTGCTACAGTTTCTGGAATGATGATGCTTTCAGGTAAAAATCCCCAAATCTGCAGGTGTCCTCTTGTTTTCTGTATGGCTGCTGCTGAGACCTCTCTTCATCTGACATCTAGACTAACTCAGTTTTAACCCACAATTACATTGCCCTCCCAATGTCTTCTACCACTTCTCCATCTTTCCTATATCCCCAGCTTCTGCATGTGTTCTGTTTCCTCTGTCAACCCAGATGAGAAATTCGGTCCCTTGCCAGTTTCTGCAAAAGCAATGCTGAGAGCAAGAAAGAATTTATTAGAGGACAGGGGACCAGGAGAACAGTCACATCAGAGCTCCTGCCATTTCACCAACCTTTCTCCTTACTGCCCTTCTCACTCACCCCCCAGAGAAGCCAACCTAGTCCCTCTGGAGTACGCAGAATACACACACCAGACACTGATGTTTATATAATCAGCAACATTTCCCTCTTCTGCATTCTAATAGAACCCTGAAATTTTTAGGAATCCACGTATACAAGCAACTCTGTGCTTCAGAGGACGTTTCCTCCCTCCCCAGCTCCAACAGCAGGCATGTCAAAGAGGAATCCCATTCCCCTTCCAGGGATATGTGCAGGTAGGGGCAGCAACTGATGGTCAATAAGAAGTGAGGGATGGTTTGCTGCGGGGCTTCTGGAAAAAGTGTCCTCATTCAAAGGAGACAACCAAAAAAAGAGACAGCTTCTTTTCTTCCCTCAGCCATGGTGATTAGATGTGACACCTGGAAGTGATGGAGCCATCTTGCTACCAGAGGAGAAGGAAGGTGAACTCATGAGATAGAGATAATACAGTAAGCTCACCAAACTCATTTTATTTTCCTCCTGGGCACCCAGCAAACCTCAGTTAATAGCCTCCCCTGAAATCAGGCAGTGCCACAAAATTGAGCCCTCACCAGTGGATTATGGATGGAAATTATGTTTACAGCTTCCAGGCCTGGACTCTGAAACATCCTTCTTGATCCTCCACAACCCTGCTTTCTCCATCTGCAGGCTGGACTGTGCCTGCAGATGATTCTACAGCCATGTTCAAGATGGCAGAGCTACAGCATAAAAGAAGGCAAGGTCCTTAGAGGTAGCAGAAGTCTCCATTTCCATAGAATGATTACACAAATGAGCAGTACTGTTGTATTGTGTGAAGCCATTGAGATCTCAGGACTAGTTTGTTGTAGCACATTATAGACTGAATGTTTGTGTCCTCCCCAAATTCATATGTTGAAATCTAATCTCCAGTGTCATGGTATTCAAGGTAAGACCTTGGCAAGGTAATTAGGTCATGAGGGTGAAGCCCTCATGAACGGTATTAGTGTCCTTATAAGAAGAGGCCAGAGAGCTATTTCTCTCTTTCAGCCTCGTAAAGGTGTAACAAGAAGCTGGCAGTCTGCCACCCAAAAGAGAGCCCTCAGAAGAACCTGGCCATGCTAGCACCCTCATCTTGGACTTCTAAGCACCAGGTTTCTGCTGATTTTAAGCCACTCAGTTTATGGTATTTTGTTATGGCAGAGCAAGTAGACTAAGACATAGCACATGACATTTCTTATACTGATTAATACAGCCAAATTCCTTGAGTGCTGAATCAACCAACCCTGAAGTCCTTCTACTGTTAGACTTCCTCTTATGAGCCAAACTTTCTTTAATCTTTAAGCCCATTTGGGGCAAGATCTCATTTTTCCTTTGATGCAAAGCATCTTAACAGAGAAATTCATATCTCTACAGTTCCCACTTTCACACTTGTATAAAGAAACCCATCTAGATGTTCACAGAACTAAGGCCAGGATTCACTCTGTTAAAGAAGATTATCAGTGTATGTAAGAACTTTTTTAACATTCTCCAGGGGTGGTCTGCTTTCTAATTCTCACCATGCGATTTTCTGCCCCCTATTGACAAGATCTATTTCTGTGCTTATTTCTGCTTGACAAGTCCAGTAGATTTTAACCAGCATCCTCTTCCAGCCAGCCAGGGCACCTATAGCAATGTGGGTTGTAGCAGTAGGCATTCTGGAATATCTCTCTAGATAAATCTATTGATCAGAACTCCTTGAGCAGTTCCCTCAGATCTCACAATAAGTTGGATTTTCTCTTGAGTCTTAACTTCTCAGTTCTTGGTTCAGTGGCCTCCCCTTAGGAGAAGGACCTTGAAGTGATGCTACCCTCTTTCCTCTGTGCATACTTTTATCTGCACCTAGTCAAAAGGTGCAAGCTTGGCCTTTCTCCCATTGCAGATGTTCCATCCTTCTCAGCCTGGGGTCTCCACTGTACCACCTGGGACTGATGCATCAGTGGATCCACCCACACTCTACTGGCTACCAGGCTAACTCGACTGGTCTTCCTACAGCTCCCATGGGCTATGCAGACATAGTAGACATAGAGAGGAAATAAAAAATTCCCAACAAACAGCACTATGGATATGTATGGCAAGTATCTACATATCCTCCCTCCTTATGGTATTCTCCCTTATAAAATGAAATAATTTGTCTGAGTCCAAAGTCTTTTCTGAAACTCCTCCTCCTTTCTCCTCACATTAGAGTTCACCACTTCCTCCTTTATGAACCTTATTATGGTACATACAGTCCTTTGGCATATTCATTGATGTAGCAGGGTATAGAGGTTAAGAGCTTGGACTCTGGAGCCAGACATCCTTGGCTATATAACCTTGGACAAAGTAACCTCTCTAGGCCTCAGTCTCCTCATCTGTACAATGGGGTAATAATACTACTGATTTCATCAGGTAGTGGTGAACATTAATTGAGGAAATTGACTTAACGTGACTAGAAGAATACCTGGAACAGAGTACGTGCTCAATAAATACGCATGTCACTATGTGTATATCTGTCTCAGCTCTTCTTAGATTATAAACTCCTTGAGTTGAAGAACAAAATCTTATCCATCTTTGTATCTCTAGTAGTAGACCCTAGTAGTGTTCTGTATGTGTTGACTGAAAGAATGAATGAATGAATGAGAAATAAGTAACTGAAAGAATTTCCAGTTGTGTCTATGGCTAACTAGCAATTATTTAGAGACTGTCCCACTGAAAATCATAGCTTTACAGTGAGAGAATTCCAATCTTTGTTTCATCTGTCATAACCCAAACCAAGCTTGCTTCAATTTTCCTGGCACCAGTGAGCTTTCTGATGCATTTTCTGCTTCCATCCCCACCCTCAACTCCCATCCCTGCTCTGTCCCCTGGCCTGGGTGAAAACTTCCTCCCTATCCAACCACAAGAGAATGGTTAAGTAGGTTAAATCATACGATAGGGTCATTGAACAGATGGGTTAGATAGCTCATCCTTCTATGGAAAGATGTTTGTAATAAACTGTTAAATGATAAAATCAGGTTATAAGACTGTATTAAAGAATGCCCATTTTGGTAAAATATACATTTTGTATACTAAATGCCCAGACCTGTGGTTTTCACCTGCACGTTAGACCTTAACTAACGACCCCTGCCCAGGCCCACTCTCGATCACTGGCATCAGAATCTCTGGGAGAGAGGTACAGGCATTGGTATTCCTTAAAACCTCCCCAGGTGATTCTAAAGATATAAACTGATATGTTATCAGAGACTGTCTCTGCCTGGTAGGATTGTTGGTGTTGTTATTTTCTTCTCTTTGCATATTTTTTCCCCTCCTATATACATGTATCGCTTTTGTGATAAAAAAAGAAAAATGCATGTGATCAAAGTGGTGGTAAGAAGGAAGGCAGAGTGGAGGCAGTTCTTTAACATCAGCTAGTTCCCTACTGGAAGGGGAAGAACTTCCTTTCTAGAAACATTTGCACCCTGCACTGTTCAAACTGAGATTCCACAGGAACTCTGGAGGAGCCAGTGGCACAAACACACCATTGTGTTATAGATCAGTACCAACCTGTGAGGAGATAATTAAACAATAAGCTGGGCAACTCTAAAAGACCAGATTCATTTTTGAAGTGTATTAACCTTGTTAGTTAGAGCCTGGCTTTAACTGTCAACTACCATCAGACCTTAACCAAAAGAAGATATTGCACACAGGAGTCCCCTGATAGTATACAAGGTTGTGTGACAATGAAGCAGATGCCAATGGCTACTATAGGGACAAACACATCCAATCCTCTCCAATGCACAGAATTTGAAAATAATCTCTGAGCTGTCTCTAGAGTTCAAGATAATGATAAATTTAGGGAGTCACCCAAGTAGTGGGGTTGATAGGGAGATCTGAGAAAGCCCCACCAGTAACATTTGCAGGGTCGGGGCAAGAGTACAAATGGAGGTCTACATACTATAGGGACCTGTTTTATAAGTCAAGCTAACAAACTTATTCAGTTAAATAAAAGGAGACTAAACAGACATCACAACCAAATGTAACGTGCGATCCAAGATTAGATCCATTTACTATAAAGGACATTAATGCAACAACTGACAAAACGTGAATGGGGCCTGTGGATTAAATGACAGTCATTTATTAATGTTTCCTGATGTTGGTAGTTGTATTCTAGTTATACAGGAGAATGTCCTCTTTTACGTCAAGTATACTCTACAGGGTTGGGGGATGAATGAGCACTATGTTTGCAACTTACTCTCAAGTGGTTCTGGGGGGATAAAGTTCTTTGTGTGGTTTCTTCAACTTTTGTTTAAGACTGAAATTTCAACTTTGTTTTTAAATACCCCTCACCCTGAAGTTTCACTATTATTGGCATTACTAGTTGTCTCCAACAGAAGGAAGTATTATCTTCTCTTGGCTCCTCTTTTTAAACTACTAATATTCCTGAAGGAGAATAACATTCATTCATTCGTTCATTCATTCAACAAAATTTTACCCATCTATTCAGCGATCATTTTTTAGCACTTATTATATATCAGGGACTCTGTAAGGCAGGAGGGATACACTGGTAAGCAAAATTAGTCTTGATCCTGGCCCTTTTAGGCTTCCGATCTAGTAAAGAAGAAACAAATTAATCCAAAAGTCACACAAACAACTATAAAGTTGCAATCGTGACAAATATTGTAAAGAAATATGTGATGTCACAACAGAATATAAAAGAGAAACTGACCTAGTTTGTTTGGAGCACTGAAGATAAAAGGGTAAAAGAGATAAATACTCATATAGCATAATAAAGGAAAAAACACAAATTAACTTTATTATGATGTGATAAATCTAATAAGAGGAGTGTCAAAAAATACATTCGGAGCTTAAAGGAGGGTTTGATCGTAATTGTGAACATCAGGTCATTGAATAAGTGCTACCTGATCCATATCTTGAAAAACGAATAGGTAAAGAAGTGCATCCGTATCCAAGGGATTTGTGTGAGCAAAGGTAACGGCGGTCATAGGGAGTGGGGGGAATGAAGGCTTGCTAAGAGGTCAATATCACAGTATGCCTGTCACACAAACTCTCTGAGAAAGTACGGTGGGAGCTATGGCTTTGAAGGCACATTAGGATTGGATTGAGAAGGACCAAAAATTTGACTTTTTTTTTTTCTAGGCAATGTGGAGCCATTACAGTTTGTAAACAGTGGAGTTATACAGTCACTCCTTTGTTTAAAGTTAACTACACTCATCCCCAGAGTCGAGATTCCAAAATACTGAATGAATAAATGAGTCTTACACCTAAAAAGGTGCTTGTTAAAAAAGACTCCTGAGAAAAGTACAAGATACAATCTAACATCCATTGCTGATATGGTCACCCCAGTTTTAAATGACACAACCTCATTCACCCAGTGTCCACTCTACCACCACAAAAGGGCTGAACTGTCCATACTCCCACCCACAAGGAGCTCCAATGTGTGCCTGAAGTGAGGCTCTCAGAATACCTCCCGCAATGAAATGTGGATTTCTGTGGCAAACAAGATGCTACAATCTCCATGATCATTTTTACAAAAAGAGATGGTTTCTAGCTACAAATTTAGGAGGGGGAACATCAAATCATGTTAAGTTACATAATTTGAGTCAGAACTCTATATTACAAGTGACAGAAACCCAGTAAAACCAGTATAAGCAAAAGGAAATCTATAGGACCATAAAACTGAGAAATCAAAAAGTTAACAGACTTAAACACAGTTTGACCCAGAGGTCCAAGCAAAGTCAAAGGAATTCTGTGTCTCCCTCCATTTCTTCTATCTTCCTGAATCTATCTGGCTTCACCTTCAGATAGGTCCAGTCTTCATGGTGGCAAACCGTCACGAGCGGCACCCACATTCATACCCTACATGTTTAGGATTCCACGTAGTTAAACCAAGCCTTTTTTCATAGCTTTGGCAGAGGAACCTCGGTGGATGGAGGAGGAAGACTCTTACGGAACTAAAATGGATCAACGGCACACCTCTAAACCCATCACGCTGTCTAGGTGGACAGGCTTGCCTAGTAGGCAAATCTGAGTCAGCCCAACTCAGATTAGAGACTCAACCAAAAATTAGAAACCTGTAGAGAACGTTCCAACTCTTTTACCCTAAGTGGTAAAAAAAAAAAAAAAATCAGCCTGCGTACACTGAAAGGATGAACCAACCATTCTGAGGAAGCTAAGGGCCAAGAACTTTTGTCTCCCCTCCAAAAAATCAAACGGTGACTGCGAACTCTTTTGTCAAGGAGCACTCTTTTTGTGCTAAGACAGGCAGGTCTCACACAGGAGGCAGCTGCTAGAATGACTTCATTACCGACAACTGCTCTGCTTTCTCCTCACTGCTAACAAGCTGAGAGGTCCTGGAATAGTTCTCCCATGAAGCTTTCTTTGGTCATATTTCTTTTTTAGTTGGCAGTTCAGAAAAGATACGTGGTGGGTAAAAACCATCTCCTCTCAGTGAGTAAAAATAAAAGCAAGGAGGGGGCTTGACTCAAACATGTTTTACAAAGAATTTAAATTTGAAAGACATGAGACTTTATCATCTTTTGCATGTCTTGCTTTGGCATTTGTAACACACTCTCCTCTAAAGCATATGCCTACTTTAATACTCATCAAAAATCTGAACTGGTCTACGCCTGGCTCTCCTAATGGTCACTTGAGAAATTATTTGCATCTGCCATGATGCAGAGGGATAACCACCACAGAGCTTAAAGCCACTGCAGCAGTGAAAACCCATGAAATAGCACTGAGGGAAGCCCCAGATTTTCTGGTTTTATTTCATGGGCAAAATTTTTCATCCCATTCTACAGGAAATAGCATCCCTCCAGGTTGTTCCTCTGGCAGACAGATTCATTACTGCTGAGAAATCAAAGAGCGGTTCTCACGAAACACGAAGGGCTGCAGTGTTGATTGTATTTATTAAGCAACCGAGGATAAAATATTGGTTGCGATGTTTCAGAAATCACACAAAATGATCCATGGAAGGCAATAAGTTTTAACAGGTGGGGGAGAGGGCTAGAGAGCCTGGTCATCAGAGTTGCCCAGAAAAAAAAGAGAGTTATTATTTGTTTTTAATGAGAGACCTTGTAAATTATTGACTTAGAGGTGATATACAGAGCAATGAGACATCATCGAAGGACTAAGAAATTAAAAGTCATATAAAATGAATGTCAGAAAGCATAAAATCTAGCCCTTTGAAGATTAGTTTTTCCATATGTGCGTTCATAATAGAAAAAAAATTTTCCTACGAAAGTGTAATAAAAGTGAGCTCAATGACCCAGCTTGGTCACTTACTAATTGTATGAGTTTGGGCACATTTCACAGTCTTTCTACACCTCAGTTTGCTCATCTCTAAAGTGGGGTTAATAATGGTTGCCATCCTCACAGCCCAGTTGCATACAAAGAGCTTAGAACAGTCCTCGGTATGCAGTAAGTGATCAATATTGTTAGTACTGATGCTACCACATTATTATTGTTACTTTGCCATGAAATCAAAAGCACAAATGTCAAAATGAAGTGGTCCCCATTTAAACTGATATTAGCCAAGGAGGAAAAGAATACAGTGTTTGAAGGCATTATGATAAAACATCTTTAAATCAAAATCCACTTCTTCAGATACAGCAGAGTTAAGGAAAATGCCTTACTGGCATTTCCCTTTGAACTGCTGATTTTTAAAAAGTGTTTTTAAAACAAACAAAATAATTATACAGATTGGAAGCAAATTATATGGATTGCATATGACCAACTTCAACAGAAAAAGGAGGCTATGTGCCTGGTCAGTATGCAAAGGTGACCCTGCCCCAAGACTTACTTAAGAGAATAAACCATATTTGCCTTGGCAGACAGAGCTCTTTGTACAAGCACCTGTGTGGGTTCTCCTCCCGTTTCTCTGACATTTCCATTTTTACATCCCTCACAAAGTCCTCTATGTCCACTTGCCTCTTAATTTGTACTGTTCTCAGGAGTCCGAGTGGCTTACTCTGCTGAATAAGATGTACCAGTCAGCCCTCTTCACTTACACATGGCAGGACCTCACCTTGACTGAGTTAAACTGAAAGGAGTATTATTGCCAACATAACTAAAAAGGTCAGCAGGTCTGTGGGCATCAGCAGGGCAGAATCCAGATGCTTGGATGGCATCCATTAGGAATGTGCTTTTTTTTCATAGCTCAACTTTGTTTTCCAAGATGGTGGCTGGCTCTCCTCACAACAGTAAATTGACCACCAGATGCTCATCTACTTAGAAACACCAGCACAAAGAGAGAAACCTCCTTTTTCTAACATGTCCATCATATATCTTAGGGCTGACATTTACTGCACTGAACCAATCACTGTGCCAAGAGGAAAGAACACACATTTGGCCAGACCCCAATTACATGCCCAATCCACACAAATGATATTCGAAATAGTTAACAATCTGTAAATTCAGGAACCAACCAGAAAGGATGCTGGCTGCAGGGCTGGGGCAGGGCCTGGAGGCACCCTCCAAGGGCCAAGTTTTGTCACTTCACCTGCTGGATCATGGGGAGACCGTGGGTTATACAGTGGCAAGCGGAGCACGTGAAGGCAGCAGCTATTTACCAAGTGCTAGGAAAATATGTCAGCATTTCATCAGCTAGTATAATTGTACCGGTGCATACTCGGTGATTACCAGCTGTATATGTGTTTGTGTGTATTTACATGCATAATATAGTTTATATACAGGTGTATGTATGAAAAATAAGGTTTCCATCAGTTTGCATTTTACACATTCTCTTTTCCAAAAACTTCCAAAAGTATCCACACAGGTATCCAGATTTCTGAGAAATGTATCTTTGCCCGGAAAGATACAATAACTCTCTTTCCCATTATTCTTTCCATCAAAGAACCATCTGCTTTGACTTCAGCTCCCAAAGAAACAGTCCCTGAAAGATCCCTTGAAAGTGGCTCCAAGGTGATGCTAGTCTCAGGGTCTCCTGGTCCTCTCACAAGCCATCCAGTCATACTCACAGCCCTCCCCTGAACTCTCATTCATTTCCCAAAGGGTTCGAAACTCTCCTTTTAAAAGATGGAACAAACACTATGAATCTTAAGTGATCTAAAGGCAACCAGGGAAGCTAACTTTGTATTCACAAAGGAGGCAGCAATGGTCAGGTCCTGCCAGTGGGTGAATTTACAACATATAATTCTTTCAGAATGAGATATGCAAATTAAATCAATTAAATCCTGGCTACCGCTTGGCCATTCAAATGCGCACACTCATTGCCACATTAACTGAAACATCGCTGAAAGAGTCTTAAATTCAGGGTACTAAGTTGTGTCTGAGATAATCAACAGGTAATGCATTCATGTTAGGGCTGAGCAGGAAGAGCCAATTCTCCATCACTCAGTGACCCAGCCCTGCTCACAAGAGAGGCGAGTCACGCGGTGCTGATAATCCAAAAGGAGCTCCATTTTTCAATTCTATTGGCAAGAGGCACCACTCGCTCAGGAGACAAGCTGGGGTTTTTTTAGTCTCTGGACACTGAGCAGGCCTAAGAGTGAGGAAGAACGACGACGGAGACCTAGACTTAGCAAGAGTCTAAAGGAATAAAATGTCAGAATAACACTGGGCCAATAGCTAGAAGTCAAGCCAGAAAATGGCTCTACCACATACCATCAGTAGCTCAAGACAGAAAGCTGGGTATTATCCTATCTTCCTCCCATTCTAATGATCCCTCTCCGCCAGCCAATCCATCACTAGATCCTCATTTTTTGCAACCGAATTATACCCTTCATCCTTCAGCCTCTCTCAACCTCTATTGGTACCACCACCCTAGACCAAGCCATCACCGTGTCTCCTCCTGAGTTTTGTAATTGCTTCCACACTGGTTTGCCTGCTTCCATTTGTTTCCCCCCAATCCATTCTCCTTGTAGAAGCCATAGTGGCTTTTACTAATAGAAATCTCATCATGTTACACTTCAAAAACCCCTCAAGAGTTTCCTATTGCACTTTGAGTAAAGTCCAAATTTTTTTATTGAGGTATAGTTGATCTACAATATTAAATAAGTTTTAGGTATACAACATAGTGATTCACAGTTTTAAAGGTTATATTCCATTTTTAGTTACTATAAAATACTGGCTATATTCCCTGTTTTGTACAATATATCCTTACAGCTTATTTATTTTATACATAGTAGTTTGCACCTCTTAATCCCCTACCCTTATCTTGCCCCTCCCCCTTCCATCTCCCCCACTGGTAACCTCTAGTTTGCTCTCAGTACCTGTGAGTCTTGTTTCTTTTTTGTTATATTCACTAGTTTATTTTTTTAGATGCCACAAAAATCCAAACTTTGTATCATGGTCAGGTTGGCGAATCATAATGCTTCCCTTCCTGCCTGTCTACCCATGTCTGGTGCCCAATCTCCCCCTCCCCCTTCATCGTCCTCCCACACACACTGATTTCAGCCACACTGACCACCTTTCAGTTGCTCAAATATACCAAGCTCTTTCCTCCCAGCACTGTTCCCTCTGCCTAGAACATTCTTCCCTACCACCCCCAGCCTCATCCCCAACCTCTTTGCATGGCTGCTGCTTCTGACCTTACCGGTCTCACCCTAAATATGACCTCCTGAATGAGCCCTTCTCTGAGCAGCCTACCAAAGAACATTCTCTATTCCTCCAAGTCCAACACCATGCACCACCATCTCCCCAAAAAGGTTTGACACCTTCTTCTAGGGTTTTCACATCATCTCCTTTCTTTCGCTTGTCTCAAGAGACTGAGAAACAGAAACCCCAGCTTTTATCCTGGCTCTTTGAAGCCCATCAACGCTGCTGCAGCAGCAGTAAGAGATTAAACACTTCGAGATCTGCTCCTGCTGGGATGCATTTCCTCTGTCGGCTGGCACTCTCCAAAAGGGATAGCATTCGGATGGTGGGGGACCCACCTGAGATGATTTGCTTTCAATGCAGTCAACAAGGCGAGGCACTTCAGCCTCCCATTTAGTACCACTTGCTTTGCTAAGGACATTCTAACAGAGTTTTAACAACCTAACTTGGGAACATTCTATCTACATATCAGTTGATTGGTTGAGAACTTTGATTTCCCCACCAGAGACCTCACTATTAATCCATGATTTATTAAGCTATTAGTCAAAGATTTCAGCACCCCAAACACGCTGTCATTAACACTTATGCTACCCAATCTCTCACGTTTCTCTTCCACTTCTTGGAATGACTTCTGGGGGCTGCTGCCTCTGTGTACCTGCCCCAAGAACCAGTGGCATCCCCAGCTTACTTCATGTTCTACGTACACCCTTCAGCCTGCAACTCTGATTTAGCAGAATTGCCACCAAAGTCTTAACCAACTTCTATGCTTCTTAATCTGACTTCACCTATCTAGGCCCTGTAGAGGGTCTTTACTTTTTATAAATTTATTTATTTATTTTTGGCTGCGTTGGGTCTTTGTTGCTGCACGCGGGCTTTCTCTAGTTGCAGCGAGAGGGGGCTACTTTCGTTGCGGTGCGCGGGCTTCTCACTGCGGTGGCTTCTCTTGTTGTGGAGCACGGGCTCTAGGCACATGGGCTCCAGTAGGTGTGGCACGCGGGCTCAGTAGTTGTGGCACACAGGCTCTAGAGCACAGGCTCAGTAGTTGTGGCACACGGGCTTAGTTGCTCCGCGGCACGTGGGATCTTCCCGGACCAGGGCTCAAATCCGTGTCCCCTGCATTGGCCGGCGGATTCTTAACCACTGAGCCACCAGGGAAGCCCCCTGCAGAGGTTTTTAATATGCCCAGTGGCAGCTTCCTATTTTTCTCAACTGATTAGCCTAACCCACTTAATCAGATCCATCTTCTGAAAACTCACTCATTTTTGCAAATATGCTTGAGAATATGATGCAAAAGGGGCATACAAAATGTATGCCACCTCTGACATAGTCCATCAAATTGCTCGTTTTGTATAGTTGTTTTTAAATACATTTTTTAAAACAGAATCTTATCTCTTTTTTTTTTTTAATCCCTTTTTGGGGTTAAAGAAATGAAGTCTGGCGGAGGGGGTTACTAATAATCAACTTATTATTACCATTGTCATATCGTGTTAAAAAGATACTTTCTTCCTACTAACACTAGCAAAGATAATAAGCATCACTCTAGAATTTAGCTTTCCTTCTTTCCTCTTTCTCTTTTGACATTTATTGCCTTTATCAATTAGAATTCCTAATTCCAAGAAACCAAAATTTACTCTCAATGTCTGGAGATAAAATGGAATTTACTGGCAGGAAATTAGAAACACAATATCAGAGATTCAAGACTCAGGACTGAGAAAAGTTAAGGAACCATGAGACACTGGAAAGCTGGAATCAGGCATATTTTGGCTAGTTACTGCTCCCACAGACCTCAAAGACAACCATGCCTGTGGCTGCTGCCAACGCCCTGAGTGAATGCGAATGGACCCTTCTTTGCGTTCTTTCCTCAAGATTTAAAGTCCTTGGTGAGAGAATATGATGGGCTGAGCTCACGCACGTGCACATGCCATAGCAGCCAGGCAAGAGGGAGACAGGGAAACTGGCTGCAGAAATGGGCGCTGTGGTACATCACCAGTGCCTCCCTTCAGGGCCCAATCCCTCATCCCCCAGCTGCTGGAGATGTTGCCTGCTGATGCCTCACAGATGATTCCCTCCCAAGGAATCATCATCCACTGGGAGGAAATGCCTCACCCAAGGGTACACCCTCTACTAGAGGCAGCCTGTATCCAATGCCAGTGGATACAAGGACACAAAAGTCTGGCCCCTGTGCCTCAATCTGGGACATCTCTGAAGGACCATCCCAGACTCAGAGCTCCTTGTGGCGTTGGCTGACATGTCTACGCAAACACGGTTCAACATCATCCTGTTTTCCTCTCTCCCTTACAGACATTGTTCCTAAGAGTGCATCCCGGTGAACCACACACAGGCAAATAAATGTCTGTCTCAGGATATGTCTTCAATCTATGATGGCCGCCCTCACTTTCCCAGAAAGAACTGCCCTTAATAGCAGAGTCTGTGGTAAATATGACAGGCCCTGGATACTGGGTAACCAAAGAAAATGGCATACACCCACTATGTCCCATACTTTTCCATGTTAGACAATGCCATTAGCAAATAGTTCTCAATTTATAGTTCTATTCTTAAAACGCTAGTAAATTCCTATGAAGTCAGGTGAGTTTCCTTACCCCCACTCATCCCCTCCCTCCCTTCCCTGTTCTCCCTCCTATATCTCACTCCTTCCTATACCTGCATCTATCTATTTCTATGTCTCTATGTACAGCTATCTCTATCAATGATAGCAATGGAGATGGAGAGAGACAGATAGCAATAGAGATAGAGTACAGAGATAAGAGACAGAGAGAGAGGGCTGTCCTCAGGATCTTCTCTCTTCCTGGAATTCCTTCTCCTTTTCTCTCTCTGCCAGTATAAATCCTACCTATTCTTACCTGGAAAACCAATCCCTTAGGGAGTCTGGGATTGACAAGTACACACTGCTATATTTAAAATGGATAAACGAGGACTTACTGTATAGCACAGGGAACTCTGTTCAGTATTACGTAACAACCTAAATGGGAAAAGACTTTGAAAAAGAATAGATACATATCACCTCACACCAGTCAGAATGGCCATCATCAAAAAATCTACAAACAATAAATGCTGGAGAGGGTGTGGAGAAAAGGGAACCCTCCTGCACTGTTGATGGGAATGTAAATTGATACAGCCACTATGGAGAACAGTTTGGAGGTTCCTTAAAAAACTAAAAATAGAACTGCCATACGACCCAGCAATCCCACTACTGGGCATATACCCTGAGAAAACCATAATTCAAAAAGAGTCATGTACCACAATGTTCACTGCAGCTCTGTTTACAATAGCCAGGACATGGAAGCAACCTAAGTGTCCATCAACAGATGAATGGATAAAGAAGATGTGGCACATTTATACAATGGAATATTACTCAGCCATAGAAAGAAATGAAATTGAGTTATTTGTAGTGAGGTGGATGGACCTAGAGTCTGGCATACAGAGGGAAGTAAGTCAGAAAGAGAAAAACAAATGCCGTGTGCTAACTCATATATATGGAATCTAAAAAAAAAAAAAAAAAAAGGTTCTGAAGAACCTAGGGGCAGGACAGGAATAAAGACGCACACATAGAGAATGGACTTGAGGACACGGGGAGGGGGAAGGGTAAGCTGGGACAAAGTGAAAGAGTGGCATGGACATATATACACTACCAAATGTAAACTAGATGGCTGCCTTTCCACCAACCATGCATCTAAAATATGGCAGCCATTTGTACTTGCTATGGACCACCACAGTCCATTAACATATTGCATTACACGTATTACCAAAACAAGCATTTTATAAATCAGGAGCAACTCTCATTTTGAAGATGTAGTAACTTCAGCCCAGAGAATAAGTGATTGTCCAAAGTCATGTAGTCAAAAAGTAGCAGGAAGAGGACTAAAACTGAGTCCAGAACCAATATCCCTTCCTCTAGTCCACAAATGAACAGGGTTATTTCTCATCAGGTTAGCTTACTCTCAAGCCCCATGGTGAAAACTCTGGGTTGTGCAGCATAAGAGTTTAATGTTAGTTTCATTTTAAGAAAGGTTCAGAGTTATTTGGTTGCCAGAAATGGAAACCCACCCAGACTGCCTTAACTAAGAGGAGATTTTTTTTTTTTTAAGGTTCAGGAGTATCTCTTGGAATTTTAAGGCTGTTAAGAAACTGACACTAGAAAAGCTAGCTCAAACCAAGGAAGCTATTTTCTGTCTTGCTCTTCTCCATTCTTCACTGCAATGTCATCTCCTGGTCTCTCGCTCTTTCTTCTCCCCTACGTGTGCACATTCTTCTCAAGTCCAGCTTTCTCTGTTTCTTCTTAACCGTGAATGAAACACAGCTGCCTGAACGCCTTTACTGCTTCCCAGTTCCGATGCCACCAACTAGCTCCCTATCATCCCTGTGTCCCAATTACAAATTCCCAGGTGAGAATGTCTGATTAGCTGAGCTCAACCAATGAAAAGATTCACTTTACTCAGGTGTCTATCCTCATCCAAGCTGCTGGAGTCATGGAAGAGTATAGTTACATAATGTAATCATGATTGCAGGACATCACTTCTTTGTGTGCTGAGAGGGACAATTTCTCAGAGAAGCAGCTGCCCGAAAGAAACTATTAGAGGGGCTTCCCTGGTGGCTCAGTGGTTGGGAGTCTGCCTGCCGATGCAGGGGACACGGGTTCGTGCCCCGGTCCGGGAAGATCCCACATGCCGCGGAGTGGCTGGGCCCGTGAGCCATGGCCACGGGCATATGAATATGAATATGCTCCTTGAGGGCTACGGGCACACCTTTATTTATTTCTGTATCCCCAGCACCTGCCAGCACTTGGCAGACAGGACATGCTCAGGAAATGTTTGGGGAAAGAAAGAAGGTCAGGCAGGAGGGAAAGAATGAAGGAAGAAGGATTAAAGGACAGGAACCGTTTTTTATATATCTCTGCATGTGTCCAAAAATGCTCATCCACAGGCTGCAGTGTATACAGTAGTCTGCCCTTCCTGTCACCCACCCAACTGTTACCAAATATATATTGAGTGCTTACAGTGTACCAGATGGACAGAGAACATCTCCACCCGACTCGTGCATGTGGTCTCTATCCCGAGCATCACAACACAAGGGCAGTTGATTCCCAGCATTATTTGGTCAACAAAGTATCCTCTGCGCACTGTGAATTTTGTGAGGAAGAGTGAGGGTCATCGCTTGGGAAAATGGACACTGATGTCACTGACAGTTCCCCCAACATGGTACAGGGCGACATTCCACTCAGTGAGTCACTAGTCATTTCCTGGTACAGCCTGAGCTTTCTCTTCACTAATCACATTGACCTTTCTCGAGGCAAAGATTGACACTGTGAATATATTACCTGTTTCAAAAATCATCTGTTTGTAAATGAAATGGTGGCGTGGTGCCTGCAGAGGTTTGCAGACATGGCCACATGAGTGTGCCTCCCATTTGGAAGATTTTACCACATTTAAGTCATCTGAGGCTTTTAAACCAATTGCCCCGGGACTTCGCTGGTGGCGCAGTGGTTAAGACTCCACACTCCCAATGCAGGGGGGGGCCTGGGTTCAATCCCTGTTCAGGGAACTAATCTCACATGCATGCCACAACTAAGAGTTCGCATGCCACAACTAAGGAGCCGGCGAGCTGAAACTAAGTAGCCCGTGAGCTGCAACTGAGGCACACACGTGCCATAACTAAGGAGCCAGCGAGCTGCAACTAAGGAGCACACGTGCCACAATTAAGGAGTCGGTGAGCCGCAACTAAGGAGTCTGCCTGCTGCAACCAAGACCTGGCACAACCAAATAAATCAATTAAAACAATTGCCCCAACCATCACCAAATCTTGGGACTTTCTTCAAGAAGAAATACTACTAAATATAGCCAGATTTTAGCTCCATCTTTAAAAATTTGTTTTGCTGACTCATCCTAGCTTTGCATAGATTTCTGAATTCCGGAGTGGAATGACCAGTAATGATGGAGACTGCTTCAGTTCAGTGTCCCTTAGCAACCATCACTTCACTTTCCTGTTGCCATAACAACTATAGCATGAACATCAAGGTCATCAAGCCCACTGAGCCTCTCTCGGGAAGCTGAATCTTTCACACTCTCCAGTACTCTCTTCTCTGTTTGCTCTCACAGAAGATGTTTTCTGGAAAATGGCACTTGCTTCTCCCTTCCTCCACTCCATACTACCTCAGAAAGCAATCTATTTAAAAGGAACAAGATAATCCCTAAGAAAGGGGATGCAAAGACCCAACTTCATAGATTAATAAAGCCACCATAACCTGGTATTTAAACTGTGCTATATCTTCAAATGGTTCTGTTTTTCAAAAATGGAGAGACAACATGGCTACGGGAAGAATTTCAAAATTCTCAAAGTCTTCGATTCCGGTATGACATCTGTCACCATCTTAGGACTCACTTAGGTCCTCCAGCTTGTAGTTTCTGGGGAAAACGTGTGTGGAGCAGGGTGGGTGGGCGCTATATGTGATGATCTCCAAGGTCCCTCCCAGTTCCCACATTTTGTGAATCCACATTCCGACATGTCACCTCTTGCAAAGGCTTGCTTTTAAGTGGTAAACGGAAGCCAGTCCCAGCAGAGGGAGGCTTGTCCACCTCTCATTAAAACAATCAGCCTCGTGGAACAAAGGTAAAAGGCCCCTCTCAACACAAGCTTTTGGGCCCACTCTCATGTGCCACTGGTAGAGCTGGTGCTCCAGAAATACTTAATCACTGTGAATAATTAGGCAGCAGCGAAACTTTCCCTTCTTTGTGTTCGCTTAAGAATTATAAATAATCGACATAAACAATGGCTTTTCACCTCAGCTCTCACCCCTGAAATCAGAAGAATGAGCTAGATACTAGCACTTAGAGACAGCATAATTTTGTAGTTCTATTAAGGCCGACAAATAAATCTCCCAGCAAAATTGATTCTATTTTAGGGGAAGAAAGGGTCTACTTAGACCCTTTCTTCCCCTAAAATACAAGAATAAGTGATCCTTAGCCTGATCCAGATAAACCCCACTTGCCAAGCTTTCCAGGTCATCACCATTACCTGCAACCACCTTCTAAAATTCTGCCCTGCTGATCACACAATGTAGCTTTCAATGTATATCGAATAAATTTCAATACTTGTGCATTGCACTCATTTACTGAAGACCTCACCTTTTTTCTTCACTTTTTGATGACTTTTTGTCAGAAAAAAAAAGATTTCATTAGTTCAGAACAGTTCTTATGGCATTGTGCCTTTTTCTATTTGCCGAAGTGTTTATGATACTGTTATTTATGTTTCCTTTCTTTTTTTTCCCCCCAAACAGCAGTGCTAGCTGAGGTTGATGCTCTAAATTATCATCTGCCCCCTTGCTTGTTCTGCCAGTCTTCGCTGACATGAAAGTCTTAATGCTAGCTTATCAGGGTCCCCTCCCCCCGCCAGCATGGACACCTTGAGAAACTGCTGGGGGGCAGGGGGTGGAAATCGGCACCAAGGCGTACCTAGCTGAAACTTTTTTCGTTGGGTAAAGCGAAGACACGGCCGGAAAGAAAGGATGCTTCCTGATGGCCCTTGTTTCATCAGTGCTTTCTCAGGAGGAAAAAGGTGACTTGGCAAAGGAGGAAGAACACCTGCAAACTAGTCAATGATTTCATCCTGCAGGCATGGAGATCTGAATAGTGTATTCCGTAGAAGTGGAAGATGCCAGCCACGCAGCAAATGATAAATTCCTTATGAAAATGCTCATTAGAAACTGGTGCCTGGCGCATAGTGGGCACTTAATAAAAGTCTCTGGAATGAATCCATGAATCCCAACGTCACTAATTAGCATGTGCTGAGGAGAGGTAGAATAAAGCTGCAACTCTGAAGCATTCAATCAAATTCACCCACTCATGGACGATCCACATAATTCTATCTCATATTTATAGTTTATATGGTATTCTTCCTTCTCAGTGCTCTGCGACACACTCTCACTGGCACTCACAACATCCCTATGAGCAGAAAATTTTCGTGAAAGCGGGGGTGGTGGCGGTGGTGGAATGAACTGGGAGATTGAGATTGACATGTATACGCTAATATGCATAAAATAGATAACCAGTAAGAACCTGCTGTATAAAAAAATAAAACTTAAAGAAATGATTTCAAAATAAATCCCTTCCAAGCCTCTGTCTACTGAGTCAGATATAGCTGCAGGGAGATAATGATGTAACAATTATCTGCTCATTTGTACTATAAGTTGACTATTTAAATAATTACGTTAACGGAATTGTGGTCTTCATAGAATCTGGGGGAAAAAAAGGATCAAAAGGTAGGATTGGTAAATATGTTTCTTGGAGTTACCCTGGGTACTCAGAACAGTGTAACAGGTAGAGGTGTCACAGTACATGAATATATTGGCATCAGACTTTATAAATCATCTCTTATGAATTTGGCTAATGTGAGTTAGGTCACCAGAGCAAAGTTAACTTCGAACCCACCATACAGAGAGCCAGAACCTGTACCATGATGAATCTACGAAGGCATGAAACAATATGAAGCTCTGCCTGAGGTCCCAGCTGGCCTCTCTGACACTGCTCTCTAACTTTGGTAGTAATCCCAATTCTCCAACTGCACTGACTTCTACAGTAAGCATATTGTGTAAGTAATTTGTTTTATAGATCAGTTTCTCTCTTTGAGTAACTATGACATATCTACCATGTATTAGTTATGGCAATGCTAACTACTGTAAGACACAAATCCCCAGATTTTAGTCATGTAATATGACGAACTAAAAAAAAAAAGGAAAGAAAGAAAGAAAGAAAATTATCCTACTCCCATTTTATAGGTGAAGAAACTGAGATGGACATTAAATGACTCACTGAAATCCTACAGCTAAATGGCTAGAGCACTGGGGGTTAAATTTAGTGCTCCTGACTCCCAGCCCAGTGGCTTTACCCTAAGGTCTAATCTTTTCTAGAAAGTGGATGAATTTGGAATTAGAATTCCTTACCTATAAAATACAGTCAAAGCAATTTTTTAAAAAAAACAAAGGCATCAGTTAGGATCCCTGGCTGCAAGGAAAATAAACCAACTGCGATGACCTTCAGCGAGAAGGATTCGTTGGAAGCATGTAAATGGCTCAGTTCCAGGGGGCAGCTGGAAAGTGGGGTTTGGTCATGGCAAGGGCTCCAGGGGCTGATTTGCTAGAAACAGGAAGCACAGCAACTCTCTCTCTTCAGAAATAGTCTAGTCTGAATATTGTAAGTGATACCACTCTTATCGCTGCCATTGCCAACAGTGGCCATGAAAATTCCTCCAAACACTTTGCTTATGCTAATATCACTACTTCAAGATTTAAGCCCCAGGAGAGAGCATCTGATTGGCTGAACTCAAGCCACACAATGAGTTTCTGGCTCTTTCAGAGAACAGGTAGAGGTGGTATCTGCTCTCCTCTCCTCACCCCTTGGTTTCTGCAGCAAGAGAGAGGTACATGGAAGCCCACATCCAATGGAGGAGGGATAATTCTCCAGAAAAAAAGCTGATGGCATTAAGAAGATGAATGATTACTGAGCCAAAAATGAAAGTCAACTGCTTGCCATTCCAGGTTATAGATAAATACATTATTCAAGACAATTTCACTCGGAAGTTAAAGCCTAAATGTAAAAAGCTGGGCCACCTCTCATCACTTGGACCCTTCTTGGGGTCCCTGGAGTGACATAATGAAAACAAGCTAATAGCACACACAGAATCCTAGAAAACCTGGCCGACTTGGTGAGATGTGGGTGGAAGGAGGCATTTCAATGCCCACTTAAGGAAGCACACGTCTACAAATCCTTGTGTTGGTTAAGCCCTGTTCCATCCTGCACTGTCCTGCATGAACAGTGTACTCCTCCCAGCTCAGTGTACGGCTCTTCCCATAATAAACCACAGCTCACAACCAGAGTGAGGTTCTGATTAGGAAAGAAGTGAAGAGTAAGCTGGTACAGGTAATTTCTTCCTTTACTTTGGATTTGCCATTGAGGGCCTCACCTGGTGATCTAGTGAGTTCTTTTAGTCAATGAGCTCTTCTTTCTAAGACCTTTTCTACCTCTTAACTTCAGGGACACTCATCAGACTTACAGGTAGGTTGGCACCACAGTGAATAACCGTGAGTTTTGTCTATCCAGCAGCCCGTCTTCTTCCTTCCAGAGATAACACCTGGGTCCCAGCAAGGAGGAAAACAACCTCCCAGACTCTCAGAATACACAGTGCTGGTGGGGCTGAGCATACCCTCCCTTGATCCTGGGATGGGCATGACCAAAGCCTGGACAACTCACATGACCCTCCCTGCAGGCAACAGTGACTGGTTCAGGACACGAGCATGTTATCCAAGTTGGGCCAATAACATTCAAGTCTGGGACTTCTGATGGAAGAATCGAGAAAAAGGAGGCTTTTTACATTGACATGACAAAATTGTGAGGCTAGCCTCCTGCAGCTGGTTGCAGTCTATTCACCATAAGATAACGGGCTGTCTAAGCATAAGGAAAACAGAGAGAGGCAGAGCTGAGAGACGGAGATTTTGATCCTCATTGTTTGAGCATTTGCCTCCTGTCTCCATTCAGGAATCTACCCCCTGAATTTTCAATTATATGAGACAATAATTCCCTTTTTGTGACTGAGTCCATTTGAGTTGTATTTCTCTCCACGCTTGTTTTTCACAAATATATGAATAATAAATCCATCTATTCACTCAGCAAATATTTTTTGAGTGCCAGGCACTCTGATAGGTACTGGGGATACCATCCTGTGCAAAACAGACACAGGTGCTGCAGTGTGCGGGCAGAGACATGAGTCAAGACACAGATAAATATGCTTTGAAAAATGGTGAGGAGTGCTAAAAAGGAACATATAGAGCACTACGAGACTATACAGAAGACCTATCTGACTACTCCCTGACACAAAAGAGATTGTAAAATGTCTACAGGTCAAGAGGATGTTGACATGAGACAGCAATACAGGGTCACCTTCAGGAAAGACCAAGGCAAATGAGAGGCAGACCAAACCAGACAGGTAAGGCAGTTTCACTCCCACTTTATGTGAGTAGCCCTCTTTTTTTAATTGTGGTAAGAACACTCAATATGAGACCAGCTCTCTTAAATGTTTAACTGTACGCCACAGTATTGGTAGCTATAGGCACAGTGTTATACAGCAGGTCTCTAGGACTTATTCACCTTGTACAACTGTAATTTTCTACCTGTTGAACTGTAACTCCCCATTTTGCTTTCACCCAGCCCCTGGCAACCACTATTCTACTCTCTGCTTCTATGTGTTTGACTAGTTTATATACCTCATATAAGTAGAATCACAGCGTTTGCCCTTCTGTGACTGACTTATTGCACTTAGCACGGTGTCTTCCAGGTTCATCTGTCACATATGGCAGGACTGCCTTCTTTTTAAGGCTGAGTCATAGACCATGGTCTGTGGACCACATTTTCATCATCTGTTCATCTGTGATAGACATTTAGGTTGTGTCTACTTTTGGCCACCGTGAATAATGCTCCCATGAATACGGGAGTACAGATATCTCTTCAAGGTCTTGATTTCAATTCTTTTGGATCTTTTTAAGGCTCCCTAACATGGACCGTGGATACAGAGCTGAGAATAAGAAAACTTAAGTGTTCCAGAGCAGGGAATACAGTCTCAACTTCCAATGGAGACATTTCAGAGAGAAAAATCCTAAATGAACCCAAACTTGCTCAGCTTGTTTTCACTGAAGGACTCTTTGAGCATCTGCCCATGACATCTTATTTTACCAGCACGGTAAAATAAGATGGGCTGGGCCATGAGGGAGGCAAAAGAAGGACCACAAACACCCTCATTGCCCTTAAGATGCTCACAGTGTTTGTACAGGAGAAACAGTAAGTCAGTTTATCCAAGGGCATGGTTGTGTGAAGCAGATAAACCATGTTCAAGGACAGTGATTCTCAGCAGAGAGGAAGAAGGTGTTTGATATTTGAAAAAGCATTCAATACCCTAAAACCATAAGACTTTATTAAACAAGTGTGTAGCCGATACAAAACACAGAAGACAGCAAAAAGTATTGAGGAAACATGAAATTTCTACAGTTCTAGAATTTTTTCATCTAAAGGAGAGGTTCATAGCAGGTACAGCAGCAGCAGAAGGTAGCACTTATCAGGTACAAGGGCTTTGGGGTCAGACGGTCCAGGGTTCAAATCCCAGCACTGTCACTCACTAGCTGTAAAGAACGGGACTCTGGGCATAGGATCTCACTTTTCTGCATATCAGATACCTCTTTTAAACAACAGGGATACTAATACTGCCTACTTTAGGGAGTAGATGTGCTAACGAGATGGGATAATTATTGGAAAGAACCTTGTGCTTTCTGGCACACAGTAAATACTCAATAACTCTTAGCTATTATCATGACTATCATTGTTCTGGTCTTTGCCAGTGTGAACAGATTTGGCTCTTAAAGACTAACATTGCCCTAATAGCTAATAATAATAGTTAACTTTATATAGAGTATGGATTGCATGCCAGACATTATGCTGAGTTCTTCCCACACTAATCCTCACTCATGCTCAGTAGGGAAGTACCATCATTACCCCCGTATAACAGGTGACAGCACAGAAATACAGAGAAGTTACTAGTCTAGGCTCACAGCTGAGAAGCTGCAAGGCAGGGATTAACCCTATACAGTCTGACTCAAAGTCTCCACACTTTACCACGATGCAACACTGCTCAAGGCAGTTCTTAATTCTGTCCAATCCTCAAAACCTTCTGCAGAGATGTTTTTCAAAGATTTTATCTCAGGCCCACACCAAAGTCTCCCATTCAGTAAGTCAAGGTGGACCTAGGAATCAGTATGCTTAAAGCTCTCCAGGGGATTCTGAAGATCAAAAGAATTTAGAAACTCCAGCTTTAGAGGACCATGACCCTGACGACCCTGACGGGGAGTTAACTGTAGCTGCCCCCCAGCCCCATCACTATGGTCTCTAGAATAGACAGTGCTGCATCTTCCACCAACATTAAAGAATAGTTTTCCTGCAGAGCTCAACTCAGTTGGGACCAAGGATATAACTCAGCAGTCAGGGATTCATTCCAGGTGTCAGTTTTCTGCATCGAAGTCAAGAGCTTTCTTTGCCCAGACTTAAGAGCCACTCAAGTATTAATTTCGGTTCCATTATAAATCACAAGTCGTAGCCCATGCCCACAGTCCTTGAAAATATTTTGAGCTCTCTAGACTCGTGAAGTCTGTGTTCCACTCCCCCTCAATTTATCCCACTCCCTCCCAGAATGTTACGCTGTCCATTAATGACCATCCCGGTCCCCCAGATCACAGTCAGGCACCAGCCCCTCAATCGGCGCAAAGAGATATAGAACATTCTCCACCTGATTCCGAGCCAAAAGGTCCCTTCACAAGTCTCTGTGCAGGCTCAGAGCAGAGGAGTTAACCACTTAAGTGGTCTTTGTTATATGGCTGGCACTGACTCACCACAACGAGGAAAAGCTCTATCTGATTTTCTGGGAACATTTAGAATGAACATTGCCCTCAGCAGGCCACCTAACCAAGACCAGAAGTTGTTCCCTGAAACCTGTAAAAACCACCGGAGCTGAGGGCTGTATACCTGTGGCTGTCAGCTCAGCCCAAATGAAGCTATCACTTCCACCATATGATCCCAGCAAGTCATTAAAGACGAGTGGCACCCATACTTGTAGATCAATAACCCAGGCAAATACATCCGACAGCAGCCAGAGTCAACGGGCACCAAGTCCATGTTTAATCCAGGCCAGGTATTTGCATACGGTGGAACCATACAATTGCTAAACTACTCCCCCCACCCCGCCCCACCTTTTCTAGTATGATATCCCGGCAGTCATTGCTGCTGCCTGCAGCAGCAAAAAGCCTTGTTTAGACAAGTTTTTGAAGCACATTGTTCACACAACAATGGAAAGAGAGACACTGAGCAAAAGCTCCGTGCTGTGACTGGTGTGTGATACAGCCTAAGGTGACATATTATAAAAAATTTAGTTGAAACAATGCACATAGCTGGAGCTCTTTTGCAAATGTAAACACAAGTACCTTCACAGCAATTTCCTCATTATCTACTGGTGGTCTTTCTGCACTCTTGCTTTTGCTCCGCCCTCCTTGACAGAGTACTTTGGGGGACTTCTGCGGCTGACTTTAATGTATTTGTAATACAGATTTTCAGCTCTATTAAAGATAAATCGATTTTTAACTCTATTCAAAAAGTCTAGGGGCAATGTCTTGTGAAATCAAAAAAATCCTTATTTTTGGCACAGGGGAAATTATAAGGGTAAACAATGATAGCTGGTGGCAACTGACTTCAATCTGTGAAATGGATCTCTTCAGGATGTATGTGGACAAGCAGAAAAGTGAACTGCCTTCCAGCTCGCCCCACCCCTACCCCCATTCCCTGGAATACACATTGAAAACACATTCTCAGCATGTTAAATACTGAATCCCCATCCATGAATTTCCAGATGAACAGGCAAACCATGAAATTAAATGTAAGCAGGTAAACTTGGGGAATGTCTACTCTAAGATTTTTCTCTCCCTATTTCTGGTTCCTCTCCATAAATGTGTTAAATATAACTATGTGCTATTATTCATGTATCCTAAAACTTATTCTTTTGTGCCACTGGGGAAATGTATTCTCCTTTAGTAAGAGTTATATCCATATTTTTACAATCTATTTCTTACCCCTATTTTTCTTGGTTAATGGCACATTCATGATCCACTTTGGAAAGGCTATTTAATTCTCAGTGCTGCAGTGATTAAACACATTCAAGTGACAAACAAGTATTGAGCATACTCTTCGTGATGAAGACACAGTGTCTACTCACACAAAAAAAAACTAAAATCAAAGGAAAGCATGCATCTCAATCTTCCCTCATCGTTCCAAAGGAGCAACATGCCCTTCACAACGGTCACCAAACCATCATTTGAGTACCACCATTTTCTAAGATGTAGCAACCTCCTGGTTTTGCTGTTTATTTATCTGTTTGGACCGCTTAAAGCCAACAACAATCCCTGAGCTGCAAGCAAATTAGTCGTGAGAGCTACAACCAGAATAAATAGAGACAGAGAAAGGAAACTAAAGCTTACTGGACAACTGGTGGTAGTTTCCACAGTTCCTCCCTCTCCTTTCTGAACAGGCTTCGATTTGCATTTGGAGATCCACATGGTTCCGGGAAGCTGACTCCACCCAAAACTCCAGCAGGGAAGCGTGTGACCTCAACTGAACCAATTGATGCATTCCACCCTTCAGATCAGTGATTGCTTCAGGATTAGGTAGATGTTTTTAAAAGGATGTGACTGTAAATGGGACAGAGACTCAAAATTAACAGTGACTTAAACAAGATCAAGGTTTGTTTCTCTATCAGATAGAACTCAAGCTGGGATGATGACTGTGCTCTGTGGAGGCAGCAGGGGCCTGAGCTGCTTCTACCTTGTTGTTCTTCTAGTCCTAAAGTCCGGCTCTTATCTGCAGATTTCCAAGATTGCTTACAACTAGAGAGCTCCCATGTTTCCTCTTCTTTACTTTAGGGGAAAAACACGAAAACTGTACACAGTAATTTTGTTTATATCTCATTGGCTAGAACTCAGTCACATAGTTACACTAGCAGCAAAGGAAGGTGGAAAATATAGGGGTTTTATTCAGGCATAAATGTGCCCAGATAAAATTATGTTACTAGGAAAAAAGAGGAGAATAGATATTAGAGGTCAACCAGTAGCCTCTTCCTGGCATGTGAACTAAACTATTTCAGATCCTCGTGTTGTAACTTGGAACCCAAGAAAACAGGTGAATATTCTTTTTCTGGATGCATGGTTTGCTGATGTGGGAACCTGAGTGACAGTAGCCATTTTTACAACCATAAGGAAACCAATAATAGGATGAAGCTGACACCTGGAAGAGGGCAGAATCAAGGAAATCCCAGATAAAAGTATCTAGATATCTAGTAACATCATAAAATTCTGAATCAAACCACATTTGAAGCTCTATCTTCAGACTTTTTCACTTACGTCACCCCGTAAACTCGCCATATTTTCTGAAAGCTTGAATTGAGATGTTCTTACTTTCAATCAAAACTTCCCAAGATGGGCTTCCCTGGTGGCGCAGTGGTTGAGAGTCTGCCTGCCGATGCAGGGGACGTGGGTTCGTGCCCCGGTCCGGGAGGATCCCACATGCCGCGGAGCGGCTGTGCCCGTGAGCCATGGCTGCTGAGCCTGCACGTCCGGAGCCTGTTCCTCCGCAACGGGAGAGGCCACAACAGTGAGAGGCCCACGTACCACCAAAAAAAAAAAAAAAAACTTCCTAAGATACAGAATGAGAAAGGGACAGAGAAAGAGATGGGGAGAAAGACCCAGATAAATACTGAAGGATGCGAGATAGCCATTAACACAAAATTTGACCAAAGTTACTTTGAGAAACATGAAGGGTATAAACTAAAACAGAAGTGCTGAATATTAACAAGAGCAGAGAATGACCCAAATATTATCAAAACTTCTTAGAACAAAGAAGAGATGACAAAGAATACTGGTACTGAGCAGCCGAGAAGTATGTTCTGAATAATTCTTTCCCAAACTGCTAGTGGGGATTAAACTCTACTGCCACATCACACTTTACTCCACCCTCTTCCATAGAAAAGACTGTTGGGCGAGATAATGCCTTCAACCTAAAAGCCTCATTAAATTAGCAATTATTCCAGATCAAAGCCTTGGGTAGATGCCACTGGCCTTAACTCTTCAACAAATTCCATTGTGATGGTCAGTGTGAGCCCTTGAACACAGCTTTGTAAATTTCCAAGTATGTCGTCTAGGCTCCTTTAACTCTGGGCCCCATGAGAAGATCAAGCAATTACGACCCTTTTGGCCTTTATTTTCCCCTAAGATCATCATTGGAAGTTAGTAGTCAAAACTTACAATATAAGTGAAGACAAAATAGGCACAATTTTTAGAAACTATGAAAGAAGTATGTTTTTTCTCTAAGATAAAGTTGACTAAGACGTGTTTGAATAAAAAGGAAACTGAAGAGGTGAGAAAAATTAAGTCGGAAGAAATTGTGTTCTTCACGGTCACAAATAAATGAGACGTGGAGATGGAATTAGAATTGGGATCTACTTGTTCTAATAGACATCGTACCTAAAATTCCTTCCATTTTATTGATTTCCAGATTGAGAAGAATTTTAGTACGGATAAGTACTAACAGAAATATGGCTTAAAGTTGGTAGTATCCTACTGCAAAAGGCCATTCAAATTTGTAAACAGAAACAGACATTCCAGTAGGTATTTTTATATATTATTTTGCATATGAGACAGGAAGCAGACAAAAGAAGACTGTTAACAGTAGAGATTGTGGAGCAGGACATTTGTTCATTTCACAAATACTGACTGCCCTTAGTATGGGCCACGAACCACTCTGGGCGCTGAGGACACAGCGTTAAATAAAAGACAAGAAACTCCTGTCTTCAGAGGCTTTAGGTGGTAAGGGCTAAGAAAAAAGAAGTATAAGGAGGCTGGGGAGTTCTGTGATAGCAGGGGAAGGAGTCAATTTTAAGTAGGAGAGTCAGGGAAACACTCCCTGAGGTGACTGTATTGGTTGTCTATTGCTCCACAGAAAATTAGCCCTTAACTTCGCATCTTAAAACAACAAACATTTATCATCTCATAGTTTCTGTGGGTCAGGAATTTGAGAGCAGCTTAGTTGTGTGGCTCTGACTCAGGGTCTCTCATAAAGCTGCTGTCAGCTGGGGCTGCAGGCAACTGAGGCTGGGCTGGGGCTGAAGAATCTACGGTTTGGCAAGCCTCGGTACCTTTCTACGTGGATGGCTCTATGTGCTTCTGAGGGCCCTCAGAACCCAGCAGTTAGCTCGCCCCAGAGCAAGTGATGAAGAAGAGAACCTCATCTCAGAAGTGACAGACCACTCCTTCTGCTGTATGCTCTTGGTCACATAGATGTAACCTGGGCCACTGTGGGAGATTACTACAGCATGACTACCAGGGGGCCAGTAACACTGGGGGCCTCCTTGGAGGCTGGCTACATTGATATTGAATAAATAGCTGAAAGAGATGAGTTCAACATCACAAAACTTAAGACAAACAACTTAACTTTTATAAATTTTCATTTTCTCATCAATACACTAGAAAGTTTTTAACTATCTACACCATCATCATGTTGAGAAGCCTTAGATAATGTCCAAAATTTCTTTGGCTCAATGCCAGGCATTTCATAATGAGCAACACGTGTCAGGCTATTATCATTAGTGTGGATGTGGTTGTCATCATCCTCCTCATTTTACAGATGAGAAAACTAAAACTTCAAGATTTAAATCCTCACTGATGGTCATGCCCCTGAAACAGATGATAATCATATTCAAGCCTTCTGAATCCAATAGCTTCTTTTTTTATTTTACTGTGTGGCCTCATAGATACCATGGGAAGGATGGATAAAAGAGTTGAAGGTTATTCCAAAGCAGGAATAAGAAAATTAAAATTATATGAGGAAAGAAAGGCAAAAAGACTCAAAACCTACTCCACTGGCAATTACCAAACAGGGCTATCAGGAGTGCTTTTTGGCTTAATGTAATAGAAAACCCAACTCTCCACGGCTTACCCAAGAAGTATGAATGTCGGTAATTGCTAGCTTTCATTCTCACAGTTACCTTTTGTCCTTTTGTCCTCATGCTTGTTGCTTCATAGTTACAAGATGACTGCTGTAGCTTCTGGCATCACATTGACAATTCAGGAAGAGAGGAGGGTGGTACGCACAAGTTCTGCTTTCCAAGATGCCTCAGCTGACTTTCATTTACACTTAATCAGCAAGAACTGTATAGATGACTCCCCTAGTACATGGGTAGGTGGCAAAGGCATGGCTTCAACCAATCACGATTCACCGCTAAGCCTAGTCACGTTACTGCCCAAGTAAAATCTGGGTTCTGTTTTTGGAAAAAAGGCAAGTCTTTGTCTACTGTAGGCAATTGATAGGTTCATCCATAATCAGGTGGATTCCCCAAGAGAAAAGCACCCACCAGCATGGTTGGTTGTTCCCACTTCTCAGGTGAAATCTATGTAAATACTCTCTGTAGCTTTTTTTTTTTAATTAATTAATTTATTTTTGCCCCTGTTGGGTCTTCATTGCTGCCCGTGGTCTTTCTCTAGTTGTGGCGAGTGGAGGCTACTCTTCATTGCGGTGCGCAGACTCCTCATTGCAGTGGCTTCTCTTGTTGCGGAGCACGGGCTCTAGGCATGCGGGCTTCAGTAGTCGCGGTGCACGGGCTCAGTAGCTCCGCAGCATGTGAGATCTTCCCAGACCAGGGATCAAACCCATGTCTCCTGCATTAGCAGGCAGATTCTCAACCACTGCGCCACCAGGGAAACCCTGGCAGGTGGATTTGTAACCACTGTGCCACCAGGGAAGCCCACACAAGCCATTTTAGATCTTACAGTTTGGGGTGAATTATCAGAAGATGAATAAAATGACTGATACTGATTAAATTGAAAAATATGAAAGGAATAAAATTGCTGAAGTTACAAAACTTTTAGAAGCCAATAATCTTCTAACAGAGAGGCTAACTGACATTTTGGCTACATATGGAAAATCAAAGAGATTGGAATTATGAGGAGAAAAATTATTCTGCCTTTTATAAAGGAGAGGAAGGAGGGGGGAAAAAGAGCAGCATAAGCTAGGGAAGTAATTATAGCAGGATACATTTCATTTCAGAAAAAGTTCTTTGATAACCAGAAAAACACCACATTTTAAAGTTAAGGATTTAATACTCCTAAGTCCATTACAGATAGACTCTTTACCATGCTGGAAATAATTGAAAAGCAGAGGCATGCAATTGACCACTTTATGGCTTCTTTGATTTCTCCAGGCTGTTTGAAGAGTTGAATTCTGGAAAGGATTTGAAAACTGGGCATACCAACCCTGACCAGCTAATTGCCAATGAAGAAGAATGAATTACTCTGCAATTATATTAAAGGTGAAAGAGGTCCCAAGGAAAAATTCTAACCAAAAAAATGGACTGACTTGGGATAACAGCTTGATTGGTAACAGCCATGACTATTAAGATGTTGAGCCTGAGTTCAAAGGAAGGACAAGATCAACTTTATGTCTGACAGTCTTAAGACAAGGTCACCACCTTCTACCAAGTATATGCCAACTTATTCAGATATGTCATTCTATGTCACACATCAGATCTGTTTACCATGACTTGTTCCTGGATTTGCCCTTAAGGTTTTGCATCCAGGTCATTAGTTTGACCATTGTCAAGTTACAGACAAATTTATGACAGAGGAGCACAGATGGACTCATTCTTCTGGACTTACAGGTGGTTAGTCACCTTATGGAACTCATTAATCCCAAAAGCTGATAGAGCTTGAAAATAGAGACAGATTGCAAGCAGGTTTTGATAATTCTTGGATGACAGATCATAATGGGTCCTAAAGAAAAAAGAGGCCCAACAATTCTTTTGAGCATCTAATAGGGTTGCCACATAAAATACAGGACACCCAATACATTTGAGTTTCAGAAAAACAGTGAACAGTATTTTAGTGTAAGTATATCCCATGCAGTATTTGAGATATACTTTAAAATGTACTGTTTATCTGAAATTCAAATTTAACTGACCATCCTAGTTTGTTTTGCTTTTTCTTTTGCTTGTTTGCTTCCTTGCTCGTTTTTGCTAAGTCTGGCAACCTTAGTCTCTATTAGTGTAGGGTCCAATCTTACATAGTAAGTAAGGAAAAATTGCCTGGCTTAAAAACTATCACGAAAAACCATTTAAATCGGTCAAAGTCTACTCTACTTGATATTATATCATTGTACTATCTCTCAGTGATTCCAAAACAGACCATTTTCCCTCAATGTTGAAAAGTTCTCAGTTGAACACCAAATGAAGTCTGGGTTGTGTTTATGGGCCATGCTGTATAAAAAAATATACTGTCTGACTTTTTAAATTAATGTTTACCAAAACAGTTTCAGTGCATGGTTTTAAATGCAAAAGAGTACACTTAATTTAATGGCATAATGAAAAATAACATTCCTCTGCCTAACCTCTCTGCATACTTCAGACCAACTCTCCACAGCCAACACTCAACTCTTCTAAATGTTTTCCTTAATATTTACTTCCACATTTATAAATAATAGACCTATACTATTCTTTCTTAACTTACACATTTTAGACATTACCTACACATTTTATGATGCTTCTGAGCCAACCTGTATTTTATGAATATGCCTTCGTTTTTGGACAAGCCTTCATAGTCCTTGGAGTCAATCATTGCCTTGGGTTTGTTTGTTTACCTGTTTTTGCCTGGTTTTCTAAGTGAGCTTTGTTCATATTTTTCAAATGGTTCAACATCTCTGCCACACACCTGTGAATAATATTTTCCATTTACCCAAACACATCAGTTCCATTTTCTTTCTTCCCTAAAGATCTCCCTCCCAGAGCTTTCCACCCACTTTGCTCCATTCCGGACCTTCATTTCTCAGCCTGCTACTCAACTGTTATTCTAGGTCTTTTCCTTTGCAAGTCTCCTGTGTTGGAGTGCGCATTCCTGAATTCCATGTTTGTTTGTTTGTTTTGTTTTCTAACCAATTGTTTATAGGAGTACACCCTCCAGAATTTTCCCCGGGAAGGCTATCTGAGAATATTTTGAGTCTTTGCAAGCATGACAGTGTCCTTTCTCCAGAAAATAAATATATTGTCTCTTGTCAGGGGTGCATAGGGAAGGGTAGTCTACTGTCTGGGCAGAGTGGAACAGGGAATCTAGGCTCTAATAGCTCCATATTATTTTCTTTTTTAACCAAACTCTGTTTCTTCAGCCCCATTCATTGCCCTGCTCTTGGTAATAGCTTTTTTGAATACAGAGTAGGAAAAAAAAAAGAAGTTACTAATTTTAGGGCTCAGTATGTACCAGACCCTTTAGCTAATTTTAAAAAGTTCTAACATTTGTGCCTGTCATCAACCAAATCATGTCCTCAAATATTGTTTTAATGATGGTAAGAATGACTCAAAAGGTCCTACCCTATATGATATGAAAAGGGAGAGCTAGCACTTGCTAACAGTCTATCAAAGCTGTATTGAACAATTCGAGAACAGGTATGAGGTGAGGATACAATAATAAATAGAATTAAGAAACCCCTAAATGACTAGGGATGCAATACTAGTTGGTAAATAATACTGGTACTGGACTATAGCTAAGGGCAATAAAGGCTAGTATGTGGGAAGGATGGAGGCTACCATGCTCAGGACTCCAGTGGTTAAGAACAGGGATCCACATTCAAGTCCCAGCTTACATATCTTCTCACAAACTCTGGTTCCAGTTTCTAGCTCATGCTAAATTCTCCATCACTACTCTGAATCTCTCCCTTCTTGTGCTTTTCTGGACAGTATGAGGCCACGATGAATACCATCCCAGTGCCTTCACTCCACAAAGTACCTCAGACAAAAGATAATATAGTATATGAACTCCTCTATAGATGGTTTAGAAAAGAGTGATGGGGCAGAGGCAGGGAAGGCGGCATTCACATTTTTGTAGTGACATTCACTAAGGATTGGATTTCGGCCATCATTTTTTTAAATCCCTCTGTAACTGCCACTGGCTCTTAGTTTGTCTCTAGCTAATTTGCTAGCTAGCTCTCTTTCCTCCAGAGCCCCTGTGCCTCTTTCCACAGTGGCTCCTCAGAGCTCTCACATTCTTTTTTTTTTTTTAATGAGTGGAATTTAATTCTCTTTGTTTCAATTTTCTACCTTCAGGACTTGTACAGAGACCACCGTTTTGTTGACAAATAGCCTATGAATGTATTTTGCTAAGCAAAAGGTTATCTGATCCAGAAAGAAGTGTTGCCACCTCTTAAAGAGATAGACGTGGCTGTGTATTATTAGTAAAGAACAGTTTTGTTTTGCTCACACCTTCTTATAGTTATATAGTATGATTGCATTTTTATAAATGCATACGTGTGTATGCACGTACACATACATACTTCATATACATAAATACATGCGCATATTATACACACAACTTTAGATACGTGTATAGAGAGAGGAAAAGAGAAATTTGTAATTATATTTACCAAAAACCCTTAATAAAGGGCCAGTGAAATTCTCTCTGGAAAGTGCTGTTAAAGAAGGGCTTTGGACAGTGTGCTCCGAGGTCCCGCGGATCTGTCTTTTGCTTCAACAGCGTTTGGACAGAACAGACCCAGGGACACCCCTTGCTCCTGCCTCCCACCACACTCCAACCTTTTTTCCAGTCACAGCCTTTGGAATCAGCCACTCCGCTATCCTCGGTCACAGGGAACAGCCAACACCATTTTTTGGAGCTTAACTCCTCATTACCGATCAACCACGAGCTCCCGGATTCCTCAGAATTACTCCACCGAGGTGGAGGCCAACACCTGGCCAACATGCATCTGCAAGCCTCCTACACCTACCTCGCTCTGAGCTTCTATTTCGACGATGTTGCTCTGGAGAGCGTGGGCCGCTTTTCCGGGAATTGGCCGAGGAGAGGCACGAGGGCGCCGAGCGTTTTGAAAATGCAAAACCAGTGCGGCGGCCGCCCTCTCTTCCAGGAGGAGCAGAAACCTCCCCAATACGAGTGGGGTAAAACCCAAGACGCTGTCGGAGCCGCCGTGCTAGCGGAGAAGAACCTGAAAAAGACCCTTGAGGACCCGCCTGCCCTCGGCTGTGCCCCCGCATACCCCCGCGTCTGTGACTTCCGGGAGAGCCGCTTCCGGGAGAAGCAGGTGAAACTCATCAAGAAGATGGGCGACCACATGACTAACCTCCGCAGGCCGGCTGGCTCCCAGGCTGGGCTGGGCGAATATCCCTTTGAGAGGCTCACCTTCCAGAACCACCAGGAGCCTCCGGAGCCCAGCAGGCTTTGAGGAGCCCCGCTCTGCAGCCACTAGGCAGCTTTTTAACCACCCTGGAGCCCTGTCCCAAGATGTGGACCAAATGGAAACAATAAAGCTTTTTGCAGGAAAAAAAAAAAATAGAGCTTTGGTTTTCTGCATTTTTACAGGGATGTATTACTCAAATAATGAGAAAATGAAAGTGAAATTATCTCCATTTAGAAAAGTAAATTGAGTATGTGTCAGATGAGAAATAAACATGAGAAGTCTAAATAGAACCACAGAGAATGTTTTTAAAAAAGAAAGAAAAAAAGACATTTATAATAGGGAGGGAAGTCATGATCTGAAAAAACAGAGGATGACACATCTTACGTCACATTCCCATAATAGCGATACAGAGGTCCTAAGTGTGTTTCATGAAGCATGAAAAAAAAAAAAAACAGCTAAAGGTTAATGAAAACCTAAAGTGAAGGAAGTTTGTTGTAAGACCTGCAAAATCCATGCAATCTGGAATTGCATTCATATTAAGTAAGTGGGTGGTTCATACTCTCCCCGCCAACCCCCCCCCCCCCCCACAATTTACCTCTTCATGGATAACTCTGGTTTTTCTACCAGATTAATTCAGCTCAGATCACTTTCTTTATGGAAACATACTAAATAAATTAAGGAAATTAGCCAAGTTGGTCGACTTTATAAAGAAATGGTGATTATGTATGCAATCCCACATCTGGTAGAGACATGAGTAAAGGACCAAATTTCATTGCAGTAGTTACCATATGCTCACTCCATTTCCCTTAGCACTCTGAAATTGATGGTACCATTGGGAAAAAAAAAAAAAAAAAAAAAAGAAACCCAGAGAGTTAGAAATAAACTCAAAATTAAAAAAAAAAAAAAACAGAAAAGAATAGAACATAAGTCAGACAAAAGGAAAGAAAAATTCCTGAATTTCTTAGGGTTTTTTTCCTGATTATAAAAGGAAAAAAGTTATTAAAGATGTTTAAAGACGATTCTTTAAAAGCCTGATGAGGTGACAATGACAGACCAGGTTATTTGGACTAGCTCTCCCACTGAAACAGCTAAAACTGCTGAATTAAACATTTGTAACCCTGTAACAGCATCAAAGAGCTGACAAAATAGAAAGGAAATACCAAGTAAGTATTAAAATTAGAAAGGTAAATGGAAAATTTATGGATTGCTTTACCTCTGAAGGCATTTGCCAATCTGGAAGAAATGGAGCTGTGTTTTTGAAGGCCTTGTGGCACGAGGGAAACAAAAGTTAAAGCATGGGGCCCATTCAGTGTTGTGCGTCTGGTAAACCATCTCGCATTTATGCATTAAGCTGAGATTTTAAAGGGCTACAGCATCACAGAAAGGATCAACCATCAGTATTTCCACCCTATTCCTTCCACCCCAGTAGTTTTTTGGGAGAAGTACCTTGGTGCTAAGCAGAGCAGGAGAAAAGAAAGGAAGGAGAAAACAAAGAGAATTGTCCTTGAGAGGGTGTAAACCATGGATAAGCTCTCTTGAGGGTCTACAGTCCCAATTTTGCAACACCTAAGTGATCAAAAACATATATGCCATGGTTTTAACTTAAAATAGTTCTCTGGTCATCAGGAAGTCCCCCCCCACGCACACACAAATAATTGTTTAAGGGCAGTGAGCCACACAAAGACACCAACTATATAAAGAAAAATATACCATGAATGAGAACCAGCAGAAATAACAGACACCTAAGTACTTCAGATACTGCAATTATCAGACACCGAGTATTAAAAGAAAACCATGCTCCTTTGTTTAAGGAAATGAGATAAGTTTGAAAATGAATGAAGGGTACAGGAAATTCTAAAAAGTGTTACTGCAGATTTGCAAAAGAACCAAATTGAACTTGCATAAATTAAAAATACAATAACTGAAATTTAAAATAATATATAGATTGGGCAGGAGCTCACATATAAAGAGAATAAATGGACTGGAAGACAGAAGGCACTTATCCAGAATGCAGCGCACAGAACACATAACTGGAAAAATAAGAGAGGCTTAGGAGGGACCTGGCTCAGAATAGGTATTCAGCAAACAGTTGCTGAATGCTCTGACTATAATTTTTACTGATGAGATTATTTTCTGGCTTCAGATGTGAGCTGGCTCTTCTAGACTGGGACTTAGAGAAGATCCTGTAAAGGAGTATCAATTTCAGTGACTGCAACTGAAAAAATTGATATGATCAACAGACATTTACTGAGAGCTTGCTAACTGCAAAACACTGTGCTAAGCATCAGAGTTAAGAACACATATGTTATTACACATAATTTATATGTTTTCTAATAAGAACAAGAATTTCATAAGGGTTTTATAAAGGCACAATGTTCTAACCAGATTCTTCTACTAGCTTGCTGTGCAATTTTAAACAACTTATGTAAAGTCTCTCTGAGGCCTATTTTCTCTATTTTTAAGATGAGGACAATAGAAACAGAAAAGATAACACAGAAAGCAAAGGCTTTGCTCATGGCATATCATAGCTGCTCGGTAAATATAAGTATATTCCCTCATTAACTAAAAATGTTTTTTGATGCACTGGGCTTGGAGAAACCTATATATGATATTTAATTCAAATGGATTGTGAATCCACATAATCTCCAAAGCCAATGAAGTACTGGAATCTCCTTTTGATTACGTCATAGTTACTTAACAATATGTGGAGAATATTGCTAGTGACCTGTCCAGTATCCATCCTCCACTTCTTCCTAACAGAACCCAAAATCTATTTGTAGCAGTAACATGATGACCTAACGCTTTATGTCCCAGACCCTCGGAAGACAAGTGTGTCCATGTGCCAGCTGTAAGCAAGTTAGTAAGTCCGGCAATGAGGTATTTATCAGCCATGCTGCCACATAAGGCTTCCCATGAGCCCCTTTACCCTTTGTCCCTCCAACAGCCGCCTTGTGAGCATAAGAACAAAGCCACACAGAGCCGCAAAGAAGGAACAGAGAGGGAGCCTGGGTCCTTGATCACCGGGCTGCCATGTTGACCCAATACTGACGGCTCCCAGACACTTCTTCTGCGAGGCAAATGCCTTACTATTTAAGTTTTACAGGCTTTTTCATTACAAGCTGTATTAGTCGGGGTTCTCCAAAGAAACAGAACCAACAGGATACATACAGATATACAGATACAGATAAAGATACAGATATACATATAAAGAGATTTTTTTTTAATAAGGAATTGACTCACGTGATTATGGAGGCTGAAAAGTCATAAGATCGGCAGTTAACAGGCTGGAGACTCAGCAGAACCAATGGTAAAAGTCCAGGCCAAATCCAAGGGCCTGAGAAACAGGAGAGCCGAGGGCATAAACTCCAGTCCAAAAGCCAGCAGGCTGGAGACCTAAGAAGAGCCAATGTTTCGATTCCAGTTCAAAGCCAGGAAAAAAGCAACGTCCCAGCTCAGCAGTCAGGCAGGAGGAGTTTGCCCCTTCATCACGGGAAAGTCAGCTTTTTTGTTCTATTCAATTGATTGGAAGAGGGCCACGCATTAGGTAGTGCAATATATGCTTTTCTCGGTCTCCCAATTCAAATATTAATCTCATCTAAAAACACACAGACACACCCACAAGAATGTCTGACCAAATATCTGAGCCCCCTGTGACCCAGTCATGTGGATACAGAAATTGAACCATCACACAAGCAGTCAGATACAATCCTGATATACCAGTCTGGACCACTTCATGGGCACCTGTAAAAGAAAACCCAAGATTTCATTTAAGAATAAGGGTTTTTGTGAGGTATCCCCACCCCCTACAATTTGACATTTAAAAAATCCACAGGAAGGGTAGTAGAACATGAACACAAATATTAAGGGAGTTAAGAATAGTGAAGAAAATCAGCTATTGTGGCTTAAAATGTTAACTAGCCCTCAAAGAATAGCTATAGTAAAAGTCTTGGGAATAGGCAGAGAAAACATGCTAGCCCCTTCCCCATGGAGTTCTTCACAATTGCTCCCTAAGGAACTTTGAAATCGCCAATGCTCAACCTGGAAAATGAGACACGAGTTGCTGGCCCCACGAGAGAGAACAGAAGCATGTACCTCATCAGCATTACAATGTGAATGTAATTTTCCTGATGTGAAATTCAACATCCTTTTTGATCATTTTCCCTGATACTTTGGAATCTGTGTATAATGAGCATGTAAAGCACAAACTTATTTTTATACATTAAAAGTGGTTTCATGAGCCCAAAGGAAAGGTCCTAATTTACATGTGACACTTGCTCACTCATGCATTGACTTGTTGGATAAATTACTGAGCGCACTCTAAGTGTCCAGCTCTGGGGACACAAAGCCAGGTACTTTGTGAAAAGGTTTAGGAGCCAGCTCTGTCCTTTAAGAGTTAATAATCTAATATTAACACTGATAGACAGGCACAGACCTCATGGCACAGAATAAAAGAATTAATCTGGGACATTCTCAGACAGTGAAGTATTTATGTCACAGACAAAAGAGCTTAGCATTGAAGTTAATGTTTGCAAATAAGAGTAATTGGACATGTAATGAAAGTGTTTCTGTGTAAACTTCCATTCCCAATCTAGCTGAACAACTTGGGCAAATTGCAGAGCCTCTGTGAGCCTCATTCTCCTTGTGAGGAAACAAAGATAATGATATCTAACATTGCAGATTCTTTGATGTTTAAATAACAGCATATAAAACATATAAGACAATGTCCAACACAGAGTAAATGGAAAGTACTTTTAAGAGACGCTCCTGCAATATGACAATTGCCTGAACAATAGTAATCTCACTAGAAAAGTAAAGGGTTTACATACTACATGTATGTGTGAATTTCACAGACTTACCTTTTTTCAACCAAAGAGCCAGGGTCCCTGATACACCCCTAATGACTCAGTTCTCATCAAGGCAAACTACTTTATTGAAGCAAAGAGTATGGGGGCTGAAAGTATAGGAAGAAGCCAAATTAAGTGATTGTTTAAATGCTTTTGCCAGTCATAGAATTAGCTATGTCTGTTTCGCATTATCAACCAGTGGCCTTTTGAAATTCCTGTCACTCCATCTTCTCTTTAAAATGAACAATTATATATTGCTAAACAATATTTTCTATGTCCTTCTTTTAACATATTCATATTTCTGATTAACATAACACTACTTTTATTCATCTGTTCACTTAATTCATTAAAAATATGATTTGAGCACCTACTAAGAGCCAGGCACTGTTCTGAATGTAACATGTTAAATAATATCATCAAGACAGACACAGCTCCTAATCCAGCTATTTTAGTCAAGGCTGCTGTTCCAAAACGTCTTCCTTTCACATCACTCACTTTCTTGGCCACTTATTGTAAAATGTCAGCCTTTAAAGATGGTTCATAACATAAGTATCCACTAAATTCCCATCTTTATTTATAGACTACAATTCATCAGGATGATTTTGATTTTCACTTCTATTCTCTCATCCACAGTTTCTCGAGTTAGTGGGTCCCAGGATGGACAGAAGTATTGATGCTTAATTTTGGTGGTTGGAAAAGTGCTCGTGTCAAGGTTGACTGAACAGTAAGTCATTCCCCTGACACAAATGAGGTCCTAATGCAATGTGATGATGACACATGAAAAGGAACCTTTCTGGTAAATTCTCTAGAGTTTTCATCAACTCAGCAGGTAGGAGAGATTGAATACCTGCTCAAAGCATATGTTTATCAGGGACATATGCACTAAGACATGAGCTATCATTTTTCCAAGCAAGATTTTAAACTCCAAGTGCTTTCATGTTACAAGACATTAAAGGCACTGAACAGTCACGGCATGAATTGCAGCTGTTTACTGTGTGGGGAACCAGTGGGTAATTCTCTGAACATCAAAAGATGTTGCTACCAAGTTTTCCATCTCTCTCTGGACGTTAATGCTGACCCTGACTGATGCCCCATGAAAGACTAGTATAATGCCTTTTTAAATAACTTTTTTTGCCTTATGTAACATTCACAGACCAGGTATTCAGAGAAAAAAATTAGCAGATTTCTAGGAAGAGTTGAAAGCATGTTTTGTTTTAGATGTTCATCCTCGCATTCATGGAGAGAAGAGGTGAACACATTTCCAGAAGTTCAGCAAGACTTTTTCAGAAATTCAACAAAAACTCCTGGAAGGCTAAGAGGTATCCATCAATTCCTTCCATCCCAGCAGCACAGTCCCAGACAAGGGCTTAACAAATGGCAGTACAAGGTCTGTACTGATGTCCTTCCTCAATTGCCTAATTTATACCTAGGAAGTAACTCACCCAGCCGGGCCTGGCCTCTTTGTTTAATCATCCGCCAGCCCCTTCACAGCCCAGACTTGGTGATAAAGCACAGCACTGCTACCCCGCTGCTGGTAAGCAGATAGGAGCACCCCCGGGTGTTCACAGGCTGGGAAATTCTCTGCCTGTGTCATGCTTGTCTGTCAGTCTCCACAGCAATGGGACTGACTGACTCTGTCCCTGGCTCTATCTCTACTTCTAAATCTTCCTCCCTCCCTGACTCCATTTCTGTCTCCATGTGAATCTCTCTATCTCTGCCTCCCTCTGCTTGTTCATCTCTCTCTTTATGTTCCTCTCTACATGTCTCTCTCTCTGTCTGTCTCTCTCTGTCTGTCTTTCTCTGTCCCTTTCTCTCTTTCTGGCTCTCTCTGTATCTCTGTGTGTCTTCCTCTGTTTCTCTGTCTCTGTCTCTCTGCCTCTGTATGTGTGTGCCTTTTTCCAGCTCGTTCTCTTTCTCTCTCCGTCTCTTTCTCTATCTCTCTCTCATACCTGTGCACGCAGACACAAACAGCCAATGGCATTATTATTTTATCTTCACTATTAACTCCAGTAAACTATTACATGGCTCCCACACTATCATGATGAAAAACAAAGTTTCCCCGCAGAGAAATGCACACATTATTAGAAAACAAAATTCCGATATAAACACAAGGCAGGGTCTTCATTATCCTCTGCACCCAGGATTTACACAAAGACCAAAACATGTACTGAAGGCTCTTTCTTGTCACTTAGATCAGTAGCCCAAAATATCCCCAGAGCGATTCTCAAATCCATAACTATGTCTAGCATTGGGTATAGGCTAAGTTATATATTTTATATTTCAATTTAATATTTTTTCCAAATATATGTAACTCAAGTTTTCCTTTTTTTTTTCACCACGCCATGTGGCATGTGGGATCTTAGTTCCCTGACCAGGTATCAAATCCATGCCCCCTGCAGTGGAAATGCACAGCCTTAACCACTGGACTGCCAGGGACGTCCCAAGGTTTCTTAATGTAGAATCCATGGCTGTCCACGATAGGTGGTTTCAAGGGGGTCTGTAAACACTCTGAAACAGTACGTCATTTTCTATCAGCATTTTTCAGGAAAAAGTCCATAGCTTTCAACAAGATTCCAAAAAAAAATATCCTTATCAAACAGACAAAAAAAAAATAATCACCAATGGGGTTGTCATTTTCAAAAAGTTATAGATTCGTTATAAAAATTTTACTTTTGGTCAACATACATCTTATCAACCAAGGGAAGCTGATAGGTACACGCCCACCATCATATGGAAGTTCACAAAACATTCTGACAATTGAAGCGTGCAAATCACTATGTGAGAGGCTTATAAATTCCACCTACTGGGAACTTTTCATTCGGCACTGCTGGTATTTTTCAATCCTTTTTATAATCCTTGAGAACTATTTATGACACAGTCCAAATGAGCTCCATCTACATAAATTTTTACCTTCCTGAACACTTCCAAAGAATCTTTCCTTTTCTAACAGAGCTCCTTAAACAGACACAGGAGAGGACAGAGACACAAAGCACTGAGCAAGCAGCACATTCTATTCTCTACAGTTAGTTCCACAGAGGAGTCAGGGTACAGAAAGGTTGGAAAGGTTACCTATTGTCTTCCTTCTCAACACAGGATGAGTTTGTGTGTTTGACTTCAACAACTGCCCAAATAATGAAACCACAGAAAATGGTCAAGGTTAATTCAATGTAGATACTTCACTTTAAATGCAATTGTTATTTCGTTTCTAAAACACTTCTAAAAAGAAATGACTGATTGGGAAATTAGTATCTAAGCAGAGAACTGAAATAAAAAATGGGTTGTTTAGCAAGGATGCTAGCTTCAGGAAGAACCATGAGGCCAAGGATGGAAAGGTCCTTTAAGAACTCCACATGACAAAAGGGCAAATCTCTCAAACTGGCCTTCGAGGCTCCTTAAAATGTAGTGTGGGGCTTCTCTGGTGGCGCAGCGGTTGAGAGTCCGCCTGCCGATGTAGGGGATGCGGGTTCGTGCCCCTGTCCGGGAAGATCCCACATGCCGCGGAGCGGCTGGGCCCGTGAGCCATGGCCGCTGAGCCTGCGCGTCTGGAGCCTGTGCTCCGCAACGGCAGAGGCCGCAACAGTGAGAGGCCCGAGTACCGCAAAAAAAAAAAAAAAATGTAGTGGGAAACTTCAGATCCATCCTTATCTCCAATAGCCGTCAACAGCCATTTTACCTCTTCCCTTCTTTCTTGAAGCCAATATTCTAATAACCTACCACGTCTTTGCTAGTGCGGCAGACAGACTACAAGGGGGCCACCATTGTCCCCAGTGTTCCTGGCGTGTTTACATCTTTGTATCATCTGATCCCCTTAAGTGTGTGCTTCCAACCAACAGAATACGGCAAAGGGGATGGGATGTTACCCCCACGATTATGTTATATAAGATTCTTTATTGCTAGCAGATTCATTCTGGAATCTCTCTCTCTCTCTCCATTGCTCACTTTAGTTTTTGTTTGTTTTTTTGTTTTTTGTTTTTTTTTTGCAGTACACAGGCCTCTCACTGTTGCGGCCTCTCCCGTTGCGGAGCACAGGCTCCGGACGCGCAGGCTCAGCGGCCGTGGCGCACGGGCCCAGCCACTCCGCGGCATGTGGGATCTTCCCGGACCGGGGCACGAACCCGTGTCCCCTGCATCGGCAGGCGGACTCTCAACCACTGCGCCACCAGGGAAGCCTCATTGCTCACTTTAAAGCAGCAGTCTGTCCTGAACTCTAGTGCGTCAAGGAAATAAATTCTGCCACCAATTTAATGAAACTTCGAAATGGACCCTACCCAAGTTGAGCCTCTGATGAGAACAAGCCCTCGTTAACAACTTGATTACAGCCTCGTGAGATTCTGTGCAGAGAACTCAGCCAAACTTTGCCCAAATGCCTGACCCACAGAAACTGTGAGGTAATAAACGTGTTATTTTAAGATGCTAAGTTTGTTACCCAGCAGAAAAAACTAATACAGTAAGTACTGTGCTGTCTTTCTAGAATGCTCTTCATCTTCTTTGAAATCCTGTCCCTTTGTAAAGGGTCAGATCCAAAATTTCTTCTACCTTTTTCTCACGTAAAAGGTAACAATTTGTCCCAGGGCATCCCTGGCAGTTTGATATTCAGCCTCTTCCCAATAGCCCTTTCCCACAAGGGTGAATCTGGGCCTATTTTCTTACAGGGATTTCTCTACCTGTGCCCACACAGATCACAATGACTTCAAATATATCTACACAATCTGCTCTCTCTGCCTGGTAAGATCTTCGTAGTTTTGTGGTCCTGCTTCCCTGGGCCCATCACTCCTCCTTTTCTTACCACTCAACTCTCTTCCTCTCTCCACAACAAAGGGGACCCTTAACATCTTCCTGAACTTTAGTGAGACACCCACCTTTAGACTTATGGCCTGGTTTCTTCTTGGCTCTGAGCCCAGTCTGATTTTCCCAGCCAATCAAACCCTTTCACAAGCTTGAGAAGGGCTTGGTTATGAATCATCCCATCAGTGGACACAGCTCCCTAATCAACTCAATGAGGCCCTCACCACTGGTACACTGAAGCAAAGAGCTGTGGGACCAGCTTCTCATCAGTCACCTGGCCAGCTTTTTAAATGCTTAGCACTGAGATTCAGGAAAAGATGAGCCCGTGTTTGAGCCCACATAAAGGTCACAATAGATCTACTTGACTTTACTTCACCTGCATCTACTAAACATCAGGTGAGTGTAGAGTTAGCCTTCAATGCCCATAAAATATTATCTAGTGCATATTAGGATGTGTAGGAGTGTAAACTGGGAAAGCCCTTTTTGCAGAACAATTTGGAATATCTATCAAAATATAAGACTTTATTCCCTTTTATACATGGTAAATTATAATGCTGTACACCTGAAACTTACATAATAACAACAAAAAAAGGGTTTATAACCTTTGATCAAGCAATTCAACTGTGGTTAATATCACAGAAAAGCATCTTCATGGGAGCACAAAATGACGAGTACCGGGCCATTCCATGGAGCATGGTTTTTTGAGTAAAAATGTGGGAAAATGTTGAAGATGGATGACATACACTATGATATATCCATACATTCATACTATAGGGTGATACTCACCAGTTAAAAAGACTGCTGGGACTTCTGCTTCCAGGATAAGGGAATAGACATAGTTTTCCCTAGTCTTCCTGCTAAGTATAAATAAAAACCCTGCACATTATATATAAAACAGACATAAGGAAACTCTAAAAGGAATGAAGAAGGCAATTCAGCTAGGGATCAGAGATCAAAGAAATGACACAGTGGTAAATGCCCTGGCTTTTCTTTTTGCCTTATATATCCCCCAACTGGAGCTGAAGAAGCCAAAGTCCAACCTGTATACAAATGTTTATAACATTCCTAATGGCCCAAGACTGGAAGGGAGCAAGATGACCTTTAATGGGTGCAAAAAATTAAAGTGTGGTACATCCATACTACGGAACACGACTCAGCAAAAAAAGGAACTGCGAATACATGTGATAACCCAAACAAACCTCCAGAGAATTATACTGAGTGAAAAGAGTAGATCCCAAAAGGTTACACCCTACAGTATGCCATTTACATAACATTCCCGAAATCATAAACTAATAGAAACAGAGGACAGATTAGCAGTTGCAGGTTTAAGGAGAGGGTGGGGCAGGAGAGATGCAGACGGAGCAACATGAGGGGTCTTTGTGAGGGAAATGTTCTGTATCTTGATGTATCAATGTCAACATTTTGGTTGTGATATTTTACTGTAGTTCTGCGAGATATTACCACTGGGCGACACTTGTGAAAGGGTACCAGGATCTCTGTATTTTTTCTTCATGTGAATCTACAATTATCTCAAAATAAAAAGTTTAATTAAAAAAGAAGAAAATACTGTCTCTAAGCTCTCCGAGATGTATTGTTTTTAAAAAAGTCAGTTGTACAACATTACCTAAGGTATGACCCCATTTGTGCTAAAAATAAAAACTAAATTTTATAATGACTTAGTGAGTGGCAGGCACTGCTTCAAGCCCTTTGTAAATATTCATGCATTGAAGCCTCACTATAAGTCTATGAGGTAAGCACTATTTTTTTTTTTTATAAGTTTTATGGAGCAACTAAGCCCGTGAGCCACAACTACTGAGCCTGCACTCTAGAGCCCGTGAGCCACAACTACTGAAGTCCGCATGCCTAGAGCCTGTGCCCTGCAACAAGAGAAGCCACCGCAATGAGAAGCCTGAGCACTGCAACGAAGAGTAGCCCCCGCTCGCCGCAACTAGAGAAAGCCCACATGCAGCAACGAAGACCCAACGCAGCCAAAAATTAATTAATTTTTAAAAGAACTCATTAAAAATGTATTAGTTATCTATTGCTGCATAACAAATTACCCCAAAGGTTAGCAACTTAAAACAGTAATATTTATCTTTCGTGGTTTCTATAGGTCAGAAGTCTGGTTACTAATGAATCTCTGGCCCACATGCTCTCACAGGCTCTAACAAGGGGTTGCTGGGGCAGCAGTCTTATCTCAAAGCTTGACTGGGGAAGGGTCTGCTTCCAAGCCACTCATGGCTGTTGGCAGGACTAGGTTCCTTGTGGGCTGTTGGACTGAGGGCCTCAGTTGCTCCCTGACTGTTGGCTGGCAGTTGTGCTTCTCTCCTTGCCACATGGGCTTCTATATCAGGCAGCTCACAGCATGGCAGCTTGCTTCATCGGGAGAGAAAGCAAGAGGAGTCGGAGAAAGAACGTGCAAGCAAGAAGGAAGCCACTTTTAAAACCTAATCTCGGAATGCTATCCCATCACTTCTGCCAAATCTGATTTGTTAATGTGAGTCACTAGGGCCCAGCCTCACTCAAGGAGAGGGGATCAATTACACAAAGGGATGAACACCAGGGGACAGGGATCACGTGAGCCATTTTTGAAGCTACCTATACAAAGAGTTACACAGTGGCTGAGGGGCAGAACACAGATGTGCAGGACACTTTCAGTATCTCCATACTGATACAGCATCTTTTCTCTGTCTGTGTTCATGGCTAGTGTTCTCTATCTTGCCATATGCATCCTTTTAACAAATATGTATTGGACACCTATGACATGCCAGGCACTGTCCTGGGTGCTGAGGGACGGCAGGGAACAAACAAACAAACTGAAAAATTATACCAGATGTAAACTGTATCGGATGATAAATGCAGGAGAGGAGAAAAAAGAACCCTCTGCCACTGTTGGTAAAAATGTAAATTGGTGCAGCCACTATGGAGAACAGTATCAAGGTTCCTTAAAAAACTAAAAATAGAGTTACCATATGATCCAGCAATCCCTCTCCTGGGCATATATCCAGACAAAAGTCTAATGCAAAGAGATATATGCACCCCAATGTTCACTGCAGCACTATTTACAATAGCCAAGACATGTAAACAACCTAAATGTCCATCAACAGATGAATGGATAAAGAAGGTGTGGTACATATATACTATGGAATATTACTCAGCCATAAAAAAGAGTGAAATAATGCCATTTGTGGCAACACACATGGACCTACAGATTATCATACTAAGTGAAGGAAGCCCGACTGAGAAAGACAAATATCATATGATATTGCTTATATGTGGACTCTAAAAAAAACCGATACAAATGAAATTATTTACAAAACAGAAATAGACCCACAGACATGGAAAACAAATTTATGGTTACCAAAGGGGAAAGGGAGGGAGGGAGAAATTAAGAGTTTAGGATTAACAGATACACACCACTCTATATAAAATAGATAAACAACAAGAAACTTCTGTATAGCACAGGGAACTCCACTCTGTATTTTGTAATAACCTGTGTGTGTGTGTGTGTGTGTGTGTGTGTGTGTGTAACTGAATCACTTTGTTGTATACCTGAAACTAACACAACATTGTAAATACTTCGATTTAAAAAAATTACATAGACAATAAACAAGGTAAGATAATAAAAAGAGATGTCGGGCTTCCCTGGTGGCGCAGTGGTTGAGAGTCCGCCTGCCAATGCAGGGGACGTGGGTTCGTGCCCCAGTCTGGGAGGATCCCACATGCCGCGGAGCGGCTGGGCCCGTGAGCCATGGCCGCTGAGCCTGCGCGTCTGGAGCCTGTGCTCCGCAACGGAGAGGCCACAACAATGAGAGGCCCGCATACAGCAAAAAAAAAAAAAAAAAAAAAAAAAGAGATGTCAAGGGAGGTAAAGGTCGAACACAGCCACTCTGCAGAGAGACGTGAAGGAAGTTGGGGAGATGCAGGGGAAGAGTTCCAAGTAAAGGCAACAGCAAATGCAAAGGCCCTGAGGTAGGACCATGGCTGGTGTACTTAAGGCACAGAAAGGAAGCCAGGGACGTACCAGAGAAGTCAACAAGAAAGAGAAGGTCAGAGAGGTTGGCAAGGCCTTGCAGACCGTGGTAAAAACTTTGGTGTTTTACTTGAAAGGTGTCAGGAAGCCAGTGGAGGGTTAAAATTTTCCTTTCAAGACCAGGTCATAGAGTAAGAGAACAAAGTATTTTGGGGGCCACTTTCTGACCCTTACCATTGTCCTGACTTGGACAGTTTTTCTTTCACCTGTTTTAAAGGACAGTTTTGTATCCAGCACAAGGTAGGTACTTAATAAATGCTTAATAGTGTTACATAATGTGGTGAGGTCACTTTAAAATCAGACCCTGTACTAATTCAAAAATGTTCAAGGTAACCAACTTTATTAATCATTTGTAATGATCCAAGTTCTAGACACATGGAAATGAATGGAACATGGCTCCTGCCCTTCAAAGAATCATCCTGTAGTGTCCACTCTACAATGAAAGATGTTACCGTCAGGATGGCAGAGGATTCCAAGGATAATTTTGCATACTTTGGCCAAACTTTTCCTTGCACGGATTCCCAGGGTAAGGAATTGCAGAGAACTGAACCACATTAATGAACTATATTTTATAGAAATTAGGTCATTTCTTGGCTAGCACTCTTCATGAAGTGGGTCACATATTTTCCCACCTTTCTACCTGAGTCATGACATAAATGAATCCAGTGATGGTTTCACCTTGAGTGCCAACTTTGACACATATTGGCTTCCAGGAAAACTATGTTAAGAATCATTCTGAGGCCACATTCAAGCCCATGCTCAATGTCTACCATGGACCCAGCATGAAGAAATGGTGGCTGACCATCTCATCAAGATTACATTGTAAATATGGTCCACCATGTCAGTAAATGGCAACTCCATCATTTGATTTGCTTGGGCCAACATCCTTGGAATCATCCTGGACTCCCCTTTCACTTTTATAGGCCACATCCAAATTGTCAGTAAATGCTAATGGCTCTACCAGCAATGTATATCACCTCCACTGCTTCCATCCTGTTTCCATCTCCTACTACTCTCCTATGCACCATACTCATCCCACTGTTGTTCCTTGAACCTACTAGGAACGCTCCCAACTCCGGACTTTTGAGTTTCTAGTTCTCTCTAGCTGACGGGCTCTGTCACCAGGTAACCACAGCTTGACGTTCCTCCTTCACCTTCTCAGTGAGATCTTCTCCACCTTCCTATTTACAATTGCAGCTCCCACATCCCCTCCTCCCAACACTCTTCCCTCACTTGTACATATCCCTCATCATCAATTTACATCCTATATGTTTTTGTTACTTATTTATTTAGTGGATACATCCCTCCACTAAAATATATGCTGCATGAGGACAAAGATTTCTCTCCTGTCTGTTCACTGTTCTATCCCCAGCACCGAGAACAGTGCAAGCACGGTAGCTGCTTAATAAGTGTTTATCAAGTAAAGAGTAGATAAACAAATGGATGCCAGGGCTATAATTCAATGAGGTTCAGCAATTGTTGGTATTTTAGGAGCCTCTTTGTCTCTACACTAAATGGCCTTATCCTGTAATGCTCTGGTTACTTCACTATAGCCAATGAGTCTATTTAGAGCTGCACTGTCTAATATAGTAGCTACCAGCCACAGGTGGCTTTTTAGATTTAAATTTATACTAATTAAAATTAAGGAAAATGGAAACTTCAGCTGTTCAGTCACATTAGCCATATTTCAAGTACTCAACCGCCACATGGGGCTGGCAGCTACCATACTGGACAGCACAGGTACAAAACATGTTTATCAGTGCAGAAAGTTCTGTTGGCCAGCACTGGTCTGGAATATCCACTCTGACTACCCCAGAGTAATTACTATAATTAATCTTCTGATTTGAGAGACCAACTAAATCAACTTGTTAAAATTATATCCAATAAGCACAGACTGAATATTGATCCAGGCCTGAAAAATTCTCCTATGGGATTGTGTGCCTGGGCTTTCTGACTCCATTCCAGAGGGTCCCTTCTTCCTTCATCTTGGCTTTTCTCTGCTGTTCCAAAGTGATGAGTTTTCTGGGTAGAGGGCTTATAGATAGGTGAGTTGATACAGTAGCACCTCTACTGCATGAAAATTGACTCCTTAACTCAGATTGTATTTTGCCAATCTTCTAAGATAGAGGACACATGGCAATTGTCAGAAATAAAGATAGGAATGGGATAAGATTCTCTGTGTGGCCTGGGATCAGAATAGTAAGTGGGTAACCAAACAGGAAGTGGACCAATTATGAAGGTAAGTGGACAGAACATTGTAAGGTCAACAGTAGTTGACATTCATAGTCTGAGATAGACACACATTGTGTGTTTTCAGTAGAGGAGCATGGTTTACACTGTTATTTACAGCCTGGGGATTTTGGTAACCCAGGCAGAAGTGCCCATCACCAGTTTTTGTTTCAGTAGGTCACGGGACCCACATACTGCTTCATCACTGATACCTCCCATAGGCATTACTCCCAGTGCTCTTTAAATAATCCAGCAAACCACCCGCAGAGGTTGGGATGGGCAAACATCCTTCAGAACGAAGTATTTTCCCCTGCCTGCTTTCAGCTCTCTCCTCTCCGGAGGACAAAGGGAAGTCCACACTTCAGCACTTTTAACTGTCACCTTCAGGAACAACTGCAGTCTCTCTCCCTCTTCCTGCTTAATTACAAACTGCTTTCACATCCATCTAAGGAAATGTACCTATCCCTAGTAGACAACAAGCCTTGAGAGCCCTCCAGGCTAAGATCAGAGGTTAAGTTCAAATGAGATACCAGCACAATCTGACCTAATTTTAACCCTGCTAAATAATTAAAAGAAAAAAAAATTAAGCAAGTTTCTAAAAAAATTCTCTCCATCTTTTAATTTGCAACTAAAATTAATTTATTTTGAAAACATGCCACGTTTTATCCCCTTCTTTTTTTCTAGTCTGAGGAATGCTTCTGTTATTTCATAGACAAAATGTTCCTTTCATTTTCGGAAGGCCAAATATTTAATGTGGTTTACTTTTCACTATTTAATGTTTGTTTCATGATAGTATCCTAATTTCATTCCATGATTAACTGGTTTTTCCCTTATTTATGCCTCAGTTCCATATTTTAGAAAGCTGGCCAGTGGATCTTTGGGGATTCTGAATGTCTTGTTCATCTGTTGTGTTCCCCATCATGACTCAAAGAGAATCTGCCCATGAATTGGTGTGGAATTTTTCAATGAATGTACCAATGAATAAATGAATGAATGAGTGGATACAGAGTCACTAGGCAAAGAAGTCATCACATGCTCAACATTGCTAACATTAGGAAAATATAAATCAAAACCACAATGAGATATCACCTCACACCTGTCAGAATGGCTATCATCAAACAGACCACAAGTAACAAACACTGGTGATGATGCAGAGAAAAGGGAACCCTCATACACTGTTGGTGGGAATGTAAACTGGTACAGCCATTGTGGAAAATAGTATGAAAAAACTAAAAATAAAATGACCATATAACCCAGCAATTCCACTCCTGGGTATATATCCCAAAAAAGCAAAAAGACTAATTCAAAAAGATAAAAGATACATGCATCCCAATGTTCATAACAGCATTATTTACAATTGCCAAAATATGGAAGCAACCTAAGTGTCCATCAACAGATGAATGGATAAAGAAGATGTGGTGTATACACACACACACACACACACACACACACACACTAGAATACTACTCAGTCATAAAAAAGAATGAAATTTTGCAATTTGCAGCAACATGGATGGACTTGGAGAGCATTATGCTAAGTGAAATAAGTCAGACAGAGAAAGACAAATACTGTATATCACTTATATTTGGAATCTAAAAAATACAACAAACTAGTGAATAAAACAAAAATGAAGTAGGCTCACAGGTACAGAGAACCAACTGGTGGTTACCAGTGGGGAGAGGGAAGGAGGGAGGGGAAATATAGCAGTTGGGAAGGGAAAGGTTATTATGGGATTATATAAAATCATATTTAGATTTAAAGAATCTTTCATTCAATTAAAAAAAAAAAATCCATGCAAGACTGCATGGCCAGTCTTGGCCTGTGTCTCTCCACTTAGAGAATGTTCTCAGATCCTATATCCAGAAGCACTTTTACCAATGGGACTTGGTTGTGCAGAATAATCCTGCTTACCCCAGCTCAAGAGTAACTGGGTGAAGGAGAGATACTGTGAGAACACTGGGATACAACACAACTTTCAAACAATAACAAGGACCCAGACAGATGCCACGTACCTGAATGGGTTTAGAAAGAAAAACGTCTCGGGACTTCCCTGGTGGCACAGTGGTTAAGAATACGCCTGCCAATGCAGGGGACACGGGTTCGATCCCTGGTCCGGGAAGATCCCACATGCTGCAGAACAACAAAGCCCGTGTGCCACAACTACTGAGCCTGCACTCTAGAGCCCATGAGCCACAACTACTGAGCCCATGTGCCACAACTACTGAGCCCATGTGCCACAACTACTGAAGCCCACATTCCTAGAGCCCGTGCTCCGCAACAAGAGAAGCCACTGCAATAAGAAGCCCACGCACCGCAACGAAGAGTAGCTCCCGCTACCAGCAACTAGAGAAAGCCCACACGCAGCAATGAAGACCCAATGCAGCCAAAAATAAAATAAATTCATTCAAAAAAAAAAGGCTCTTTGGACTTTACCATTTCTTTTAGGCAAAAAGCATTTGCAATAAGTAGAATGTACCAGGGAACAAAGACAACATGGAAGTGTTCGCTTTCTAGCCACATACTGGCACCTGGATCATCTTGGCTGAAATGGCTCTCAGTCACTCCTCTGTTGGTTTCTAGGTGGCACAGGGAAATGCAGACTGAGCTCTAACTTAGCAGGACACCGTGAAAATGCAAATGCCAAAGCGGTAAGTACCAGAGACTGGAAAGGCAAACTGGTGGTAAAGGAATGAGTATGGGCTCTAAGTCAAACTCCTCGCTCTGCCCATTACTCGGTTGTATGCAGCTGTGAGACCCAGCCAAGTTACTCAACATCTCTGGGCTTCAGTTTTCCTATATCTAAAACAGGAATAATAACAGTACCTACTTCACTGGGTTGTTGCACAGAGTTAGCAAGTTGACATATGTAAAGCACAGAGAGTACCAGAAAAGTAGTCACTCATCAAAAAATGACTGATCCTATGATGACAATGACAATGACAATGATGTTGGGAAAACTGTACTTTAGTTAGACATTCCCATCCTAGGACACAGCTTATATTATGGACAGATCTAGGCTGCATCCATAATCCATAGGTCCTATGATACTACAGAAGAAGTGGTTCCACCGTATTTCCACATATACACCCACATGTGAGAGGACTCTATAGCACAGATGTTCTGGGCCATCACCACAAAAGTGGACGGCAGCAGAATATAGCATGTATTAGACTGGCACAAGCTCGAACCTCAGCTCTTTCCCTTATTATCTATGCAGCATGGACAAATTAGACAATTTTGCTCTGTTTCCTCTTCTACAAACTAGAGATAAAAGCAGTACCTGTTTCCTTGTACTGCCACAAAGATGAAATACAATATTGCATGTAAACTTTCTAGTCCATCTCTGCAGAGGAAGTGTTCACTAGAAAGTAGCTCTCATGATTTATCTCTGGTTAAGGTGCTGGTGGGGTACATCAACCTGTTCCTTTGAGCCCATCATGGGACTTTGATCCAATGAACCATTGACTCTCCAGGTTGCAAGGGGCCTCCAGGATCATTTACCCCATGTTCCTTTCTTCACAGATGAGAAATTCTGAGGCTCAGAGAGGGGAAGTCACTCGCCCAAGCTTACCCATCTGCGTAGAGGCAGACGATTCGAAACTGGTTCTCCTTATTTCCTGTTCTGGGGCTCTTTTAGCAACAACTGAATTGATCCCCTCTGGGAGCACAGCCCTCCTGATTCTCAGATGCTGTTTTCTTCACCTTATCCCACTGTCTCAGATGCTATTAATGCCCTAGCCATCATCTCTCAGCATCTGTTGCTCAGTTTATGTCCTGGCTTTTGGTAGAACATCTCTGAGGATGCTACACACTGTCTTCCAGGGATTCGCCCCTGGGACTAAGCCCCAGCTGCCCCCAGAGGCGGCCTGATCACTAACCTACCTTGTGTGGGCTTCTTTCTTTTCCACGTCTCACTTCCCCATCACCTTCCCAGCGCTTCCCAGGATCACCTTCCAAATCAACTATTTGCATTCGGTGGTTTACCTTGTGGTCAGCTTCTGGGGAGTGCAACCTAAGACACATACGGGATAATTGTTTGAAGACGGAAAAAAAGAGGAATAACACAACAGGAAAAAAATCAGTACAAAACAAAACACATTGCTTGCCGAGTGCACAGATACAATCTGGGCATCACAAAGAGTTGAATCGGAAAGTACAAACTGGTAATTGGGAGTCACGCAGGCTAGAGAACCTCAAGGGCCCTGGCATGTCTCTGGGTCAGACCGTCAGCCGATGGTAAAGTCACCGGACTCCTTCTATGGACGGTCCCACAGCACAACACAGCATCTCATACCCATAACTCTGCCAACACATAAAATATCCTGTTTTCTTTCTCCCCTAAAAACCTCCCTCTCTCTACATGTTCTTCAAATGTAAATTCCCAGCCTCAGAAACCTCAGTCCTTCATTTGCCTTCCCCAACACATCAGTGGTGAGGGTCATCATTCGGACTGTCTCTAGATGGAAACAAATACACTGGGCATTTCGCAGAAGACGAATCTTCCATAGTTAAGGTTTTCAGTAAAATTACAAACGCCAGTCCGTTTATTGGGCACTATACATCATCTATTCTTATTCTTGCCCCAAACTGTAAAATGGTGGGTATAGGAAATCCCATTCTGTGGGGCAGTTAAAGCCCAGAGAGGTTCGGTGATTGAGCCTGGGTCACACAGCTCGTACACAATGGAATAAAACGTGAACCAGTGCTTTCCCCCAAAGCTTGAGTTCTTTCCACCCTGTGACATCCGGCCTCATGTTCAAGATATACTACCTCCTTGAAACATGAACTGCCTTAGTCACTTTCTCCTGAGCTTGGCTAATTTAAATTTTGCAGCTAACACAACAGCTGCTCGAATGTGATTCAGAGAGCTTCAGGGCCCCTCTCAAGTTGAAGACCTCAGAGGGATTATGGAGGGGGAAACAAATGCAGCTTGTCTCCTAAACAAGAGGTAATTCAGACTAAGAGATGCTGGAATCAGGCTAGTCTGCAGGCTACTTTCCCAGCCAGAGCCAGGGGAGGTCAAGGTCGACAAGAAATCCCAAATGAGAAAATGAAGTGCTCAGCTGTATACCAGGAGGGTTGCCAAGAAATTCATTCATTAAAGAACAGGCTTCAGTGCCATGAAAAGCACACAGCTTTTGATAAGGCAGAAAGGCAAGCCCACAGCCAAACGTCTTGGAGCATCCTTGCAAGGAGGAAGCGGCTTCTTCCATTTTGCAGCCCTGGTGGTGTCCAGTTGGGGGCTCCCTTTGACAACTGGCTCTCTCGGTCAAGATTATTTCCATGGTTACGATGGCTATGTATTCATCATTAGAAATGACGCGTTGCGGGGTAGGGGAGGCTGGGGGAGCAGAAGTGGGATTGAAGAAAATCTAGAAAAATGGGCCAAGCCCAAAGTGAAAATGTCCAACGTTAAAATATAGAAATGCCAACTCTTTGAGAAACAAAATGTGAAGCCATTTTAAGGTACAGAAAAGTCAAGAAGGGACAATAAATGACTTTTTTTAAGCTTCTCACTTTTGCAAGAACAAAGGACACTCACTATTTTATGTTCATGAAAAAAGGATCCAGGCATTCCTGCTGTCTTTAAAGGAGGATAATCATTTCAAATCTCCCTCTGTGAGTGCCAAGCTGGTGCTGAAGGAGACTGGTAATTTTTGTCTGGGAGTGAAAAGCTACAGAGAACTCAAGGTTAAGCAAGCAATTAACGCAATATTGACGGTGGGGTTTGCTGACAGACTGATGTGGCTCCCGGCAGCCTGGCGTTTCCACCTCACTTGCATTAGCCATTTTTCGATTAGGAAGAGAAGGTACAAGAAGTAACCATTTGCCAAGGGGTCAGAGGATCTGAGTTTTAATGGATCAAGAATTTCTACATAGGAGGGATTTGCGATAGGGCAATGGATAGAGTGTGGAAAACTGGAAGGGGAAAGTTGCGAAAACTGCCTCGAAGCTGCATTTGCATAACCAGCGTAAAGCTATGCCTTGGATTGTATATGTCTGTGCAGGGCCTTAAAGGGGCTGATAGACGCATGGGTGGCTTTGTTTCCTACTAGCCATGTGTGATCTTAGGAAAGTTACTAACCTCTCCAAACCTCAGAGGTCTATCAACATGTACTGAAGGCTTACTGTGTGTCAGGCATTGCCCCGGACACTAAAGGACCAGTGGTAAAGCAGACAAAAATCCTGCCCTCAGGGAGCTGACATTTAAGGGATGAGAGACACAAAACCTAAATGGGTACTCTGATTCCACGTGGTGTTAAAACTGAATAAGAGAATAAGAAGTGAGCGGGGTCAGAAAAGGGGAAAAGCTGTTTTGGAAAGAAGGCATCAAAGAAGTTCTTTTTCTGAGGAGAAAACACCTGGGCAGAGAACTGAGCAGGGCAGTGTTCCACATCCTTTGCGGCACTACTGACATTTGGGGCCAGGTAACTGCTGGTCATGGGGACCGACCTGTGTATGTAGGAAGCTTAGCAGCTCCCCTGGCTTCTACCCAGTAGATGCCAGTAGCACCCTCCATAGTGTGACAATCAAATATGTCTCCAGACAGCTACCAGATGTCCTCTGTGGGGCAAAACTTCCCCAGTTGAGAACCACTGGTGAAGAGTAAGGGAGAGAGTGATGTGGTTGTTCAAGGGCAGAGTATTCCAGGCAGAAGGAAGGGCAAGTGCAAAGGCACTGACAGGGTGGGAATAAGCAGGTGGTTTGGAAGAAGAGGAAGGAGTCTAGATGGTTAGATGCTGATGTCAGGGAAGAAGAAAGAGGTTGACGGTGAAATCGGAGCAGCAGTGAGGGATGACATCACGCAGGGCATTAGAGATGGTGGTAAGAAGTTTGGAATGTGAGTGGCAAGAGAAACTACTGGAAGGTTTGGACACGGAAAAGCTCTGACTTCATTTTCATCTCACTGGCTGCTGTGGGGAAAACTGACCCTCGAGGGTAGAACAGAAGCAATGGGACCGCTTACGGAGGCTCGCTCCAGCATCTAAGGAGAGATGCTGGTGCAGAGACTGTGATGATGGCAATGGGCATATGGAGAAGTTGTCAGAAAAAGATTATATTTTGATGGAAGAACTGCCAGAATTGGGTGATGTACTGGATGGGAGAAATGAAGGGAACAGAAGCCAAAGAAGTGCTTAGTTTGGGGTATGAACATCTGGGTGGGACTGCTGTCATTAACACTGAGCTGGGAAAGACAGGGCAGGAACAAGTTTGGGTGGAGGAACCGATAGTGCCACCTTGGATGTGCTGCCTTTGACATGCTTCTCCAACATTCCAGGGGGCATCTGAACACAGCAAGAGTTCAATTAATGGGACAAGAAAAAGAGGGGGGAAAACACACAAGGCTGAATAATCATAGCATAGGGTTCTTTACTTTACGAAGGTTTATGAACCACTATCTAAATTATGCGTTTCCCTCTGACATTTCAGTTAAGACAAATTTGGGAAGAAAATGTTATTCATGTCACTTACCCATACCTTTCACTCGCAATATTTTCTTGCTAAAATAGGATAGTTGATAGGAGGAATTATTTGAGTATCTAGGATCCATCATCCATGAGAAGCTGGGTTAATCTTCACGACTCTCCCTCCATTTCTTAGACAGTAAATCAGTGGCAAAGTTCTTTGGAACCAATCTCTTTACAATATTTTTCTCTATGGTTTCTTACATTAAAAAAAAAAAAAGGGCTTCCCTGGTGGCGCAGTGGTTGAGAGTCCGCCTGCCGATGCAGGGGACGCGGGTTTGTGCCCCGGTCCGGAAGGATCCCATATGCCGCGGAGCGGCTTGGCCCGTGAGCCATGACCGCTGAGCCTGCGCGTCCAGAGCCTGTGCTCTGCAACGGGAGAGGCCACAACAGTGAGAGGTCCGCGTACCGCAAGGGAAAAAAAAAAAAAAAAAGTTGCACTCCAGAGAGAAGGATTATAGACTCAGATGTTGACTACTGAAAAAAGTGATTTTCAAGGAGTTTAAGGGTGACTTTTATATTTAGAACAAGCTGGGCTTTCTGTCGTTGAGTAGAGAAACTGCTGCTCCTCATTAATTAAACAAACCCCTGCTGTTTCTCTCCATGGAGCACGCTGCATGCATGTTTTCCTGTGAAAAACACCAGTGGGTGGTTGCCATTTGGAGCATCAAACTCTGCGACTTCAGGTTTTTGCTTCTTATTTGTCATTGTTGTTTCTCTGCCCTTGTAGTCTTAACCCATACGGCACATCTCTTCCAATTACTGGGACATGGAACCTCAGTTTTAGATTCTCTGAAGGATCGGCAAATTTTTCCTACAGAAGCAAGAAAATGTATATTTTAGACTTTGCAGGCCATATAGTGTCTTTCAAAATTATACAACTCTATCATTGTGGCCCCAAAGCAAACGTAGGTAACATGTAAACAAGTGAGTATGACCGTATCCCAATAAAACTTGACAGAAACTGGCCACAGGTGGGCTTCGGTCCATGGGCTGCGGTCTGTCCAGCTCTGCTCTGTAGGATGAATCTCTTTCAGATGACACGTGACTTATCTGTACAGTGACTCTCATGTATACAATAGAGCCCCTATTAAGACAATCATTTAGAATACAGCCTCCCAATCTGTTGAAAAGTTATAATAACACATGTGAACAGAATTATAATATCTTTTTCTTTCAGGTTTCATGAGAGAGACTTAAGCATTTGTAATTCCAATGGAAGAAAGTTTTGGTAGCATATCAGCTAGATCTATCCATGATTACCATGAGGCTATAAAACAAATCATCCGAAAACTCAGTAACTTAAAACAATACCCATCTATCATTTCTCCAACATCTAGTGATCCCCTGGATGGTTCTGCTAATCTGGACCTAGTTTGCTGATCTTGGCTGGACTTGCTTATGTATTTGCATTCAGCTGGTGTGTTGGCTGGGGCTGGTTGGTTTTGCTTGGTCTTGACTAGGAGGACTTGGTTCTCCTCCATGGGGCCTTCATACTCCAGAACACTAGCCAGGGCTGGTTCTCATGGCATGGCTGGAGTCCAAGTGGAAGCAAGAGAATAAGTCAAATATGTAAGCCCCCTTGAGACCTAGGTTCCAAATTGCTGCACCATCATTTCCACTATATTCTTTTGTCTAAAGCAAGTCACAAAGCTGGCCCAGAATCATACCGAAATGGAACTATAAAGTTTCTGGGCGAAAGGAATAAATCCAGAGAGACCATGAATTGGGGTCATCAATGCAGCTGGTCCACCCCTCTGGCCACTCAAATACCAGCTCCTTACAGGCATGTGCTCTCTGGACTGAACACCTCATGCTATCATTTAAGCAGGGGAAAGGTGGGAGAAATCAACTGATTCTGATTCTTTGAAAATCAACATTCCAAATATATCAAATTTGTCTTTCTTTCTGTCTTTCTCTCATCTCTGCCCACTTTATTTTCCTCTCTCTGCGGACGAGCTTCTTCTGTTGCTTAGCGTACGTGGTAGAAAATGCGGAGTGGAAAATGGCTGTCCCACTGCTCCTATGGTGTATTTTTCTCAGCTCAGACTGAACCAGAAAGTCTAAGTCCTAACTTCATATTCCTGAGCAGGTGGGTTTTATTGGTTCAGCTTGGATCAAAGGGCCATGCTTGTCCAGTCATGTATGACCAGGGTTAAGGGACTATAAACATGGTTCCCAGCACCCCTTGTTTTGTGGGTGAAGGAGGCACTTAAGAGGTTGTTGAGAATTGCACAGGCATACCCCCAAAGTGCTTAAAATAACGATTCTCCCCATCTTTAGGAATGAGTTTCAGTAAGAAGGAGGAAAAGAAGTCAATCTTGTGATATCATAAAAAGGCATTCATTTGTCTGATTCTTTGAAAATCTTCGTTCCAACATATCAAAGTTTTAGAATAGCTGAAAGATGGCATTGCTTATTTTCCTCTATTTAACTAACCATGCTTAAGAGAAGTCTCTTAGTCTTAGTTTGGGGGTCCCCAGCAGCAGACCCTGAGTCAAGGATTCAAGGGCAACTAGTGTATTTGGGAGGTCATCCCAGGAAAAGCCAAAACAGGAGTGAGAAAACCAGACAGAGACCAGAAGGAACAAATGAATGGTGAATTAACAAGCAAATTACCATTGTGGGCAACTGACCCTTAATTCTGCTGGGGAACTCTAAGAAACAGTGTCAGTCATACACGTAAGGCTTGTCAAGCATTGGTTGAGGGAACGCTAGGATTGGATTGTTTAATCCCTGGCCCTGCCAGCCTGCTGCTTACATGGTAAGAATGGTTCCACTGACCAGAGATCGCTCATGGGCTTCAAAATTCAGGTTCCGGCCATTGAAGTCCAGCTGGTGTACACTGACCATGACCAGCCAGGGGAGAGGGTATGATGAAGCAGGGAGGGGCCACCCAGATAGATACAGACAAGATCTGACCTACTTCTAAAAAGGCCCACACTAGAAGGGGGCAAGTGAGACCTTTTAAGTTATTACATTAGTCCAGGCTCAAGATGTTAGTATCTTGAAAGAGCATGAATGGTGAGGCTGGGAAGAAGTGGTTGACAGCTGCTAAGAGCTAGAAGGAAGAGTCTACAGGAATTAATAATGGGTTAGAAAGTGACACAGGTGACTTCAAGGTGAGTTTTTTGTCTGTCTTTGTTAGGAAGGGGATGGCACTCGAGGCCAAGCGGCAACCAAAGTGTAGGCAAGTGCCAGGCTGTGATGTTTTCTAAGACTGGATGCCTGGGGGGCTCGAAGAGGGGTGGGGGGTAGTTTCCTAACTGCTGGAAAGTTAGGTCGGGATCTGATTCTGTGGGGCGCACACTGCCTTGTCTTCAGCAGTGAGTGACCCCAGGAAGCTTTTACAGCGAACACTGACATGATCAGAACTGCGCTTTATAAAGTTATTTTGGCAAATTAAGGAAATCACATCATCTGAGGAAAGAGTAAATGTGCAAAGGGGTCCAGCTACAAAACTGACATAATCCTGAAAGAACAAGGGGAAGAGGGCAGGCTTGAGGTAGAAGCACCGGCAGAGAAGCGAGAAGGAGAGATGTGGGAAGCATTTCGGGACTGCAGAGGAAGAGTCAAAAGAGCTGGAGATTGGATGTGGGTTGGAGGAACTGGGTCAAAGAAGGCTCTGAGGTTTATTCCTCGTTGATAGGGAGGATGGGGAAGCTCTTCCCCAAGCTAAGGGGATTCAAAGAGAGAGATCATTTTCCCTTAGGTGGGTTGCCAGATAAAATGCAGGAGGCCTAGTTACATGTGAATTTCAGATAAACAACAAATAATTTTTTAAGGATAAGAAGGTCCTATGCAATACTTGGAACATGTTTATACTAAAAAGTTATTCATTGTTTATCTGAAATACACATGTAATGAAGCCTTCCATATTTTTGTGCTAAATTTAGCAACTCTACTCTTTGGATGAGCTGAGTTTGAGGGGGGCTGTGGGACACAGGGAGCCGGTGGAGACATACATCTCATATTGAGGGGACAGGTCGTGGCTAGAAGGGCATACCTGGGAGTCACTTATGGAGGATGATTTCACACTTCTGCTTCTCACACTTGGCTGCACTTGGGAATCACCTAGAGAGATTTTTAAAAAACACTGATGATCAGAGATTCTGTTTTAAGTGTCTACGGTGCAATCTGGGCACTGCAATTTTTTTTTAACATTTTATTGGAATATAATTGCTTTACAATGGTGTGTTAGTTTCTGCTGTATAACAAAGTGAATCAGCTATATGTACACATATATCCCCATATCCCCTCCCTCTTGCATCTCCCTCCCACCCTCCCTATCCCACCCCTCTAGGTGGTCACAAAGCACTGAGCTGATCTCCCTGTGCTATGCGACTGCTTCCCACTAGCTATCTATTTTACATTTGGTAGTGTATATATGTCCATGCCACTCTCTCACTTCGTCCCAGCTTACACTTCCCCCTCCCTGTGTCCTCAAGTCCATTCTCTACGTCTGCGTCTTTATTCCTGTCCTGTCCCTAGGTTCTTCAGAATCTTTTTTTTTTTAGATTCCACATATATGCGTTAGCATATGGTATTTGTTCTTCTCTGACTTAACTTCACTCTGTATGACAGACTCTAGGTCCATCCACCTCACTGCAAATAACTCAATTTCATTTCTTTTTATGGCTGAGTAATATTCCATTGTATATATGTGCCACATCTTCTTTATCCATTCATCTGTCGATGGACACCTAGGTTGCTTCCATGCCCTGGCTATTGTAAATAGAGCTGCAGTGAGCATCGTGGTACATGACTCTTTTTGAATTATGGTTTTCTCAGGGTATATGCCCAGTAGTGGGATTGCTAGGTCACTGGGATGTTTAAAAGCATCCTCAGGTGATTCTAAAATGTAGCAAAATTTAGGAAGCACTGATTATGGACACAGGTGGAATTACCAAAGTAGAAAAGAATGCCCAAGATGGTCCCCTGGGGAGCCATCTGCATCTAAAATGTACGTAGGAGCAAGGAGATAACAAAGAGGAGTGGACAGTACAGGTCAGAGGGGAGGAAGGAAACAGCAAAGTGGAGAATCAAGGAGGGAGTGGTCAGCTGTGTTCAGTGCTGCAGAAAGTGAAGAGAGGCTAAGTAGGAAAGCGGCATTGAACTTGTCTCCTAGGACTTGTGTATTGGACTTGTCTATTAGCCTTAAAGGGCTCTGGGTCATAAGGGGTCAATGTGGAATGCCAAATTGCAGGGGCTGAGGAATATGTGAGGTGAGCAGATAAACTCACCAACATTTGGTGACATTTGTAGGCAAACTTTTATCTCCTGTCTCTTTACCTGGAGAACAGAGAAAATACCACCTTTCCTGCTAGACTCTCAGGGGGGACAAAAGCCAGATTGGAAAAGAAAAAGTGCAATGAAAATTCTTTTGCATGAAGTTCTGGAAAGAACACTGACTTTGAAACAGTCTCAGCATCACTGCTTCCCAGCTGTGACCATGGTCATGAGAGCAGCCTCTGTGAGCCTCAGTTATGGCATCTGTAAATTGGGGACAATGGTACTCATCTTAATAGGTGTTGTGAGGATTAGATGAGGCATGCAGCCCCCAGGACAGGGCCTGGTACATTCTGAATTCAACTTTTTTCCAAACTGTAAAAGATTATTCAAACATAAGGTGATGATGACGATGACAATGACAATGGTGATGGTTATAAGGGAAGAAAGAAGCAAATGCCAAACAGGTAAAAAAAAAAAAGGAGTCTGCACAGAATATAAAGATTCCCTAATATAGGTTGTGGTTTACTTGAGAGATTTTTAGCAGATTCTCATAATCATATTTTCCTCTTTATTGGGGGGTAGGGAGGAGGGGACACAGAGTGAATGGATAAATATGAACGAGACAGCACACACGATTTCTCTAATTTACTTATTGGTGTTTAAGAAGCACTACCTTGAAGTCTCCCATCACTACTAAGGGATTTTAATTTCCCTTGGGGATGCTTTTTCTCCTCATCTCACGACTAAAAGAGAATCTGAAAATAGCCATCACAAACAAGGTTTGCATTTTTCCACTACAGGTCACTACTGCTTATTCCAATATACTTCCCCACAGCAAACTAACTGCTCAGGCAAGGAAGAAGGCAGACAGGATCAAAGCTACTTGTAATGGCTAAAAAGTGCCTGATTTGCCTAATTATAAAAGTTAGAACGCAAAGTGGTTTTTTTTTTCTTATCTTTAAAGCACCTTACAGAAGTTAACTAATTAATCCCCATAACACCTTCTGATGTGTGCATTATTATTTAACTCAAGGTGAAGCTTCAGCTGGTGGCTGAAATTTAAATAAAGGCCACTTGATAGTGAGAAATAAGCCAACTGAATATGTAACCAAACTTAGGAGAGCTGTAGATGTCACAAAGTGTCCTCCAAGAAACCTGTGTGTTACAACTGAAAAATTTAACAGACTGCCTCAGTAGCTATCTGAATAAAAATAAAATAAAACGAAATTGCTCACTGAGATGTCTACCATTTCAAAGAAACATTCAAATCAGCAATTTTGGAGGCTTGTCTAAAAATTACATCTTCTGCAAAATGAAGATGTCAATATTCTTTAAAATTATTTCCCCAAATTCTATCAAACATACAAAGAAGAACTTATACCTATCCTTCTTGAACTCTTCCAAAATATCAAAGAGGAGGGAATACTCTCACAGACGTTCTACGAAGCCACCATCACCTTGCCCTGATACCAAAACTAGACAAAGACAACACCAAAAAAGAAAATTATAGGCCAATGTCTTTATGAATATAGATGCAAAAATCCTCAACAAAATATTTGCAAACTGAATCCAACAACACATAAAAAGAATCATACACCATGATAAAGTTGGATTCATTCCAGCATCACAAAGATGGTTCAACATATGCAAATCAATCAGTGCAATACAACACGTCAAGAAAAGATAAAAACCACCTGAATATCTCAATAGGAACAGGAAAAGCATTGGATAAGATTCAAAATCCATAAAAACTCTCACCAGAGTGGGTATAGAGGGAACATATCTCAACATAGTAAAGGCCAGCTATGACAAACCCACAGCGAACATAATCCTAAATGGTGAAAAGCTGAAAAGTCTTCCCACTTAACTCTGGAACAAGACAAGTATACCCACTCTGACCATTTCTATTCAACGTAGTATTGGAAGTCCAATCAGAAAGGAAAAAGAAATAAAAGGTATCAAAATTGGAAGGGAAGAGGTTAAATTGTCACTATATGCAGATGACATGATACTCTATAGAAAACCCTAAAGACTCCACACAAAAACTATTAGAACTGATAAATGAATTCAGCATGGTAGCAGGATACAAGATTAATATTGCAGAAATCCGTTGTGTTTCTTTACACTAACAAGGAAACATCAGAAAGAAAGTTTTAAAAAAATCCCATTTAAAATTGCACCCAGGGACTTCCCTGGTGACACAGTGGTTAAGAATCCGCCTGCCAATGCAGGGGACATGGGTTCGAGCCCTGGTCTGGGAAGATTCCACATGCCGCGGAGCAACTAAGCCTATGTGCCACAACTACTGAGCCCGCGTGCCACAACCACTGAAGCCCGCAGGCCTATAGCCTATGCTCCGCAACAAGAGAAGCCACCACAATGAGAAACCTGCACACCGCAACAAAGAGTAGCCCCTGCCTGCTGCAACTAGAGAAAGCCCACACACAGCAACAAAGACCAACACAGCCATAAATAAATAATAAAAATTGCATCCAAAAAACAAACAAACAAAAACCAAAAGAAACCAAACACCTAGCAATAAACCTAACCAAGCAGTTGAAAGACTTATATGCAAAGAACTATAAAACAATGATAAAGCAAATTGAAGATGATTCAAGGAAGTGGAAAGATATCCCATGCTCTTGGATTGGAAGAATTAATATAGTTAAAATGGCCATATGACCCAAAGCAATCTACAGGTTTAATGAAGTCTCTATCAAAGTACCCATGGCATTTTTCACAGAACTAGAACAAATAATCCTAAAATTTATATTGAACCACAAAAGACCCAGAATTGCCAAAGCAATCCTGAGGAAAAAGAACAAAGCTGGAGGCATAACCCTTCCTGATTTCAGACAATACTACAAAGCTACAGTAACCAAAACAGTGTGGTATTGGCACAAAAACAGACATATAGATCAATGGAACAGAACAGAAAGCCCAGAAATAAACCCACACACCTATGGTCAATTAATCTTCGACAAAGGAGGCAAGAATACACAATGGAGGAAAGAGAGCCTCTTCAGCAAGTGGTTTTGGGAAAGTTGAACAGCCATATATAAATTAGTGAAGTTAAAACACTCCTTCACACGATACACAAAAATAAACTCGAAATGGCTTAAAGACTTAATTATAAGACGTGACACTATAAAACTCCTAGAAGAGAACATAAGCAAAACATTCTGTAACATAAATCGTAGTAGTATTCTCTTAGGTCCATCTCCCAAAGCAATAGAAATAAAAACAAAAATAAACAAATGGGGCCTAATCAAACTTATAAGCTTTTGCACAGCAAAGAAAATCATAAACAAAACGAAAAGACAACCTACGGACTGGGAGAAAATCTTAGCAAACAATGAAACCAACAAAGGTTTAATCTCCAAAATACACAAACAGCACACACAGCTCAATATCAAAAAAACAAACAACCCAATCAAAAAATGGGCAAAAGACCTAAATAGACATTTCTCCAAAGAAGACATACAGATGGCCAACAGGCACATGAAAAGATGCTTGACATTGCTAATTACTGCAGAAATGCAAGTCAAAACCACAATGAGGTATCACCTCACACTGGGTCAGATTGGCCACCATCAAAAATTCTACAAATAATAATCTGGAGATGGTGCGGAGAAAAGGGAACCCTCCTACACTGCTGGTGGGAATGTAAATTGTTGCAGCCACTATGGAAAACAGTATGGTGGTTCCTTAAAAACTAAAAATAGAATTACAATATGATCCTATAATCCCACTTTTGGTCATATATCCAGAAAAGATGAAACTCTAATTCGAAAAGATACATGTACCCCAATGTTCATAGCAGCACTATTCACAATAGCCAAGACATGGAAGCAACCTAAGTGTCGATCAACAGATGAACAGGTAAAGAAGATATGGTATATATATATATATATATATATATATATATATATACAATGGAATATTATTCAGCCATAAAAAAGAATGAAATAATGCCGTTTGCAGCAACATGGATGGACCTAGAGATTATTGTACTAAGTGAAGTTAGAGAAAGACAAATATTATATGATATCATATGTGGAATTTAAAAGTTAGTACAAATTAATTTATTTACAAAACCGTAACAAACTCACAGACATAGAAAACAAACTTACAGTTACCAAAGGGGAAGAGGGGAGGGATAAATTAGGAGTATGGAATTAACAGATATACACTTCTATGCATAAAATAGATAAACAAGGACCTACCGTAAAGCACAGGGAACTATATTCAATATCTTGTAATAACCTATAATGTAACATAATCGAAAAAAAGAACATATATATATATATATAGATATATATCAGAATCACTTTGCCGTACACCTGAAACTAACACAACATTGTAAATCAACTATACGTCAATAAAAAATAAAGAAAAAATAAATAATTTCCCCAGCTGCAAGTCCCCAGCAAATTTCTATCATTTGGCTTAGAGCAGTTTTTCTCAACCTTGGCACTGCTGACATTTTGGGCTAGATAATTCGTTGTTGCTGTACAGCGCATTGGAGAATGTTCGGCAGTATCCCTGGCCTCTACCCACTAAATGCAGTAGCACTGCACCCCTCCCCCTCCCCTATATATGACAATGAAAGTGTATCCAGATGTCACTAACTGTGCCCTGGGGGTTAAAATTGAGAACCGCTGGCTTAGTCAAGAGGTCAAGGTATTTCTCTCCAGTAGCACTCACCTCCAGAGGGCCCTGGTAGATTAACCAGGGAAAAGAATTTTTCTTTATCTTCCCTGGGTAATTACTCTTTGGTCTAAATGAACAAAGAATGCCAGATTTTCCCTTGGCATCAAGGGACTTGGGTGTGCAAGCACACAGACGGTTCCTAAAAGATGCACAGAATAGTGAACATGGCATTTTGTAACTGGATGCACATCTCTCTGGACAACTGTGTCTGGATAGTGGCTAGAAACTGAGTTGGGGGTGTCTGCCTATGGCCTGGAGCTTTTTTGGTCCCCCTAGGTTTCCCACTGGCAATGCTAACTTTTTAAGGAAGGCTTGCAGCCCATACAAGACATTTCTGGCCTTGCCTACCTCCTCCAACTTTGCATCCTGAAATGCCAGATTCGCCCACTTTCTTAGCAGGGAGAGAAGAAGCTGAAAACTCCGTGGGCTAATGAGAATGAGTAACTGGGTATCAGCATTTTACAAATCAATCTCTTGCTTCCCTATCCCTCCCCATCTCCATTCCCTCTCCCTTGACTTCCCACCATCCCAGAGGTGAAGGAAATCTTGGTCTCTTTTAGACCAAGGGGACAAAATTATGCTGGAGTTAAACTTAAAAAAAAAAAAAAATTTAAGGAATTTCTCCCATGGCAGATAAAGAGATGAAAGAAAGTGTAGCACATCCATACTAAATGCTTGTGGCCTGAACTGTGTCGCCCTGAAATTCTTACGTTGAAGCCCTAATCCCCAGTGTGACTGCATTTGGAGATAAGGTCTTTAAGGATGTAATTAAGCTTAAACGAGGTCATAAGGGTGAACCCTAATCAGAAAAGATTAGTGTCCTTACAAGAGGAGGAAGAGATAGCAGAGAAAAGGCCATGTGAAGACACAGTGAGAAGACAGCTGTCTGCAAGCCAGGAAGAGTCCTTACTAGGAACCAACCCTGGGACCTTAATCTTGGACTTCTAGCCTCCAAAAAGAGGAGAAAATAACTTGCTGTTGTTTAAGTTACTGAGTCTACGGTGTTCTGCTACGGCAGCATGAGCAGGCTAATTCACTACAGAATACTATTCAGCAGTTTAAAAAACAAGAAAAAAAAAAGCATGAGAACACTCACTGAACTGGTTAAGATCTACAAGATACATTTAGTGAGAAAAAACAACACTGACAAGCAATATGTACATTACTGTGCACTTGTCATTTTACAATCCCACAGATAAAAACTATCTACATATATGTATTTTTATGCCTTTGCACATGTACAGTGATGTGTCTGAATGGAGAGAGCTGATTTGACAACAGTGGCTAGCTCTGGGGTAAGACTGAAATTTGGGGGGAGGGCATCATCAAGAGGGTCTTTTATACTATTTGGATTTTTTAAAACAAAGCTAATGTAGTACCTATTACTTGTGTCATAAAACAAACAAAAAGTTAAGGTTTTTGTCTCACTTGTCCTTCCCGTATTTTCAAAGTTTGGGTCATGTTCTAAGTGATGCCCACATCTGGCTTCTTCTAAAAGTATTATAAAATAGTAGAAAATAGGGAATCCTTTTTGCTCTAAATTCTATGAATGGAGCAGACCACTTCCCAATCTTTGAATGTCACTGTCCATGACATCATGGGGGAGGGGCACAAAGGAACAAACCCTTCCTCAAAATCCAAATTAAAGTTCATTAACAGCGAGGACAATTAAGACATTTTTATTCTCTAGACATGCACCTTTGGGATTTCTCATTCAATTCATTTCAGTGGAAGTCAGGAAGAGAGAGAAACACATTTTTAGTAAGAATAAAGACTGAAACAAAAGCCATCCAAACAGAATACACCCAAGTGATAAAAATAACCCCCCACGAAATAGATTTCTAAAATAAAACTGAACCACGTTGAGAGGAAAAGACATCATAAACCAGACTGGGTGATTTCATGGAGTTTGTAATCTTGCTCAAAAATTTTGCCCATCTATCTGCAGGAAATGTTTCCCTGTGTTACAAGTTTTCAGTAAGACCTGTCTGGTAAAAAAAAAGTGACTGACAGCAAAGCTACTCCCAGCCCAAGTGCACTTTCTATAACCCAAAGTTTGGCTCTTGTAGGAAGAATAAATAAAAGATTTGCTTCTTTGTAAAAAGGAGACTAACACATGACTTTTCTTTCAAATATTTGTGGTTATTCTAGTAGGTTTCAGGATTATAGAGATGTCAAATGTGGTCCATTCTCACTGCTTTGTGGGAGATATTTTAGTGATGAGGGGATCACTTGGTCCTCTGTCAATTGCTCCTTTGGGCTGTCTTTTCTTACCCAGTGGGAATAAGCAGTGGGTCTCTCTCCTTAAGGCTCACAGACACATTCCAAGTCTTGCTTCTCCCTCTTCCTCCCTTGCTGGGCTAGATCTTTAGTCTTACGGGTCTTTGATTCTCTGCTGGAACAAGCTGCACTCCCTTTGCCACGAGGCCTCTGCAGAGGTCTCCCTTCTCCTTGGCAAGTCCTTCCTTCTCTTTGCCTCCTTTCTTTGGACTGTGCAGAGTAAGCTGTCCTCTTACAGACGGTCATGGGCACCACATACACACCTGCAGCTCTTACCACAATTGGACTCAATCATTCAATGTCCATTCACCATGTCAGACTAAACTTCAGGAACGCTGGGATTTTTATTGCCTTTGTTTGACAGTGAGCACCATGCCAGGAAAACAGTCATCACTACATATTTGCTAACAAAGTGCTTTGAACTAAGCTCTGTTTTCAGGAGATTATGGAAGGAGTTAAGGTCAACTAAGTTACCATTTCCAAGGATACGTGGAGAATCTGCTTCAAAAAATTCCTCCAAAAAAAAAAAAAAAAAAATGCAGCAGCCAACCCACAGCTGCAGCCAGAAAAAAAAAAAAAAAAATCCTTCCACAAGGGGTGACTTTAGGGAGGGCTGTCTAGTTGATAGGTTGGACACATGAAATTTTCACTGGATACTGCCTTGTTCTAGATTTCATGACTATTTCAAGTATACTTCCCTTTGGTCCGGAGTTAGGGCTGGTCATAGCAATGGTGGATCCCACACACTTGCCTGGATCAATGTTAGAGTCTTCTTATGATAATCGAGGAGCTGCTAGGTAAATAGCATTTATTCCCAGCACTATTTTCCCAAGAATATACCCCTGAAAACCTAAGGCATGTATGTTGTTTTGGTCTTAAGAATGTCACATTGCCCTTACTCAGCCATGGCATAATTACTTTTCAGCCCCAAAGTTGTCTGCTAAAAGGAGCTGTGTGGGAGGTGGCAGGTAGAAGAATCATAAATACTTTGGAAGAACTTGTTAGAAAACAATTGTTCATCCTGACGACTGCTAATTGCTAATTATTCGGTATTCTCTCTCTCTCACTGGGTTTTAACATACCACATGTCCCATTTCATTAAGACCATTAAAATATTTCTCAAATTAATTTAAGTGAAAGTACTCTGGCTAAATCTTGGTTTAAATGATGTTGTTCAGATCTCTTGTTGACAATGCAGAAGTCTCTTCATTATCGTTATTAATGAGTAAGTTTAGTGGTGACAGGAATATTCAACAGAATTCACAATTGAAACATATATACTTATTATCTCTATATTTGGCTAACAACTTCCTGGAATCGAAAGGCTTTTGAGTTTACCCTGGGAAAATAATCTCTAACCATCTTTCCTTTGAGCTGCTGCTATACTGCAAACTAAAAAAGACAACAGTAGATATTATAAGGCAGAAAGAAAGAAACACAGCAGACCCATTCAATCCCACACAGTCTGAGGTTAAAGCAGATGAAGAATGCAACGGCGGCCAATTAGAATCACCTGGGACCTTTTAACAGGCTAGGCCACACTGCAGACTAATTGTGTCAGGATCCCTGGGGGGTGGGCACAGGCATCGGCATTTTTTAAAGCTCCTGGGTGCTTTCCATGTGTAGCCAAGGCTATGAACTGTTGGTTTAGTGGCTATACCGTGCTTGGTAACTCTCTCTGGTGAGATATGGGTCTGTAGCCTGCAAGCACGTTGCTCAACACGGCTGTTCCCAATGAAAGCAGGCAAAGCCTCAACAATTCCGGTGTCACCAGAAATAAAAAAGAACTAGCAGTCACCATGTATCCCTTCAAAAGTATTTATACCAAACCACTCAAGGGTACCAAGTTTTTGTATAAGGTTATTTGCTGCAGCATATTTTTGTAATTCGTAAGGGACTATGTAAGTAAATGTTCAACTTCAGAATATGAAACTACTAAGAGAATACTTCTATTAACTGAGTGCATATTACGTGCCTCTACTGTAAATAAGATCATCTTCTGGGAACTTGAAATTCATCAGAGCTCAGGACCAAGATCCTTGCTCTTGTGAAGCTCGCATTCTAGACAAAGCAAACTACATCATTTGCATGGCCCAGTGCAAACTGCAAATGTGCTGCTCCTTATTTAAGAATTACTAAAATTTCAAGATGATGATGGCAGAGCATTAAATCAAGCATGGGGCCCTTCGAAGTGCAGGGTTGCGTGTCCATAAAACTAACCCAGTTTCTAGAGGAGGGAGACAGGTGATAAACAATAAAGGTAATAAGTAAGCACATAAAGTGCACAGCATGTTAGAGGCTGGTAAGTGCCATGGAGGGGAAAGAGGAGAACCAAGAAAGGAAGCCATGTGAAGCAGGGGGCCCCACTGGAAGGGTGAGATTTGAGCAGATTTGAATGAAGCGAGGGGGTCAGCTGTGAATATTTGGGGAAAGAGCTTTCCAGACCAGGGACTAGATAGAGCAGAGGCCCTGAGTGAGGCTGGGAGCGTGCCTGGAGCATGGATGAAGAACTGGTGAGCGAGGGTCAGAAGAAAAGGAGTCTGCTGTAAGGACTCTGACCTTTTACTTAACATTTTAAAAGATTTGCTGTGGTTGCTATGTGGAGAAGAGTCTGTAGGTGGGCAGGCAGAACAGGAAGAAAGTTATTGCAGTGATCCAGGAGGAAGTACAGATAGAGAATTAGAATATATATATATGTATATATATATATATATGTTATATATATATGCATATATACATATATGTACACGACACATGTATATATTATATATATGTAAAAATGTGAAAAATTGTCCTCAAGGAACAGTATATAAAATAGTATGTACTTAATGGCTCATTTTTTGTTGTATAAAAACAAACCCCCAAACTATATATATATATATATATATATATATATATACACACATTTGCATATAAGTAGAAGAAGATCATAATTGTCATGAATCATGCTGTTAATGGTTACTTCTCTGGTTTGGGTTTGACAGGTAGTAAGAAACAATGTCACCTTTTATTCTATACTTTCCTGATACACTTGAATATTTTAAGAATGAATTACTTTCATAAATTTAAAAAAAACAACAAAAAAACACTGCTGGGAATTCCCTGGCGGTCCAGTGGTTAGGACTCCGCACTTCCACTGCAGGGGGCATGGGTTCGATCCCTGATGGGGAACTAAGATCCCGCGTGCCGCGTGGCATGGCCAAAAACCAAACAAAACCACACTGCTTTTCAAAGTAGGATATCCTACGAGTGGTTCCTCTCTCAATACAAATATGGGGATGTTTAACAAAGATGGGATAATATCTAACCAAGCTTCTACAGCTTGAGAAAGATGTAGTTAATCTCAAAAAATAAAAATAAAAAAGAAGTGAAAACAAGATTACAAGGTTTGAAGCCAGAATCTGAAGAAAAAAAAAAAGGTAGTGAGATGGAAATTTGTAAACTTGGAGAAAACCAGGTAGAATAGTAAATGAATGACTTTAACACAAGAAACTGGGCAGAGAGTGTTCTGCACTTATTAACAAAGGTCTAGCGAAGGGGAAGTAGGAGGATTAGGTTGAAAAGAAAATGAATTCTCCTAACAAGAGGATGTTAAACATGGGCCTGGGGACTTTTCAGTTATGAGCAATCCTGCCTTATCCAGGATGCTGTTTCATGATAAGCATTGCTCTCTGGACTCGCACTGGTGCTTTACTGGATTCTCCCCCAACACACATACAGCTCACCAGGGGCCCTGTTACCCTCCCCAGTTGTCTCCTATTACACTTCAGTCTAAAATTCAGAATAACTACCCCCCACCCCGCCCCAATGGCCCTTCAGAGCACCACCCCTTCCATTTTGGACCACATTCCCTCCCTCTTTCACCAGTTAACTCTTCTTCCTTCTGGAATTATAACCTTCCTCAGCCTGGCTAAACCTGTGATTATTTTCTCTCATAACAGCCTGTGCTTCTCCTTGAAAAGAGGTTTATATGTATTGGACTGTTCACCTTCCCCAGCCAAAGTGTAAGCTTTCAAGATCAGGAAGCAGGTGCTTCTAGTCCCAGGATGTACCTGACCCACAGTGGTCCCCAATGTGTTGAAAGAATAAATGTTCATTGCAGCTCTATTTACAATAGCCAGGACATGGAAGCAACCTAAGTGTCCATCGACAGAGGAATGGATAAAGAAGATGTGGCATATATACACAATGGAATATTAGCCACAAAAAGAAACGAAATTGAGTTAGTTAATTGTAGAAAAACAAATACCGTACGCTAACATATATATATGGAATCTAAAAAAAAAAGATTCTGAAGAAACTAGGGGCAGGACAGGAATAAAGACGCAGACATAGAGAAGGGACCTGAGGACACAGGGAGGGGGAAGGGTAAGATGAGACGAAGTGAGGGAGTGGCATGGATATATATACACTACCAAATGTAAACGAGCTAGTGGGAAGCAGCCGCATAGCACAGGGATATCAGCTCGGTGCTTTGTGACCACCTAGAGGGGTGGGATAGGGAGGGTGGGAGGGAGACGCAAGAGGGAGGGGATATGGGGATATATGTATGCATATAGCTGATTCCTTTTGTTATACAGCAGCAACTAACACAACAATGTAAAGCAATTATACTCGAATAAAGATGTTAAAAAAAAAAGAATAAATGAGTCACAGTCTTGCCTCTTACACATATAGAAATTAATTCGGCAGCCTTTCTGAGCTCTTTTCCCTTCACCTCTAGGATCCTAGGAGATCAAAGAGAATTTCTTACCTGAGAGATAAATATAAAAAGGGCAGTGTTTACCGGTGTGGTGTGGCATTTAGAGGGCCAGGCTGTGCTGAGCAAGTTGTTATTTCCTGATGTGTCAATGAAGATTTATCAGTTAGTCGGAAAGGTGAGAGTACAAGGTAGCAGTCACATGCAAAACTCCAGCGTTTACTCTTAATACCACTGAAACTGGGAAGGGGGCAGGGCACGACATAGAGGAAACTGGTTAGAACCGACTAGGTCTAAGATGGCGGAAGGTTCTACTTCCTGTGGCCCTTGAGCCTCATTGGACATTCATTATCATACATCAGCTAAACGACACGCCCACCAGTGCCATGACAGTTCCGAGGCTAACCATAAAAGGCCGAAAAGTGGGCAGTGGCCCAATCCCTGGAAATCCCCGCCCCTCCCCCCAAATAGTTGGAATAATCCTCCCACTCATTAGCCTATGACATTACCCACCCCAGGGAATTCCCTGGCGGTCCTGTGGTTAGGACTCAGCGCTTTCACTGCCATGGCTTGGGTTTGATACCTGGTGGGGGTAACTAAGATCCCTCAAGCCATGGGGCATGGCCTCCCCCCAAAAATTACCTAGCCCATAAAAACTAACCACCCCATATTTCGGGGCCTCTTGCCTTCTGAAATGGTCCACACTCTGACGAGTGTTTTTCTCCCTTGGCCACTCTGACTTTCTGAGGTGACCCCATGCCCTGGGGCCGCTCTTGCCTTTTGAGATGATCGCATTCTGCCTACGGAATGTGGATCTCTCTAAATAAATCCACTTCTTACCTATCACTTTGTCTCTCACTGAATTCCTTCTGTGAGGAGACATAAAGAACCTGAGTTTCATTAAGTTCTGAGACCAGTCCTGAGATCTCAATTAAAAGACAGTGGGTTCTAGTCCCAACCTGAGTTGTGCGGTTTCACCACCTTAAACCTTAAATCTATGTACTTTCAAAAAGACCTTGCACGTTGGCTTTAGTGATCATTTAGTACCTGCACTAGAGAAGTAAAATCATACCACTCCTGCCCCCACCAATGAGCACAATCATTAAAGACATCACTGGGTGGAACTAGTCAAAACATTTTCACAGAAGGCCCACTCCTGCAAAAAGAAAAAGAAAAACAAATAACTGTGTTGGAAAGGGCCAGCTTTGTCATTCGTTTGTAATGACACATATTCCAAAAGCCCTAGCGTCTTATTGTGCTGAACACCCACATGCTGATGATGCTGAGGGATGATAAGAGAAATCACCTGGAGGAACTTGGAAGGGCTCTTCCTTTCATGATTGATGCAGACCACCTAAGGTGGTCTCAGGCTGCCCACAAGCAGGAAAAATCCTGAGAGCTCTCACTGAATCTCAGTACCTTCTTTTTGGTGTGACCATTTATGGCAGGCAAAGAACTTGTGCGATGTAAGGGTTTTACAAATAGTTTCAATTGCCAGTTAAGCCAGGGACCATCTTAGATACCAAAAGAGATATTTGGGAAGTGAGCAGTGTCCATAATCACCATGCCGGTGACAAAATAAAGCAACATAGTATCACACACAATACCGTTTGGAGTGCCCAGGCACTCAGGTTCTGTAGGAAACTCCTAATTACTAAGCCACACAAAGGAACAATCCAAAAACTGCAAGGAAATTGGAAAGGGTTACAAACATGATCAACCAGAATACATGTTGAACCACTCACTAACTTATTAGCCTTTTCATCTAGTTAAAAGTATGTCTAGGGCTTCCCTGGTGGCGCAGGGGCTGAGAGTCCGCCTGCCGATGCAGGGGATACGGGTTCGTGCCCCGGTGCAGGAAGATTCCACACGCCGCGGAGCGGCTGGGCCCGTGAGCCATGGCCGCTGAGCCTGCGCGTCCGGAGCCTGTGCTCCGCAACGGGAGAGGCCACAACAGTGAGAGGCCCGCGTACCGCAAAAAAAAAGTATGTCTAAATCCACATACATCTCTATCTCCAAAAGATACGTTTTGAGATTATTTTCATCTTAACTTTCAAAGCAAGGCATTTTGGACTCCTATCTCAAAACACTGGTAAGTGTAATTTTTATACTTGTGAAGTAGTTTGAACCACATTGTTCATTAACTTTATAATTAAAACAGAAGTCCTTCTTCCTCATTTTAATAGAGTGAGAAGGTATTTCTTCGTTTTGATTGGAAAATAAACAAGGACAATGAAAAGGAGTAGAATACCGACCGCCATGAAGAAAATCCTCCTCAAAAAAAGTTTAGTGCATTTACTGGGGATTTTTCTGATTGTCAGAGGTGTGCTAAGCACTTCCATTTCCTTTTACAACTCCATGACGTCTGCCCCTTCGAAGATGAGGAAACTGATTCTTAAAAAGAGGTTAAGGAACTGGCCCAATATCACAGTTAGGAGGTGATGAAACTCTTGGCTTGGCAGGTTTTGCTTTATCGCCAGGGTTCTGTGCAATACCATGCAGCTCAAACTTTCACATGCATTCATATTAGCTGGGGATCTTGTTTAAAGCACATTCTGACTCAGTAGGTCGAGGGCGGGGCCTGAGACTCTGAATTTCTAACATGCTCTCCACTGATGAGGAGGGAGCTGGTCCATGCACCAAACTTTGAGTAGCAAGGCACAATACTATCGCAAGACCATCATTCCTTCCCTTTCAACAGAATGGTATGACATTTCATCGCACTGGGAGCCAGACACTCTCTCTTGGTTACGTGACCCTGATATATTTGAGATAACACGGAGACAAGAAAGATATCAATCCAGAAGCAATCGTGGTTATGGAATGCATACATTTCCATGTATTTTTTACAGTAAAAATGCATTAAAAAATCTTTCACAAAAGAAACTTAAAAAATACAAGTAGGGTGTTCAGTTCTCCCCACAAAATTCTTTCAGGCATTGACTGTGTCATGGGTGGGAGGGAAGTTCCTATAGGGTTTGATTTAATCATACAAAATACTCATCCATATCATCTCTCATCAAGACATGTACACGAAGTGTGGAACTAGGGAAAGTAGGCTCAAAAGAATCAGTCTCCAATTTAAGGTTACAGTAGTTCAGAGAAAACACTACCTTTCTGCTTAATGCATAGTCCCTGTACAGTACGATATTTCCAAAGCAAATCTGATATGTGGAACTCAGATGGCACTGCCACATCAAAAGTCTTCACAGACGGAGCCAAGCCCAGGTGGGTAGCACACAGATTTTAAGAGGTCAAGTATCATCTCTGACAACAAGAAAGACATCAAAATGTTAACTTCACGATGTACTCCAAAAATCCACCTCTTGATTTCATTTATTTAAAACTCTGGACCACAATTGAAAGCATCGATCATTTAACATCATGGATTTGGCTAGAAAGAGTGAGAGAATTTCTAGCAGTGGAGCCTTAGGAATAAAATCCCCAAGTTGGCTCTTAGGAAATTGATGAAAAAAGAACATCATTATTCAGCTCCGCCTTACCACTGTAGTTCAATGTACGCTCTGTATGGAAAACTCTGAAAATAAAAATAGCAGTCACAGACTTTTTCCTCTTTTTTAGCTACAGAAATGTACAATTGTGTCTGTTCCAGGAAAGAAACTTGCTTTGTGCATGTCCACACAATGACAGCTATTCATTCTAATGTTATGTATAAACCCATAAGTCAAATAAAGCTATGAACAATGTAATATTTATATATGCATAGTGTTTTATAAAAAGATTGGCCCACATACTGCTTTTCATCAATACAGAAAGAGCATTAAGTCCATAGCACACCACAAGAAATGAATGAAGAACAGAAATGCAAACAAGTGCTTAATAAATCACAAGCAGGCTCACCATGGAGGAAATGATGATATTCAAACCAACTCAAGCTTCAGAGAATTACTTATATAGTCTCCCATTTTTAAAACAGCTTTACATACCTGATTTAGTTTACAGTAAAATATATCCCAATGAATCAATTTGTTCCATATTCAGAAATATAAACACATATCACATTCCTCACAGCTAAATTTTGTGTCATAAATTCTCTTTTATACAAGAAAAAAAGGCAACAGTTGTTTGTTTTTAAAACAGGCTCTATTAATTACAATTTTTAACTCTGTACACATGGTAATTGGCTGGTTTTCTCCATTTTTTTTCTTTTTCCTTTTTTTTTTTTTTTTTAAACAGTACCATGAGAACAACAGTGATTGACTTGCAAAGTTTTGTGTCTGTATGGAAAATGCAAAACAGTACTATGGAAATACACAATGCATCGTAAGCAGCGGTTTGCTGCAGTGGTCCAACAGGTACAAGCAAAGGTTTTGGCTCAGCTAGGCAGTAATCCATTTCAACCGCATCCTGGGGCTACAGCCGACCCAACCAAACCTCCTGTGAGATAGCAAAAGAATGGGTCTTTTATCAAAGAAAAATCACTATGTTTTGCTCTGTCGAAAGACTAAAAGAACAGGGTCATAAGGGCAGAGGTTTGCCAGCTAGATCTAGAACCACTGAAATCGCATCCTTCTCTCCCTTTCAATCATCCTGGAGACTTCCATTATGGTTCCAAAGGAAAACTGGCATTTCTAAGAATGAGCATGCCCAACCCTCATTTCTTTTAAACATTAACAGAGAGGTTCCTTCCAACAAGGCTTACTTACTCCCTTCTCCCCAGTTTGGCAAAGGGCAAGCGCGGGCTTACGCTAAAACGGGGGAACATACTTTCTGTACTGGCAATTCTTAGGACTCCTCACGCCAGGCACACTGTCCCCCATTCCATCTCCTGTTCCGCCTCAAATCAGGCAAGACAACACAGAAGGTGTTTGTTATCCATTCCTTCTAGTAGTTGGGCAAAGCTGTGATGGCACTGCCTTAATGAAATCTTATTAGATGTTGGTGATGCTAATGAACCTGAGCATCTGTGCTTGGGCTGCATTGGGGTAATGGCGGCCAACCTTCTCCTCCTGGCACCTTTCTACGGCCAGGGAGAGTACGAACTGTTTTCTGAACCAACTATAACTTGAGAACGTAACATTTCTTTGTGCTGTGTCGTTTGACTATAAATATCCTTCATTTGCGATAGTAGTCTCTTCATACAGTTTCTTAATTTTAGGATCGTCAGCAATCCTGATCCATTCCAAAGAGTCCTCAGCTTCTACAAATATAATTTTTGCCTTTTTGCTCTTTTATCAGGAAAAACTCCTAACTACAGTATAGCACTACATCACTACATAAGTCTCTATCAAATTAATTAAACTTGATCAGTGATTTTCCTTACTTAGAGAAGATGATCAACAGCCCCATTTTACCAGGAGAGAAAAAGGTCGCTCCCCCCAAAAGGGAACAATTCTTGACAATTCTACAGTTTATGTAGAAACAAAATTTATATCCCTTGGGGGCAGCATTTGGCAAATAATTTCCAAAAAAGTATGCATTTAAAAATACTTTCTTTAATATGATACATCAGGCACAACACTTTTCATATATATATATTTTTTTCTTATAAGATTTCAAATGCATCAAATGTTTGTCGCAAGTCAGAGAATCATCAGGCTGACGTCAGACGCTTCACTAGATAAGAAACTAAATCATTTCAGGTCTGTGAGCTTCCTCTTAGAACCTTTGACACGGTAAAGGCTGGAATGTGATTCAGGGTCTCAGATACTGAGGTCGGTGCTACATTCTTTGTAAGGTCGCCTTCTCTGCTCCGGGGGATGTCTGGAACTTCGGCCGGCATCCTGTTTCAGACTTGTCTCGTCCCTCTCTCGGTGGCCGCCTTTGTCCTCTTTGCTCCTTTTCTCCAGGGACCGCTCTCTCCTCCGCTCGGGGGACCTGGTCCGCCGCCGGTCTGTGGATTTGGCTCTCCTTTCGGGCGAGCTTCCTCTCTTGCGCTCCGGAGATCTTTTCTGATCCAAGAGTCTCTCGAGAGACCTCCTCCGCCGGCCGGGGGAGCCGTCCCTCCGGCGGGTTGGGGACCGCTCTCGCCTCCTCTCCGGGGAAGCCTCCCTCTTCTCCTGCTTCTCCCTCCTCTCCAAAGTGTTGTCAGCGCTCCTCGTGCCCTCCCTCCGCTTCTCCGGGGGCCTCCTCTTAGGGCCATTGGTCACCATCCGCTCGGGTTGGGCATCTCTTCGTCCCTCGGGTGCCCGGTCCTTGGGTCGGCAAGCCCCACTGTCGGGTTTTCTAGAAGTTCCGTTCCATGTGTGATGTTCGTTGGGTTGTCTGCTATACTCTCTGCTGCCTTTGGGATCTCTCACGTGTGCCCGCTTTTCCCCATGTGGTGATGATTTGTGAAGATCGGGTGGATAACTGGACTCCAATGATGGATGTTGTCGGCGGTCGGGGGGCGCGGCCCTCATTTCCGGAACACCTTGTGGACCGGTGGGAGGGCCGTTCCCGTCGCTGCTGGGGTCTGCGAGGAAGAGAAACCAGAGCAACAGTTTGGTACCAAGGACCTCGGCTCCTGTCTCCACCCGCACACGTGAGATCCCATTAGTCACAACAAACAAACGACTGTTACAGCAGTCAGAATCAAAGCCAACTGGCTCTTGGTTAATTTAAGTATAACTGTAACTAGTCAGGGTTAAAAAACTGGTACTTGTGGCTTTCCACAGCTAGTCTACTGTTCTTTATACTCATAGACCATTAAAGAACTTGTAACATCAGTCATGAGTTTAGTCTTTAAAGGCACAACCCAAATAGTCTGTCTAAAAGTATCAAAATGTCCCCACCCTATCTCCTGCTCTTTTTTCCCCACTCTACCCCCTTCCTCCCCGATCCACCCCCCCAGCCCCCAGCCCCCATGACAGAAAATATTCCTTTCTTTAAAGAATACTTGTTTTAATTTGCTTTAAAACAACCTGGGCTATTGACCTGGAGGGTCATGAGAGAACTTTCTGGGGGAATGTAAAGAGTTGATGTTTTGATCTGGGTGGGGATTAAAGGCGTGCATAGAGAGGTAAAAATTCACTGCACTGCACCCTCAGGCTTTATGCATTTTACTGTAAGCAAAATATACTTCTCTTAAAAAAAAAAAAGTTATCCAGCCTGGTGATTACAGAGTCAACACAGCCAGATGTTGATGATGGGCAATTGTGACATTATGGGAGGGTCCATTTAACATTCTCTCTACCTTTGTGAATGTTGTTCAACTATTTTCTTTACTTTTGCTAAGTTTAAGGAACTGTTTTTAAACTGTAGAGTCTGCTGACAGATAAAAGGGAGTGGAAGAGAGGCTGTCAGGATCACATTTGACACTAGACGGGGTTCGGATAGAGGCACTTTTCTTGATGCTATAGAAGCAGCCATAATTACATCTTTGAGCCGTGAAGTCTCTGGACAGCTTCTTACAACCTCAAGTTGTCTATAGATTGAAAAGCAGGGCAACCCATAGGGCTCCTATTTACTGTTAAACTACTTGAAATGACGCTGCAAATGTTTTAGGTAGCATCCCGGATGTATGACAGCTCTTTTCAAAACAGGGATGCTTTGTCACACCTAAACCCAGTAAGTCATACACACTATTGCATTCCAGGCAAAGCACCTGAAATGATGTGCTGCAGCGTGGAGGGCAAACCAGGGCCACAGTCACAGGGGCGAAGGAATCACGGGTGCCCCCTTAAGGATCTTTCATGAGCCAACAAGGTCAACATTAAGCAACTAGTCTCTTTCACGAACCATCTCCCAAAACCTAGGGTGGGTTTTAACAAAAGCAGGAATATAGCCTAGAGCAGGAATCAGTAAACTTTTTAAAGGAAAAAGTTGTAAAGGGCCAAAGAGTAAAATATTTATGGTTTGGCAGGCTGCATAGTTTGTCACAACTGTTCACCTGCCACTATAGTGCAAAAGCAGCCACGGACAACACATAAAAGAAACGGGCATGGCGATGTGCCACTAAAACTTCACTTACAAAAACAGGCTGCGGACAAGATTTGGCCCGTGGGCTGTCATTTGCCAAGAGATATCTGAGTAGGAAATCTCATCTTCCTGTCTATCAAAGCCCTATCCCTCCAAGTGAGAGTTTTGTGATCTGAGGTTTGTTTTTTTCTGAATGCTGGGTAGACTTCTAGAATTAACACACGCAGAAGCTTATGAAGTCATTTTAGGATCTAGGTGAGGAAAGGGGCTTCAATGACTATCATAAATCTAACCTTGGGATTTCTTACGCCTACTTTTAAGAGAAGGGAGGGTAAGACTTCCATAGGGTCAGCGGTGTACTTACAATTCAAAGAACGCAGGGTGCTCAGAATGAATTGCCAAACATATCAAAATAGAGCTAAAGCAGAAGCAATGAGGAAATTAGGCCACAGCACAGAAACACCTAGTATTGATTGAGCTACAAACCGTAGTTTGATTATGGCCCATAAGGTAGAAGCAAGCCTCCCCGAGCTTTTCATTTCTCATACATGCAGCGATATTAGGAGGTATCATCGCTGTAGGAGGGAGGGCCCAGCACCAAGAACAGTCAGAGAGAAAGAGAAAGAGAGAAAGAGAAAAAGTTGAACGTTTAGATTCCCTATAACAAAGAGGAAAGAAAAAAAAAAAATCTGCATTTGTTAACATAGGGCAAAGAGAGTTTATTTGTCCAGTCAGACAGTCTAAGGCAACACTCAAATAAGGCTGCAGAGACCAAAATCGGAACAGTGACGTTTTCAGACAGCCAGATAAGGTGACTCGAGAACCCAGACAATGGATGCATCCTTTTTTCTTTTTTTCTTTTTTTTTCTTTTTCAAACAACTGGAACAATGACAGGCTGGCATAGGAGAGCATTAACAATAAACAACAAAGGAACAAAGTTCCCTCCCTCCATCCCCCCTCCCCCAAGACCACGGCAGTTAAATTAAGTACAAAAAACTCATTACAAAAATAGCCTCACAGAGAAGCAGGTTCCAATCAAGTCAGAAAAATATTGGAACTTAACATATTATAACCCATTTGTGATTCTAATCAATAGAATTAGAGAGATTTAGTCCCAATGACACATGGAGACATTACAGTAGCACAACCCTGGCACGTTCAACCCTTCTTGGAAAAAAACTGTGTATTTCAATGATCTTTATTTTTAGCCCAAAGAACATTTGTTAGTGTTGGATTTTCATCCTCAGTGCAACAGACATAGGTTTTGAGAAGGTACACAGGTTACTGACGATGACTCGCAAATGAAAGATCACATCCAACAGAAGCATAGGGAAGACAGAAAAGGGAGATAATGTTACACAGTTTCAGTGGCATCGATACACCTATGGTCAAGGTTTAGTACAGTGCACAGCTGTGGCATCTTAATGTTGTCAAAATACCTCCCCCATGGCTGGCCATGTCTCAAGGGGCCTCATCTGATACCCATCCCATCCCATCCACCGCCCCCCACCCCCGGCCTTGGGCCCCTTGTATTTTGCGCCTGCATGAATGCCCAACACCTGGGAAGGCTGTCCTTCAAAGGGGTTATCCTTCTCCTTGAGCTGCATCTGAATTAAGTATCTCATCAAGTCCAAAATGCAACTGGGAATTGTGCCAAATGACTTTCAGAGAAGAGGGTGACAACAGATAAATCCCTAATAAAGGGGACCAACGTATATGGGGACCATTCGATCACAGTTTCTATAGAAACTTTTGTAGACCTTTGGTTGGGAAGAAAAGCCCTACATCTAGGGCATAGCTTTTTTTTTTTTTTTTTAATTTTAAACAAGAATCTCAAATAAATAGGATGTAATTATTATAATATACAATATTTCACCATCAGAACACTAGGCTAGGTGAAGAGCATTACTGTTTAGTCAAATCATGTCTACAGATATGACAAAGGAACTCTATGTAAAAGCTGGCTTTCCTCACAGGAAAGGTATAGTAACGTGTTTCCCTCACGATGGGCACTGGGAATCGATTTCATCCTTTATCACCTAAAAACATATGGTTAATATACCAACAGTTTTGTTTGTTTTGTAGCAGTGGGCTCAGGTGGTCTGATGTGGGGTAGGGACCAGTGGGGGGGGGGGGGATGCAGAAGTATTGCATACAGAGCATCAAGGAGCTGAGCAAGGCCCCCAAATCATCTCCAAATTTCACGCCTCTTGAATAAAGATATCAAGTAACCAAAAAAGAAAGAGAGAGAAAAAAAAGAATTGTGCCTCAACATATCACTCAGGAAACCTGCTTTCCTGCTTCTTAAAAGGAGTAGAGTCATTTTGTGCTAAGAATTGGATCTGAGAAACAGTTTGGCACAGTTCAAACAAACATTCCTTCGCTCTTGGTCGGACTAGACAAAATGTTCTCTCTGATTATCAGAAAGGGGGCTATAAAGAGCTCGTCTTAGGCCATGCCCCAGTCCACGTAAGCAAGCAAAAGGATGAAATGTGTAGAGATTTCAGAACAAGCGAGGCAAATAATCACATGGTGCGAGAGGCTGGTAAGACACTGGTGAATAGGGGAAACAAAAAGACTTTCCTGCTGCAGTTCTGGAGACAAATTCATGGAGTCATGCCAGGGAAGGAAGGAATGTTTTCATAGTTTGACCCACCATATTCTGGTACGGAGCCGTCTCCCCGCTTCAGAAACAGACGCACTCTGCGGCCACCATTCTTAATCAGTTCAATAGCCCGAGAATGCTTCATGTTTTTGGTGGTCTCGCCATTGATCTCTAAAATTTCATCACCAACCTGCCAAAGCAAGAGAGAGCCAAGGGAGAAGATCACAAAAGGGTTTCACCAGCTATTGAGGTGCTTTGTAATTTTAAATTCTTTCATTTATTGACTCACTAACTATTTACTGAACATGTTCCAGAAAAATCTTCTATTGTTTAGGATACAGCAGTGAAAAACCCCCCAAATCCCTGTCCTCATGGAGATGGTATTCTAGTGGGGTAAAGACAATAAGAAAATTATAAAAATGCATGTACACTAGACAGTGTTAAGTGCTAAAAAATAAAGTAGCAAAGGGAATATTAATTGTTGAGGGGAGGCAGATGTGGCAGACAGTTTCTAGGATGGCTCCCAATGGTCCCTGCCTCCTTGAATTCATATGCTGTGTAATCCCCTTTCCTTCGGATGTGGGCTGGAATTAGTCACTTACTTCTAACAAACAATATGGCAAATGTGATGGGAGGTCAATTCAAAGATAAGGTTACAACATGGTTTTGGCTTCTGTCTTTTTTAAAAAATATTTCATTTATTAAAAAAAAATTTTTTTTCAGCCACAACTCACGGCATGCAGGATCTCAGTTCCCTGAGCAGCGTTTGAACCTACACCCCCTGCAGTGGAAGCACAGAATCTTAACCACTGGACCACCAGGGAAGTCCCTTGGCTTCTGTCTTACTTGTCCTCTTTTGTTCTCTCAATTGTTCATTCTGATGTATGCTGTGAGCTGCCCTACAGAGTCTACGATAAGGAAATGAGGGATGGCTTGGGCCAACAGCCCAAAGCGCACGAGTCCTACCAACAACCCTGTGAGTGAGCTTTAGAGGCAGATCCTTCCCCAGCTGAGCCTTCAGATGAGACCACACTCCTGGCTGATACACTGATTGCAGCATTTACTGGGAGTCAGTGACTATGCCAGGCACTGGAGGCAAAGGAGTAAAGAAGACAGGCCAGATCCTTGCTCTCATGGAGCACATATTCTAGAAGGTAGAAGAGGAAAGGACTGGCTTTGGAGTTTAAAGGACTAAATTTGAGTCCTACCACTTGTTAGCTAAGTGATCTTGGCTAAGTCCTTTACTTTTTGGAGCTCACCTCCTCATCTGTATAAGAGGAGGATAACAACCCATGCCTACCACGCTGATGGGGTCCAATCGAATATTACAATATGTCTTGTGAACTGTACAACATTATACAAAATATCAGAATAGTGGTATTTCTTTCAATCGGAAACTTTTTTAAGTGAGTAAAGACATGGAAAAGCATATGCCATGTGTCTGAAATATAAACAAAAGGAATATAAACCACCATATATGCACAACTTATGCATGTGTGTGCATAGAGGAAGGATATACAGGAAACTGGTATATTAGTTTGACCCTGGAAACTATATTTTTACTATGCACCAGTTTCCTCTAATTTTTAAAAATCACATTAATGGTCTACCTTCTCAATTAAAAAAAAAAAAGCTCATTAAAAAATTCAGTCTGAAGAAACATAAAATTCAAGATTCTGTCTTAAGTTACAAGCATTAAATTCCCCACCTTTGGTCACTCTTTTCCCTCTTTCTGCTCAGGGCTAATTTTAATCACTTTTTTGATTTCCTGACCTGACTCTCAATTTCTTTAATTCCTTGCAAATTGTTCCCTATGTATGTCTCCATCTCTGCCCCCTATCTCTAACGAGCAGATGATTTTTTCTTTTCTAATCATCTGATCTGCCCAGGAGAGCAACATATTCATACGTGTAAGAGGTATTAGATATCTAAACAGAACAGATTGGACTTCTGGCACATGTGCATTTAAAATTTGCAGCTTTGATGACTACCTAGTGACCCTGAATAGTCATGCCACGGACTCCTTGGCCCTCCGCTAATGCAGAGTGTTAAATCATTCCCGAGGCCTAGGGGGAGGCGGCAGTGGCTAGCTAGAGACTGCATGGAGCTCACCACCCAGAACCTACAGAACCACACGGCTTCCTGCTCTTGAAGCATGCTGGGATACCCAGGAATCCCTGGGAAGTGATGTGCCTGCCCCATGAGATTAAGTAAAAGAACTATGGAGACGGGATTCAGACAATATCCATGTTAATAAGTTCATAAGTGACTTTAATCCTTCACTCAGCCTCAGAGTTGGAAGAGCTCACCTAACTTTAGCAGCTACAGCTAACTATGCTTGAGGGAGAGATTTATGCTAGGGTGGGAGTCCTGCACTTGGAGTGTCCTGAAAGCTTTAGAAACATGTAATTCTCATGAACGTGCAGGTTCTAACCATAGGATGTCAAGAAGTCACTGCAGATGACTTCTTTATGTCCACTCCAGACGCCTCTCCCTACTTACCCTCATCTTTCCACACCTTTCTGCAGGACCATCCTCTGCTAAGCGCAGAACATAGAGGTCCATGTTATACTCTCGGCCCCCTCGAAGACTAAAGCCAAATCCCTTGGCACCTCTTTCCAGTTCCACAGTGTAAAAATCTTGCTCCTGTTCAAAGAAATTAAGTGCAGTCATTCTGGGAGGACTTAAATCCACACACATTTCTCTCTCCCTCTTCCCCAACATTCTCCATTATGCTCATTTGACACAAAGGCACAGTTTCTATCCCCTTCTTGGTGGTTCTTGATTGTTTATTAATATCAATTAACCTTAGGAGTTTGGAGATCTGGAATGGGAAAACATTCATGAGTGTGCATACAGATTGCGTGCCAACACGCATATATTAAAGTTTAATCGGTGAGGCTGCAACTTGCATTTGGGGGCAGGAAAATCCTTCATTAAATAATACCATCCAGCACACTGCTGGGTATTCAGCCTCCCTGCCCAACGTCTGAAAACATCTCATCATTAGGATACCAACAACTACCTCCACACATCTGGACAGTGGTACCCATGCTGATTAAGGAGAATCAGGAATGGATTAGGGAAGGCTCTGAGAAGGCCAGTCGGGGGGGAGAAAAAAACCTATTAAACTCTGTATCACCCCATGTTTCCCAAATTTGCTTCACCTGCTATTACTTGTGCACCCTCCATTACCACCTTGTGTGACAGCTGGGTAGCTTTAAGGGGTCTCCTCTGAAATTCACAAGTCTGAGAAACACCTTAACAAAAAGACATTTTCTTGACATAAATGCCTTTATGAGTACCATGACGAGACATGAGCTGTTTTGCTCTTTCTCTGATTACCAATCCTTGAGACAATTATAGCTTTTTATTTTGTTTGGGTTTCCCCCCGAGCCCTGCCTAGAAAAGGATGTCTAGGAATATCTTTCAAAGGTAGTAAAATAAAATGTCATTTCCTTGATAAGCCAATATGAGTACATGTTTAGTACATACCCCTCACAAAAAGTTATTTATCTTAATTGAGGGTACCTTTTAGAAGATACCTGGTAAAAACAGCTTTAGAAAGTTGGAAGGAAACACACCAACAAGGAAGAAAGAGAAATGGCCCTCACCTGTGTTCCCTGGGGTGCTTTGAACTCGAACTGAGATTCCGGCTTTGGTTTGGCGGTATTCCTGCTGAAGCGAGAGAAAAAAGTGTAAGAGCAACCCACGGGGAGACAGAGAAAGAATCAAGGAGGAGCATCGTCACAACAGGAGTTACTTTTTCCCCTTGAAAGTAACAAAAGAAACCAAAGCCATGTCTGACCTGGTCTCCTGGGCCCCTTGCTGCGAAGGGGTGTGTGTGGTGGTGATGGTGGCAATCTTCTCCGCATTGGTCAGCAAAGTGGCATTCGAAGACTCTGCAGGGTAAGACAGAGCATGAGGAAATGAAGGCCCCAGAGAAGACACTGTCACACCAGGAGGTGTGCAGAAGCCTCACCTGTGAATTCTATCTGGCTTCTCCGTCACCACTTCAAACAGTTTTGAACTGAATTTCTCAACAAGAGTTTAAAGGACCATTCTAAGATTTTCTATGATGTGAGCCACGTACACTCCCATTACCCTCCTCCCAATCAGACATCTCCACAAACGAAAGAAAGAGTTTACCCGAGAAAATGGTACTTTAAAATTGTAGCCAAGGTAGGTGCCTTTCACTCTTCCCCCATCACTTATAAAGGGCAGGCCCATCAAATCATAGCACCACACCAGAATTATTTCCCATAATTCTACAGGCTGATGATGTCTCTGCTAATGTTTCCTGCAGTTTTTCAGCGATCTTTAGTGAGTCTGTTTGATTTTCTCATGTGACTATTAAAATCAAAAGTGCGCTAACATCTTGTTAAACACACACGCACATAACATCTACTTTCTTCCCCAAAGCTTTTATAAAATGAAGCACAACTAAAAATGTGGAATTCTTGTGAGACCTCGCCTAGATTCACTCATGAAGAGTTCATTTTAAAACTTGCATTAGTTAGAGCTGGAGTTTATAAATCTAAGTTGTACAGATCAGGAAGCCACCCTAATGTAATGGATATGATTATATTCTCATGAAAACTGCCTTTCTTCTCCACTAAACACATTCATAAGCAACTTCATTGATCTCTGGGAGTTTGGAGACCCAGAATTTGGAAACACTCATGAACATGCCTACAGATTGCAAACCAACATGCATATATGAAAATACAATCATTCACATTGTAATAGTTATATGTTCTATTACTAATTATTTCTCCATTAAGGTCAAGGCAGATAGTAAGCAACTATGAGCAAGTTACACTATTAATATTTATTTTTAGGTTGACTGTTTGGAACTTGGCACACGTTTTCTAATCAAGAATATGCTAAATGTGGTGGTGAAGTTCTTAGATTAGCCTATAAATGCCCATTTAATTCATAGTGTGCTGTGAAATCCAGAAGTGTCTAGGAGCCCTGTGGTTCACAGTAGGCACTCCAGTGTTTGTGGAATACATGTATCTACCCATCACGTATAACCGAGTTTCTGTGGACATCTCACTAATCCTAAGTTTTTGGGATTTTACTTTCCTAAGGTAGAATCCCGCAAAATCTTCCATTTTACTTTCCTAAAAATACTACTCAGATTAGGTCTGACTTCCTGTTATTTTATTTTCATTACACATAGGCGTTAAAAGCAAGGGCTGGAGATCAGACCCAGGTTCAAATCCCTTTGTCCCCCACTCATTAGCTGTGTGCCTTGTTTTCCTCATCTGATAGAAGGGGATGATGACAATAATTCCCTTTTCTTGGGTAAAAATATATGAAATGTTTAGCACAGTACCTGACATGTAGTAAGCACTCAATACACACTGACAGTAGCTGTGGCCCTTGCTACTACTTCTACTTTGTATTTATTACTGTGGTAACGTGTATAAGTTATTTAAACTCTGCAAAATTAGAAAGTTGAAATACGATTTTAACAGTTTCTATTCCAGCTCTAAAGATTATGATCTGGACAGCGAAGGCGCAAGATTAGTAAGAAAATGTAACTAGATCAGATGAACTAAAATGTGAATCCAGTTCATGCTTTAGGGTGATGTCTCCCACAGAATCTGTTTTACCAAATGTTGCTCCAAATTCTGAGGGAACAGTAATCTGTGGTCAAATAGGGTGAAAAATAGTGGGTGACACAGAGAGAAATGTTTTTGTGTGTCTGTGTTTTGTTTCTCCTGTGGACCCTTAACTGTGCCAATACGCTTTGTGACCCTCCAAGGTGGGGAAGTGGTACTTCTTAAGCTTCTCAGGCGTAATAGTTATAAGGTCAGATTCTAGAGTCAGACTACCTGGCTTTGCAACCCAAACTCTGCAACTTACTGGCTGGGACTTGAGGCAAAGTTACTTAAACTTTCTATGCCTCAGTCTCCTCATATACACATACAGCATAACAGAAATATCTAAGAACACTGGTGCAAAGATTACCTGGGAGGAAAGTGTTTGGGCTCGTGCCTGGCACATAAAAACTGCTCAAAAAATGATGAGCATCATTTTTATGGGTGGCATGTATTTATTACTGTTATCACAATATTGAGTATATTGTTAGTCCATTTTTATGACTGCAGTTAAGTGGCACAACCAAGGCGATAAATCTAAGTGGTATTTCATAAAGTCTGCCTGCTGTGCCCATACAAAGGACTAGGAGACCGCACAGCCTGTCAATGTGATTTGCCAGTAGTTTCATAAATGTGTATTTTTAAAAACTTCATATTGCTCATTGTAACTAATTTTATGGAGTTACTCTCTGGGAAATCACAAGATTGCTAGGGCCATGGGGAAATCATCATCAGGATACCAAAAAGAATGTTCCCTTGTAATTAAAGTGATTATAATTACTGAATTGTGCAGAGGTTCCCCTTTAGAGTTCTTGGGTGTTTTTTTTTTTCTTTAAAAGCTTAAAATCAGTAAGATTTATTTATTTATTTGTTTGTTTGGCTGTGCCAGGTCTCAGTTCTGGCATGTGGGATCTAGTTCCCTGACCAGGGATTGAACCCAGGCCCCCTGCATTGGGGGCCCGGAGCCTTAGCCATTGGACCACCAGGGACGTCCCTCTTGGGTGTTTTTGGCAGCCAGAGTTTCCTAGGCAGGGCAGATCCCATTCTCAAACCATTTTAATACTTATGCCATTTTCAAGGTTTGATGAGATATAATAGATAATCACTCAACATACATATAAATAGAATTTTTATTAATTTTCCTTCCATCATTCCTTTGCTACTTTTCACATATTTATATGCAAATCTGTTTTGGATTGAAGCTTAATTTTAAGCATTTCAAAAATTAACATTTAATATGCAAATGCCTAGCTGAGCCCACTGAATTTTTCTCCTTTTGCTTGTTTTCCTTAATCTATGAACAACCACCATGTCTCGATTGTTTCCAACACGCCAAGCACTGTGTTAGGCGCATTATCACATGTACTATTTCATTTCATCCTCACAACTCAATGAAATAGGTGCAATTAGTTACCCCCACTTTATAGATAGAGACACTGAGGCTTAGAATAAGTAGGCAACACGTCCAAGGTCTTCCGGAGAGCAAGTGGAGGCAATGGGAATTAAACCAAGGGCCTGCCTGATAGTTAACTTTTAGTTTCATTCTGTTTACAAGGGAATTATGCACTGGTATCAGGGAAATCGTATCGGATTGGTACATTCCCTTCAAATAAGCAAGTACTTTTACCTTCCTGTATAAGTACCACCAACTTCACTAAGCAGTATCAGAGATTAATTAAGATACAAAATACCCTGGTTTTGAATTCTAGATTTCCTGGGCCATCTCCGAGCACTAAAATAACTTTTAGTATACCCTAGATTTCCAGGATGCTTTTTTAATATCTATTAATATACACTTATATGTTTTTAAATGAGCTTTTACGTCTTCATTTAGAATTAAACCAAGACAGTATGTGCTGAAATTCTCTCCAGCTTTTTAAAATACAGAGATGAAGCCCATTCTCACAAATTTATATCTCTATCCCAAAGCAAAATTTGCCCCATATAATAGAAAAAATGTAAAAGAAGGGCTTGATATAAGAGTACACCGTAGAGGCAGTTTTATAAAGGGGTGTCAAGGTATTTGACTTTTAAAACTCCAAGGCAGATAGATGGACAGACTGGCTGTTTTCATGATAAATTCCAAAAAGTGCCCTACATCCTTTCTTAAACAGTGTTTACACCTGGCTTTAGCTCTCCCAGAGGAATGAAAATGGATATCACTACACTTTCTACAGCAATCGTGCATCAAGACGAGCATATCCTAGCTCTCAAGGCACTGTCACGGTGCCATGCTAAATCAGGGCACTAACTTCTGACAGGAGCGCCGCCTATCTTGGGTTTCAAGTTATCTCCGTGACAAGTGATTACAATTCCAACCTTGCTCCCATGTTAATATCCTTAGCCATCCTTATGGAATCCACATTACAAGGCCAAGCAAATCGACAACGGATACAGTCATTCCTTTCATAAATATGTTAATGCATAAACACATATGTAACAAATATCTGAAGGGAGCATTTGAAAATTTAAATGCCATAAATATATGAAAAGTTTTGGGAGACATTTAAAATGTATATAATGGAAACCCTGCTCTTCCTGCCCGAGTATATGCTAGCTATCATATCCACAGAGTTTTCTGTTAAATAAGTAAACTCTTTTAGGCCTTTGCCAAGGAAACAGCACTATCTATGTTGCCAAGCCCTATTACCCATACAAGCAAATACTTTAAATCAGAGAGATGTGAAGTACAAAAATAGATACATGTATATGCATAAATGAATCACTTTGCTGTACACCTGAAACTAACACAACACTGTTAATCAACTATACTCCAATAAAAAATAAAAATTAAAAAAGACTTCAGGAGAAAAAAGACTATATTTAAATAATATATCTTTATTTTATTTTTATCCCTTCTTTCTTTCTTTATTTTGGCCGAGCCCGGCGGCACGTGGGATCTTAGTTCCCCAACCAGAGACCTAACCCAAGCCCCCTGCAGTGAAGCGTGGAGTCTTAACCACTGGACCACCAGGGAAGTCCCTAAATAATATATTTTTAAGCTCATAAATATTTTCATTACCTTGAACTTGATTCAGTCTGATGATTTTCCATGTGAGCCTGGCTCAGTCAGGGTCTGCTCTGTCTGATTAGAGTCTCATTCCACCCAGATTTCACAGGGTGTTTCTATAGAACACAAGTGGTAGGAAGTATGTGTGGTGTAACTAGTCAAAATTCAAGTTCAAATGCAGTATGTTCAGCCATTCTGTGGGCCTTTCTGTGTTGCCATGATCAATTTCCTATCCCTTGTCCATCTGTCACAGGAGAAGAGGCTCTGCCCCCACTTCATCTCCTATCCTGGTCCCAAAGGTAGTAAAAGCAGAGATGGTGAGAACTCTGAGCCAGGCCTGTCCTAGAACTGTGAAGGCAGGACTTCGAACAACACGATAGTGCCAAATCAAGGGGGTCGTGTTTCAAAGCTTTTGTTGGAGCCAGAAAGGTGAGAAGGAAACAAGAGAGGTACAGTGAGGGAAACTACTTAGAGAGGAGTGAAGCTGGAGAATCACGTGACTGATGATAAGAAAAAAGAACATGAGCATGGGACTCCCCCGGTGGTCCAGTGGTTAAGACTGCACTTCCATTGTAGGGGCCACGGGTTCGATCCCTGGCCGGGGAACTAAGATCCCACATGCCGTGCAGTGTGGCAAAAAAAAAAAAAAAAAAAAGAACAAGCAGCATGAGCTAGATAAGGCAGTGGATGGGGAGTGGGTTCTAAGCACTGCCCAACCAATGGTGCATCTTCCTTTTTTTTTTTCTTAAATTTGATCATTTTTTTATTTAGAAAACTAAAACAATTTGTTGTAAGAAATCAAAATGATGGTTACAATGCCTTATGTAAAACAGAGGGAAAGTATATAATAAAGTCATTTGGGGACTAATACTAATAAACCAGGTATAGTTTAATCCTTTAAACCGTATATTAATATTTTGGTTGTGAATTTCATTTGGGGACATTCTCGGTCATTAACTATACGCAAATCTCTCCTTAATTCATGACTCCATTAATGGTAGATGGGGGAGCTCTTAGAGGAATCTCTGGATACACATTTTGCAAATATTTATCCTGAGTTGAAATAAGATTCACATGACAGGATAAAGTCAGAGAACACAAATATTAAATGACAGTTTGAAAATGATGACTTCACAGTTCAATCCTTGTCACACCTTTGACTTGAATGTCTGATAAAAATAAACCTCAAGAACTTAAAATTGCTCAACCACATTGTGACATTTCAAGACTACCTTGCTTTGTAAGTTTCTCTTTCAGGAACTGTGCAAAGAAAGGATGAGTTAGTCTTCTTCAACTCAGTAATGGACAAGTAACTGTAGCCCAGAAGCTCATATAAAGTGTTTAGCCTGATCTCCTCCAAGTTTGGTCAGCTTATCTCCTGTCTGACTCATAAGAGAGCCTCTTTGTGAAGTGCCTCGTTGGGTTTCTGAGAACAGTACCCTGGACAAGATGTATTTCTAAGAGCTCCAAAGCCACTCTAATGAAGAACTTCAGTCTCCTTGTGAGGATCATGGAACAAAATGCCTCTGGGCTACTGGATCCATTAAATACTAGAGTGAGAGACTGAAGGAGATCAGAGGTCCCTAACATGGAGAGAACACCTTCCTTTTACCTACAATCTACCATGTCCAACACACTTTCACGGAGAGGAGGTGGATCCAGCATGATTTTCTCTTCATCAGATTGTAATGGTCACTCTCTGTCTTCTAGGTTTTTGCAAAATCCTTCTGGATTGCTCCAGCATCTCTCCATCTCTCCAGAAACCTAACTCCCCTGCCTTCACTCTAATTTCCAAGACGGCAACTTTTGGCCCCATTTAAAAGATGAGCATTACAAACCCACCCTCTGGCTGCCAGGCTTGATTTGCTTTACCTGGACTTTGAAAATTACAACGTAATTGGTGAAGAGTTTTATTACCATGGTGATGAATTCCTGAAATATCATGGAATGAAATCACATCCTCAGCAACACGTCGTTCCTTAACTACACTGTCTCAACTGTAATGTTTACTTTCTTCTAACCAAGATGGCCTGTGATATGCCTGTTTGAATTCTACACTGTTGAAAGACTGAAGTTTTAAAAAATGTCTTTTTATTCACAACTGTTATTGGATGATCTATCTTACTTTCTATTTTTTGGTGTTCAGGTTCTCCAAAACTATTTTCCCTTGCAGAACATTAAATTAAGTCAACAAGTATGTGCACAGGAGTATAAGTTGCTTCTGCCTATCTACATCTTTCCCGATTGTGAACTCTTTTTCTAAGCCCTTCCCTTAAGGAGCACTTTCTTTCCTTCCTTCCTTTTTGGAAATTCTCATTCCCACATTAAGACTGACCAACATAGACCCAGCCAGTCAATTCCTGTGTCTCTTTCTTTTGGATTAATTTTTTTGAAATCTCTCCACAGCATGGAGATAAATATATCTGAATTTATAAACTACATTAGGCTCTCTCAACCATTTGTCACCAAAGTTTTCTGGCCTCCTTCATCCTTTCCATTAGGAACCTATGTTCTATCAACTTGTGATCACTTTCCTAAGTTGTAATAGCTTTCCAGTGTGGTAAATAGGTAGAATGGACTCTAGACCAGATGGTAAATTACTAACCATGCATTTGAGGCAGGCTGAAATAGACCATCATTCAAGGAGCTATTTTTTCCTCTACATTTGGTATGGGGTATTTTGGGTACAGAGGAACCTCTCTGTTCTTAGGACCAACGATGTTCAAATATTTATTGTTCGGTTTTAGATTTTCTTCTTCTGAAAGGCACAGTCTACAGCACTCGAGTTTTAAAATAATATGCCTCACTTTCTAGCAATTAGTATATAAAAATGTTGATCTGCTGAATTACTTTCAGATAAAATCTCTGATTTTCTTATTTTATACATCAGTGGCAGAGAGTTTTATCACACTTCCCCCATAAACCACAGTTTCCTCTTGAGAAATACTCACTGACTTTTAGAATATATTTTATTTTATAACATATGTAGCAAGAATGAAAAAAAAAAGACACTGAAACATTCTAGGACAACTATCACTTCTTTCCCAAGGGCAAAGTCTGCTTAGAAGGAAGTCAATACACAGGACTTAATTCTCTGAAGGATCTATACTTAGTGACATTAGCGTATCAACTTCATTTTTATTAAATATGAATAATGAGTATTGACACTTTTTGCTGGATCATCTTTGACAGTGGGGGCTGCCCCATGTACTGTAGGAGGTCTAGAAGCATCCCTGCTCTCTATCCACTAGAGGCCATTAGCACCCACTCCAGACAATGCCAAATGTCCCCCCAGGGGACAGAATCACCACTGCTACAAAAGAACCAAAGATTTGAATTGAACCAATCAAACAAATAAACAAGAACAGGCCTAGTTTCACGGAGGCCGGTTAAAATATCAAAAACACAGAGATTTTATTCTTTTTTCATCCACATGCAAAAATTAGGGACAAACCACATAGGCACAAATCCTAATAACCTCCCATTAAATAAAAAACTTTGATACATTCACTTATTCAGATTGGAAAAAAAAAAAAGAGCACTGGCTCTGCATTGTCCTTACATAAGTTTTGTGATGTTGCCATACTACGCATTCAGATTTTAGTCATTGTTTTAAAAAAAATCTTTAATAATTGCCAGGTAGAATATCAGACGAGCTTCACCACCTGTACTCAAACTTTTCTGCTGTTTTAAAGACAAGGGCACCAAAGCCAAAATAAATCGGAGAAAGTTAAAGATTTTTCTGAAATGTTTATCTCTGTAGCAAGACAGGGTCCCAGGGCTAGAGGATGAAGTCAAGAGGGTGACGTAAGATTTAGTAACAGTGGCTCATGTTTGCTTGATGGGTATGTTCAGTTAGACATGGATAAGGCTGCCTCTAAGTCAAAACTATTCAATTACATGAACACTAATGATAGAGACAGCTGAAGAGAGACACACACACAATAGGTATACTTTACCATCCCCGGGAATGATGCGGAGGGTAACTGTGTTTCCCGCTTCCTTGATGAGGTTGACAATGTCGGAATGGGACTTGTTGGTGATGGAACATCCATTTACCGCCAAGATCCGGTCTCCTACTTTCAGCTTGCCACATCGGTCAGCAGGGCTCCCCTCAATAATCCGACCTATTTTGTGAGGCATGGCCACACATGCATTGCCTGCTTTGATAGTCAGTTTTAATTGTTTTTAAGTTACATGGGAATAGAGTGAAGGGAGGAGAAAAAGGGTTGAGAAGGGAAAGAGAAGGTTAAGTGTTAATTAATTAAAGCATTAAGCAAATGTTATTAAAGGAGAACTCTGTGCCGGGGCTCAAAACATTGGCAAAGTTCCGGGCGTTTGTTTAAGAAGTTACAACCCTGAAAAATGATAGTTCATTGCTGCAGTCCTTTCCCGATTCAAAAGAAGGGGGGACCCCAAGCTTCCCTCCTTCGATCAGTGGCAAAATTTGGGATCTTTAGGAACTTCTAAAGATTCTCAAGAGCCCCAAAAATAACTTGCCGTAGGCTTATTTGGGGGCTGCAAACGTGAAACCCAGAGCTGGGAGGGAGGCTTTTGCGCATTCTGTGTTCAAGTCACATCATTTTCGCCAGGTGTTGCTTAACGCTTCTGCCAATGTTTTGTTCTTTCTCCATTTAGAAAAAATAATCACTGGGCGGCTGGTGAGGCCTAGGAGTCTGCTAGCGCCAAAAATCCAATCTGAAAATGCCTAATAGACAAACACTTAGACTTTCTGCCTTCTATTCAGAATGATGAAAGGTTTAGCAAAAGGGCACATATGAGATGAGCCAAGAAGGCACCCAACCTTGACACGTATTTTTCCTTTTATGACCTTTGCTCAATCAGCCTCTCTCATGTGCTTTCAGAGAAGGGCCCAAATGGCTCATTAGCTCTGAAATCCTCCTTGTTCTCATAAAAATCCCCTCAAAGGAATAAGAAAATCTAGTACATACTCAGGCTGAGGACAGTGAACCAAAGCTAGGTTCAAATCATTCCTCAACGCTTTTCCTTTAATCATTTCCTTTGTCCTGATCAGTTACTACACAGCTACGAGAGGAAAAACCAGGAAAAGTGCATTTGAAGAAGAAGGTTTACTGTGTGCTCTGAGGCATTTCATGTCACAACCAAGAGCGTTGGTAACTTTTAAAGAGAGGTGGAAAATTGGCTTTGACGCCTGACACAGGGTTTCCAGATAATTGCATACTGAGTTTCAAACTTTCTTAGGCATATTCACTGATTCTGAGAGTTTGTCTTCCTGGGGGCTGTAAAGATAGTTGTATACTTGAGCCACTGTGGGAAAAGGTGTCAAAACTAACATGGGAGATGTTGAAACTAACTGAGAGGACTCTTCCGTCCTAAGTTAGAGAAAATGTGTGGGTAAATGAGCTACAATTCCTTTGAATTTCAGCATATTTGCCTGAGTCTGTATCACGGGATTTAAGGTCAAGGTCAAAGAATCTTTCAAAAGGCAGTTAAACAGTCTTCTGGAACAAGCAACAAGCAGGTGTGGTGGAAAGCCTCCATACCCAAATTCAAGGTCTTGATTAAATTTAGCCCATCTCCAAGGACAAGTCCCATGGGAAAGGTATCATACAGCAGGTGGGAGGAAAGCTTCGCATAGCTCAGAAGTCTCATGCAAGGTTATTAGGGAAAGTTTAATTTGTTTGTATTAAGAGCCAGAGGAAAGCAATCAAAGACCAAACTGTGGGTGAAGTCATTCCGTATTCGTTAAATAACACAGACATAGCTGCTATTTCATTCTAGAAAGGGAAACTGAGAACTCTGAAATCCTTGGAACATCACAGAGTACATGGGGACAAACTGTAGATCTAAAGAAAATAACTTGAGATTTCTTCCCCCCCCGCCTTTCTTTTTATTTTTAAATTAAGCAGAAAAGTCTCCAAAACTAATGGAAAAACCAAAAAACAACCTTGCCTTGAGGTCAAGTCACCCACCACCCGTGACATGCTGTGATAATGTTATTAATGGAGCTCACAGAAGCACTGTTAGTAATGGGTGTTTGTTTCGGCAGCCACACATGCATGGAACTGGCTTAACTCACTGTCTCCTAATGAACGCACCTTAGTGGGAAATGGCTTTAGCAGGAAGCAATGTACCAAGACTAAATGGAGGCAAATGGAGTTGTACAGGGGCAGAAAGCTAACGGGAGGGAGCACCTAGCTGATGTCAGCCAACAAACGACCTGGGCCACGGGTCCTCAGATTCCTTGTGGGTAAGTCATTTGGAAACAGAGGTGAAGTACATTTCAAAGCCTGCACAGCCCTTCCCTGTCTCCCAGCATATTTCAGATTAATTAACAAATGTGCTTGGGGAAAATAACAAATGATGTTTTATTTAATGAAGAAGGTGATCAGTTTTGGAGTACATACTTATAATCCATCCTAATAGGAAACAGATTCATAGATTCCTAGTTCCTGGAATCACCTGGCTTCCTATTTGTCTCAGCTATTGCACCCAGCAGAGAGTTAACCTTCTGAGAGGGTGACAGCCGTGTTTCTCCATACTCTGCTGAAACCCCCAACATCTGGATGAGACAGGACGATCATCCCTGCTACAATTCAAGGGCAGTGAAGACAAGCGGCTCTGAACTCAGATTTTAATTAGATTCTTAACCAGGCAACAGTAAACATATTATTTTAAATTAAAATTTTAAAATTTCAGACGGGGATAGAGTAGAGAAAGGACAAGATGAAGGGGCATTTCATATATATTTTTACTCCTTATACCTGTTTTTTTCCCCTGGCATTTATTTCTACAACCATATGCTTCTTTTAAAAACTCCTACACCGGGACTTCCCTGGGGGCGCAGTGGTTAAGAATCCACCTGCCAATGCAGGGGACACGGGTTCCAGCCCTGGTCCGGGAAGATCCCACATGCTGCAGAGCAACTAAGCCCGTGCGCCACAACTACTGAAGCCAGCTCTCCACAACTAGTGAAACCCGCACGCCTAGAGCCCGTGCTCCGCAACAAGAGAAGCCACCGCAATGAGAAGCCTGCACACCGCCATGAAGAGTAGCCCCCGCTTGCGGCAACTAGAGAAAGTTGCGCGCAGCAACTAAGACCCAACGTAGGCAAAAGTAAATAAATAAATTTATTAAAAAACAAACAAAAAAAAACCACTCAGACCTTCTGAGGCAACTGCTATGATTGATATCCTGCTCAGAACTTTGCAAACGGCTTTCTCTAGCAAGAATTTCTCACACTCAATCCTGTCAAGGGTCTGCTTTGCAAATTTCACCTATGTGTGAAATTGTCTGCCTGTGAACACGCAATCAGAATGGAAGCTGAAGGGTTAAAAACAAAAAATCCCAGCCTTCAGGAGGGTTTGAAAAGCCACCCAACTAACTCCATCCTCAATTAAGACTTTCATCATCTGAAGCGGAAAGCATGAAAAGCATTTCTGTTAATGAGATTTTGGCTGTCTTTTACTTGCCATAGAACAGTCCCGGGCATCCCAGGAAACACTGGGGAGAAGTGACCGCACTCACCGAATGTAGTCCCTGCCTCAGGCCTGCTCACCGACGACACAATGACGAAGCCGAAGCCCTCGTTCTCCCCGCGCCGGATCTCCACGTCGTAGGGCTGGACCACGGTGCTCACCACGCCGGTGCTCACCACGCCGCTGCCGCCGCCGCCGCCGCTGCCAATGCCGCTGGTGCTGCCGCTGCCAGAGCTCACCGTGTTCAGGGAGTTCTGGCTGCCCTGCGGAGTGCGCTTCTCCTCGGTCAGTGAGGCCGGCTGGTTGCTACTGTGATGGGAGGAGGCTGGCGAGGGCACCTCGTTCTCTGTTTTGGAGGCTGTGCAAGAGATTCACTTCTCAGTTACCCGCCTTTGCGAGAAACGTGCCCTGCCTGCCACCCCTTCCTCCTTCCCCCAAGGCTCCGCAGCTATGACAGCTATGACAGCGACTGGCCTCACAGAACTGAGATACAGGGATTGAAAAGAGCTGATGGAAAAACAGCAAAGGGGACACCCCAATTCTGTATCATTTACAGCAATATTGTATCTCAGCATCTGCATACAGACTCAAATTTGCAGCAAGATCGGCCCACTCTGAAATATTTCCCGGTTCACAAATCAAAAACCAACCCCTGGACACTATGATGACTGAAATGAGTCAGACAAAGACAAATGCTGTATGAGATCACTTATATGTGGAATCTAAAAAATACAACCAACTAGTGTATATAACAAAAAAGAAGCAGACTCACAGATATAGAGAACAAACTAGAGATTACCAATGGGGAGAAGATGGGGGGTGGGGCAATATAGAGGTAGGGGATTAAGAGGTACAAATTATTAGGTATAAAATAAGCTACAAGGATATATTGTATGACACGAATATAGCCCATATTTTATGATAACTATAAATGGAGTACAACCTTTAAAAATTGTGAATCACGGCCTTGCACACCTGTAACTTACATAATATTGTACAGCAACTGGACTTCAATGAAACAAACAAACAAAAATGACCCACTGAAGGATGTATAGGTGTGGCCCACAGCAAGGGTGACTACCTTTTTTGCCTCAGAGATATGCCCTTCACTGCACTCAAATTGTCATTACCCTCAAGTCACATTCTGCTCAGATGTGCAAACAGTTTTGCTTTGCTTTTTCCATCACCGGAGACATGGCAAGCTGACAGTACCATTAAGATTTCCCTACTGTGGGATTCCTGACAACACCTGTCAGAGGTATACTTAGCGTCTCTTCCTCGCTTCCAGATGTCAATGATCTACTCCGATCACGCAATTGGATACATTAGCCTCCCTCAGAATTCGTTTGATCAAATTTCAGTTTTATTGCTTTCTCAAGTGACAGGGTAAAGCTCTCCTAAACAGCCACCGTAGTAGGTGGGACCGACTTAGCTTTCATGTCAACAGCAAAATGTGTGTTCAGGGTTTGGATAGGACTACTAAATTTATTCCCCAAAGCATCCCCTTTCACAGATTTCATTTGTAGTGTAGTAAAATATACAGAACATAAAACTTATTATTTTGACCATTTTAGGTGTACAGTTCAGTGGCATTAAGCACAGAAACACTGTTATGCAGCCATCCCCACCATCCATCTCCAGAACCCTTTCATTTTCCAGAACTGAAATTCTGTACCCATTAAACACTAACTAATCACTCTCCCCTCCCCAGTCCCTGGTACAGCCAGCATTCTACATTCTGTCTCTATGACTCGACTACTCGAGGTACCTCATGGAAGTGGAAGCATATAATATCTGTCCTTTTGTGACTGGCTTATTTCCCTTAGCCTTATGTCTTTTCAAAGACTGAACATGCCTTTAACCCAGAGCTTAAAAACCCCAATATTTAAGATCTAAAAAATACATCTGAAACAAACAAAAATCACATTGCTCTACTATTTTTATTTGGACCAGTGAAGTCAGAAAGTTTTCATCTCATCTCAAAAGCCATTTCTGATTGCTGCTACTGGTTGCGTGGGATACTACGTTAAGATCCTGAGGCCATAAATGAGCTCTAGGGACGTAAGTGATTAACACTCTTTTCATGGCTGCAACAGGTAGGGCTCTCACACTGGAATCTGATATCTTAATTCTTTTGTAATTAATTATATACCACTTAAATGAGCTCTATAATTTTTTTTGGGGGGGGGGCATGCCAGGAGGCATATGGGATCTTAGTTCCCCAACCAGGGATCGAACCCATGTCGCCTGCAATGGAAGCGAGGAGTCTCAACCAGTGGACTGCCAGGGAAGTCCCCATGAGTTATTTATTTATTTTTTTTTAAAACAAGATGCCAGTTGATTTTATCTGATAAACAGGTGTTTCACTAGTATTACAGCTATGGAGAATTCCTAATATTTCACGTCATCCTGCTTCAATAATTCAACTGATACCACATGGAATCTGCCTCTTCTGCATTCTGGGTTCTGTCTTGAATACCTGGAGGCAGGGGCTGCAGGCAAACATGGTGAATGAATGGGAAGGGCAGACATTTACCCAATACTGCCTCAAAATGGCAGATTCTGATACGGAAGTGAACCACGATGCCCAAGGATGGCAAGAAGGGAAGGCTAAACTCAGCAGACAGTTGGAGGAAGGAGGGAATTTCTGAGGGTTTTACAGATAAGGTTATCTTTGAGTTGGGCCTGGAAGGATGTATACGAATTTGAGTTGCAGGAGGAAGGACTGAAACATGACCTAGAACTGGCCAGCGCTACAACTTGCTTATAGTGAAAAACGTAAAAATTAAAATAGTTTAATACATATGACTGTCAACACAGAGCAGCTTTTTTATGAGCTTATTTGGCAGTGCAAACCTAATTTTTGCTCTCTTAATTTGAAGCTACAATTCTCCTAACCTCTTTTGCTGAGAATTCCCATCAAGTGAAGAGAATGACTAAGTTCTGTTTAGCAAGGGGATGGAGGGAGGTGACATATATATTCAACTAGGTTTCTTCTAAAAGCCTTTGCTGAACATGTACGGATGGCACATTAAAGTCTTTATTTATTTATTTTTTTTTGCGGTACGTGGGCCTCTCACTGTTGTGGCCTCTCCCGTTGCGGAGCACAGGCTCCGGACGCGCAGGCTCAGGGGCCATGGCTCACGGGCCCAGCCGCTCCGCGGCATGTGGGATCCTCCCGGACCGGGGCACGAACCCGTGTCCCCTGCATCGGCAGGTGGACTCTCAACCACTGTGCCACCAGGGAAGCCCCATTAAAGTGCTTTTAAGTGACAGTAGTTTTGAAGGGTTCCATCTGGAAATTCTGAGCTTAATCACATTCATAAACATTTGCTAAAATACATGCTTGAGGAGACGGACACAAGAAAGGGGCCTCTTCTGTGCATAAAGTGACAAGGCACTGTCTAAAGGGATGAATGAAAAAAACATACCTGCAAACACCACTTTACGCCGCACTGTGAGATTGACGTGACCTTGCTTGGCGGCTTGTTGCATAAGCTGGACCACAAGCTGGTGTGATTTGCCAATGACTGGTGTCCCATCCACACAGATTAATTCATCCCCAGACCTCAGGCGGCCGTCTGTATCAGCAGCACCCAGTGGTACGATGTGACCGATATAAATCTGTTGAGTAATTGGACGATGGATGAAACACTGACCTTTTGGTTTACTATTACAGGCACACCTCGGGGATATGGCAGGTTCGGTTCCAGACCACCGCAATAAAGCTAATGTCACCACAAAACAAGTGACATGAATTTGTTGGTTTCCCAGTGCACATAAAATTATGTTTACACTATACTGTAGTCTTAAGTATGCAATAGCATTATGTCTAAAAAAAAAGTACATACCTTAATTTAAAAAATACTTTATTGTTAAAAATGCTAACCATCATCTGACAATGTAGGGCTGCCATCAAACTTCAATTTGTAAAAAAATGTACTATCTGTAAAGCACAATAAAATGAGGTTTGCCTGTAAAATGATGGCCTTCACAACCTCTGAGAACAATTCAGTTCATTCATTCATGTCTGCATCCATGCCACAAACCCTTACTGAGTGCCCACTGGGTACCAGGTGCTGTGCTAGGTGATACAATAATTCTTAAATGGAAAAAATAACTTTTTCTTGTTTAGTACCCTGACATTTATCTGTGGTTTGCTGACTCGTTGTTTTTTCCCCTTTGCAAAAATAAATCATTTTACTCCCTTCATTGGCAAAACTTTTCCCCCTTTTCTATCCACTTAAGAGGCCTCTGTTCAGAAAACTCTACTAATTATAATAGTCATACAACTTTGCTTTAAAGGTCAGCATGTGCCTAGCAAAAGGGAATGCATGATAAGTGGTGTTAAATGAAGGGATGAATCAAGCCAAGTCTGGTTGGGCATCCCTGTTTTCATAGTCTATAGCACCTGCATGCAGAGCAGGTCTTTATATTTCGTGTCTTGCTGTTGTTATACTAACCATTCACTAAACTTTAGCTAAAATATTTGTGCCTTGCTTGCCTTCTCTCTAGATAATGATGCTACAGCGATCTTTACATGGCATTTATCATTTACAAAGAACTTTGACAGAAGAGTGCTTAAGAACATGGACTCTGGAATCACACCCTTTCCAGTCCCTCCATTTACTAAGTCTGCGATGCCAGGCAGGTTCATTAACCTTTCGGTGTCTTTATTTCATGATTTGAAAAATGGGACAGATTCATAGATTTGATGGATACATGAGAAGAATGGGTGTTAGAAGCCTTTAGCATAGCACCTGGCACATAGTAAACACTCAAGAAACAACAGCTATTTTTACTGTGATGAGGAAATGAACAATACTTATCTTTAGTTCTCTTTTCCCCTTTCAAAAGAATCCTGTGACGTTCTCCTCAATTTATTCTAAAGATGAGGCCTGGAGAGGTTAAATGTCTCCTGATCCTTGTTCAGGGTTCTTTCCCTAATTTTGTAAAGAGCGTGGTCCTACTTTCTCTAACCTTTCATAATGCCTTGTCAAGCGCTCTCTGTCCCAGCTACTCAATATACAAAGCCAACTACCTGCTGGCAGATTTAACAGAATTGGCCAGAAGGGTCAAGCCACTGTATTCCCAGTTGATGTCTATTCCTATTTTGCTTTTCGGTTCCCTTTTCTCTGAGGGGGAGCTCCAGACGCTGCAGCTGCCGCTTTCCACAAACACAAACACACACTTTTTAGAAAGGATCTAGTCCCTTCTTTATCAAGACAGAAAGAGTTCACAAAATCCAAAGAATAACCCCTAGTGCTTAAGATGAAACAGTCAGGGAATATATATATATATATATATAATTATATTTATAGTTATATACAACTGAATCACTTTGCTGTACAACAGAAATTAGTACAACATTGTAAATCAGCTATACTCCAATAAAATTTAAAAAAAAGACGAAACACGGGTGCATCTGGTGGGACTCAGATCTTGGTGATTTGTCACTGCTGCCAATTTGCTTTGAAGTCTTAGAAAACTGCACGGGGTGGTGCGGGGTAGGGTGGGATGGGGGGCAAGGGGCAGGGAGACAAAAGACTCACAGGTTCCCCTGGTTCATTGCCACCCAGAATCCTAAATCCAAATCCAGTCTCTTTTCTCCAGAGGAAGATGTCCTGTTCTTGATAATCTGGAACTGCAGAGAGGGATGAGGAAGAGAGAGATTATTTCTCGGATAAAAGGAATCAGAGCCCTAAGGCGAACACAGTTAACAGGACCGATACTGATGGTGTTTGAGCAGACGACAGCGTTCCAATACACACAAGTAAACAAAATAATCTGGACGGGTGCAATAACAGAGGACACTGGGTGAAAGTTAATGGTAGGAATAGTCATTGAGCCTTAAGATTTTTTTCAAAGGACTAATCACTGTTTGATAATTCCTAATCAAGCCATTATCCCTGATGAAGGCTGCAGTCAGCACTCACCACTCTCCTGGGTATTGTTGCAAGAGGAATTAAATAAATTAAACTCATCAGGCTCTGCATCACAAAGTGGGTGCCCATGTCTGAGGAAGGAGCTCATGCTGTCAGAGTGACCTCTGAAGTAGAGGTTGGCTCCGAGGATTTAGAAGACCTGTTAAGTGCCTGATGTTATCAACTAGAAGATGCAAGAAAACAGCTTGAGGTAAAAAGTGTTCTCAATTAAAAAAAAGAAAATCACTTCTTTTTTTCCTTAAAGTAATCAAGACTAGCAATGCCAAGAATATGATCTGTTAGATCATTTTTGCCAAAAGAGTTACTCTCAAACATCCTAATATTTCCAAATTTATAAAATTTACTATGATTTCACTGCTATTATGAAAAAGTAGTCAGCCTTCTATATCCTTAAGATCACTGGTGAGAACAAAATTGTCCTATATCTGTGAACCATATTTCATCACTAAAATAAGTGCTTTATTCCAGTATTTGCCTATAATATTTCACCACTATAAGTATTCATTTATTATCTAACAGCTTGATATTTTACTTTTAAAATTCAGTAATAGTCCAGGGCTTTCAAATGGAAATCTCATTTTTTTTAAAAGTATTTTCCTTAAGAACATGCTTACTGTACATGAGATTGTCCTATATAACACTCTGTTACTTAACTAAAGTAATAAAAAAAGGGGTACTTCTATTTAATTCTTACTTAATATTTTAGTGTTTAAGTAAGTGTTTAAGTTTTACAGTCTGTAAAATGACAAATCTTTTATTTAAAGAAAAAAAATATAATTTAGTGGCCATGAATCCTAAAGGAGATTTTCAAATACTGTTCTGCAGAATTTCTGGTTTCTTTAATTCCTTGGCTTTGGGGCTGAAGGAGTTGTGTATGTACTGAGAACTTAATTCCCATCTTCTCTGATTTTGGACAGTGGAATAGGGAAGAAGAAGGTGGTTGTTTAGACTTCAAGCTAGCGAGAGATGTCCCTTTTTCGGGACTCACCCACGAGCTTAAAATGTATGCCGAGAGAGAAGAAACTAAATGAACACGTAAGCACCAGTCAGAGAATCGAATATTCGTGCTTGAGCTATCTTAATGCCATGCTTTCAAGGGAGCTTCTTATCCAATGCTTTTTTATTATAATTGCTGAGGCTAAGCTGTAAGATGCCATGGTACATGGAGTTAGGCTACAGCACGGGACACAATTCGAGAATGGTATTTTCTTCAGCATGCTAAGGTAACAATATTTTCTTTCTGTTTGAGTAGCTGGCTATTGTTTCAAGAGCCTCATTGAAACAACAAATTAAATCAGGGTGAGTCTCCGTCGTCTTTGGTTCACTCAAGCTGGAGGATTATTACCAAAACAGACCACGGGTGCTTTCCAGCCAGCACTAGGTTCTTGGCAGAGTGCTTGAAATCTGATGAGCCCTTCTGTGAACAAGGGAAAGACCTCTGCAGAGACCTCCAGCTCAGACCAATTTTTTCTGCAGCATCATTTAACACAGGAACACCTGCCCATCCTACAGTGTCACCAAATGTAGCAAGTTTCTGCCTTTTATTGCTCAGTTAGGAGTAAGCCACCATGGGATGGGCAATTATGGCCAACAGACTTAGGCTTATCATACAGTTCAGTCCATTGGAAAAAAAATTGTTCCTCTGAGAATTAACAAACAGACGGCAAATTTATTTAAAAAGCCTCCTATTGAAAACGAAGATGCCCAATGACAGACACCAAGGATGTAGAAGATGCCAATGATGAGCCTTTCAGGAAAACACACACAAACACAGATGTGTTACAAAGAAAGTCTTTTGGTCCTTGAACTTGGGCATCTCGACAATTATATTCTTCTACGAACCAAATGCCATGTTCTAAATATATAACTTTGGTGATCAATCAGTACCGAAACATATTAGAGAATTATAGAATGATGTTTCTCTTCTTTGTCCTCTGCTGTCCCTTCTTAGCAAGGGCACTAAAGTTTCTAAACTATTCCCCCCAAACATTTTTTGTTCTCTTCTTTATTTCAGGCAGATTTTATTAGAATTAAGTTTTCAGGAGGCAGCAGGGTAGAACCATCTTTCTGATATTACTATCACCCCCCCCCCCCTTTTTGAGACTAAATCAAGAAGAGCTAAGAAAATCTCATCCAGCTCTCTTCACTTCTCAGCCCCGGCACAGGGGACAATCAGAGCAGCTCATTTCCTTTGGTAATTCCACCAGTGACCCAATAAAGCAGTCAAAAGACTTCCTTTGATAATTAGAAAAAATGGAATCACCATGTTTGCAGAGATCTCCCCTGGCGTCTCTATTACTACAGACACACAACACATTTGCAGACTTGGCTAAAAAATGCCCATCACTTTTAATTTCATCTTGTCTTTGCTCTAGCCTTGGTCAATAAAAACACCCCAAACACTTCTGTTCATGGCATCCCTCTTTCTTCCCTCCTTTTTCTGAGTTTCTTTCTAGCCCCCTAGACCAATGGGAACATCAAACAGGATGAGTAATAATGGAGAAATGAAAGTTTTCAGCAGATCCTTACTCTGACATTCTCCAAAATTCGTGGAATTGATTTCTTTGTCTCTTTCACCCTTGCTCAATCCCGATGCAGGCGAAGGTGACATAGCTGGAATAGTAATGTCACAATTTTGCAAAGCTGAATGTACGTGTTTTCTCTTAGTTCATTTTAATTTAGTTTTGATTGATAAGGAAGGTGCAGTTAAGCTCTCACAATAAAGGTCAAGGCTGCTGTGGATTTTAAAAGACTATGGTTTGATTCTTTTTTTTTCCCACCGTACTTCTCTTGTCAAAAAGCTAGAATTTACAACTGTACCACCGAGAATTTCACAGAACTACCTTTACCATCTTAGACTCTTCCTATTTAATTATACCGTGAAGTACCCATTCTCTTATGACCTTGTTTGAATCATGTCATGAACTTGAGATTTGCCTAACCCCTTATTTCCTTTCGAAAAAATTCAAGCATACTTTTGTCACAGCCACATTACTGTGTTTATTTAAAATAGTATCAAGTTCCTGGTGGGATTAATTCTTGGGCTAAAACCTGTTCAGATGAATTCTAGGGCAGTTCAACCAAAATAGTCTTTTGTTTAGTGACACAAATCATCAGATCTGGCCAAGAGCTGAACAAATACACAAATAAGAACTGTCATAATAGCTCTTAAAATCTAGACGTACACCCAAGCTCCTTAAACTATGATAAAGGAGCTGTACACCAATTCCAGACCATTAAGCATGTCTCTCTCGAGGGACACGTGTACGCTGGTTAAAATGACAGCTTTGTCATTTTTCTTTCCCAACTCTTTTGTGAACAGGCAAAGTTTGAACTGCAAGCTTTAGATTTTGTTTCACAGTAAACACTAGTGGGTACTAGCTGCTCTTCCTGAACACTTATAAATAAGATTGTATCGATGCCATTTTTAAAAGATGTACACAACTGCCATGTTATCTAGAGAAAATACAAACAGGCAACATGGCTTTTAAAGGACTTCCAAGCATGCTTTTTCTTTCTTTTTTTTTTTTTTTAATAAATCTCGGGTTTTTTCGAATTTTACTTTATTATTTTTTTAATACAGCAGGTTCTTATTAGTTATCTATTTTATACATATTAGTGTATATATGTCAATCCCAATCTCCCAGTTCAACCCACCACCACCACCCATGCATGTTCTTAATTGAACACTTAAGCTCTTCAGAGGGATTTATTAACACATCTGTAATTCAGATTGATTCAACTGGACACTGCTGTTTTGACAGATGGCCACATCAAGAATGCTATATTTTGCACAGTATTCAGACCATGTGAAGGAACTGGATCAGAGACTTTGTTAAGAATCTTCACATTGTCCTTTACAATAAAATGAAATATGAGGAAAATATATTTTCCCAAAAAAGGAAATTAAGGGTACAATTAAGATGTTACTGCCGACTTTAATTTTCTTGGTTTTTTTCCTGGAGTACTTTGCTCATTTTAATATGTCTTGGGGAGAGGGGCAGGGAATCACATCTAATGAGGCTACATGCTTTACTTTTTCATTTTTTTCCAAAAGACAAGATAAAAAAACAGCCTAAGGGAATGGCAGAAACTGCTCTGGGATAAAGCCAAATACTGATTAAAAGACAAGATTAAAAAAAAAAGACAAGATTGACGTAGGTTCATTCATAGGTACTGTGAAAAAAAGAAAATCTGTGACAGATACTGAATAATTATCATGGAGGGAAAAGTCTCATCATTATCCTGATTTAGTGGTGAGGAAGAAATCTATGTGAATTTTAACATCGGTCAGGTTGCTACAATCACTCAATTATGGAGCGTCTAATCAGCAAAAAAACCTGATTCTCATTTGTGCTGCTAGATCCTGTTCCTTAGATGTTCAAGAAAGTTAAGGCCTAAACTGGCACCATTACAAATATCTCAGTCTGCCTCTCATTCAATGCTTAGAGCAGCTGGCTGTGGCAGAATTACATATTTTTCTTATTTTTTTTCTGGTGAAAACTTTTTAAAAAAATGGATTAAATACCAAATTCTGAAGAAATACTGCTTCCATCAAGGTAAAAATGCCATCTGAGCTACAGCCTCCTATTCTTTGGGTGCATTAGAATTGTCTGTCAGTCCATGAGGCCCACACCAGCACTTCAGAACCTGATTTACTTTATTGCAAAAAGATTCATACATGGGAAACTCAGTCATAAATGTGTACTCTACTGAGAAAAGCAGGGGCATAGTCAACAAAGCAGTTATCTCCACATCAACTGAAGTTGGGTCACTGATTGGAGGACCTGCATGATTAAAGAGAAATGTGAAGGGAATGTGAAAATATTCCTCTTTGGAAAACATTTCTTCCATGAAATCATTCCAATTAGTGAGAAGACACAGTGAGAACAGACACCAGGTTCATGCTTAGCGACTACTGCTTACAAGGGATGTTCCAAATGGAACTTCATTTCCTCTGGCCCGGAGTGAGGTGTACTCAGGGGTCTTTCTAGTCCAGGGACTAAATAAACCCCTTCTCAAGTTATCAGGCTTTTGCCAGCACAGTGAAGCCTTAGTCAAACAGCCTACTTAATTCCACGCACTATGGTAGTAAGAAGGCAATGATATCTCTTCCTTGAAGAGGAAAAGCAAAGAGGGAGCCTCGGTGACTTCTAAAACTTGATCATCACCAAGACTCCAGTCATGCCTCGTGCCTCCTAAGTGCTGACTTGCACCCAGAAGTGTGGGCCACTTTCCTTCTCAGGCAGGGATGCTGTTCTCACTCCCCTGTTTGGTTTGGGTCACAGAGGAGTGGCTCCAGCCAGCAAGTAAAATGCTTCACAGCCAAGTCCAAGGGGGTGGGTGGGTGGCTGCAGTGTCCCCCCCACTCCCCCACCCCACCCCCCATGCCTTGGCCCTCCACAGGGCTTTGCTAAGAGAACCACAGGTGTGGCTCCAAATGAAACCTGTGCTGAGGGGGCTGGGGACCAAGAGGAAAGGCAGAATGCTTGTCTTCTCTCTTCCAGTTTGAATCTGACCCTTCAGCAAACCCGGCCTCCTCCCTCATTAATCATTCTCTCCTATCCTATGACAAAAAGGGAAAATGAAGTGCATGTTCTTCATAGATGCTTCATCCCAACCAATCATACTCAGAAGAAAAGGTCAGTGAGAGCAACCGCCAAAACAAACAAAAACGGCCCATTTGTATCCCCTAAGATGAAAGCATTTTAGGAACTCTGATTGGTAACAGGAAGATAAGTGAATACTGTTTACAGTGAATAGTTTTTGGAAATCATTTCATAATAAAAAGTAAAACATTAAATGTGAAGGGATTACCCGGTCTATAACAGCCCAAAAGGTACTATGTATGACATCACTAGGTCATATTTTTCAAAAAGGTGAAGCTAAAGGAACATACTTAACCACAGTATAAATGATTAAAACACAAACCACTCACTACTCTTTTTTTTTCTTTTTAAGGGGAATGTTTAGAAAGACTGATAACGTTTAAAAAAAAATTACCAGTATTCTTAAAAACCGAGACCACTAAGAAAGCATTTAATTTCTTCTCATCACTCCTGCAATCCAAACCAATCGTATTTATGTTCTATTGTATATCAGAGCTGTTTCACGAGACAGGAGCTCAGAGGAGGCCACCATCTCCATGTAGGGAAGAATTAACGGGGCAGCAGCACTTATCGGCCACTTATTTTTGTTTTTTTTTTTGGCCACTTCTTTTAATGGAGAGGAAAAATAAATCCATTTTACCCAGGCCCTTCATCTGAGGACCATCCACGACTACCCCACCTGCCCAAACAGAAGACGTAACGGGGCCTCAGTGAATATCCAGCAGATTCTATCACTGCTCTGAGATGCTGTCACCTCTCACCTGGATTCACCTCTCTCCTGTTCACACACTGACAACCTATTCTCAATAAGCCTCAAGAAGAGAGCTGGAGCCCTGCGGCGGAGTCCAGGGAAGACAGGAGCCAGGGTGCTACTCACGTCGGTTTTCATACATGCTCCTGGACTGGGCCCAGATTTTAAAAGGATCTGGTTTTTTCTGCCCAGAGCTGTCAGTCTGGTCTGGAGCCGGGGCCTCGGCGGGTGGGAACTCGGGTAGCACCTGTGTGCCGTGGCCGGGAGAGGCTGTGTGCAGGCTTCGGTGGCTGGCAGCGCTGTGCTGGGAGCTATTCTGGCTGTCTTTTCTTTCCAGTGGTTGCTGAAAGGAAGCGAGTGAGAGGGGCAAGAAGAGATTATTATTGGTTCCCGGAGTGGGTGTTTTCATCAGCTGGTTTTTGTTCAGCACTTCTGCGCACACATACATAAATTTATCAGCAACATTTTGGCTTCCACCTTCGGCTCATGCTGAATGCAGGTAAATCCGCTGGGGACTGGCAGACAGATAGAGGGGTGGACCAGCCAGAAGGACATCATGGTAAACCATACCGCTTTCAGGGTTGGAGCAGAAAACAAATCCAATTTTCATCACAGGTTCTCAGCTAAGTCACTGGGCTCATTTATTACGAAATGTACTCGTTTTAACATCTTCATTTTTAAACCAAACATGTGACACAGAATACCATGCGTGGTTTAAGTGGAAAGCTAGAATATCCAGAAGAAATAGGATCAGGGCTAAAAATGCTCCTTGGGACTCCACATTTTCCCTTTTTCAGTAGTAAAATACCCAACTTCTTGCTAAGGATTTACCATCAGTCCTGCTAGCCTGTAAGAAACATAGATCAGATCTTTAAAAAATCATGCCTAGCATTATGTGTGCACTTGTACTTACAAGTATATAAAAAACCATTGTCTGAAGAGCTTTCATAATTCTTAGTGAATCAGTTTTGCAGACATCGCATTACACCTCTTGATCTCCTGATACTACTGTTGGTTGAAAACCAAGATCCAACTTTATATATGGGTTGACCTTGGGGGGTCAGCCTTCTTAGATTTGCAACTTGTCCAAACTCCGAGTAGTAGTCAAAGGCAAAGAATTTCATTTCAATTTCAGTAGAATAAGTAGGAGGTTCCTGCTCCTTAAATTCTGCTCAGCTAAAGACCCTTCCCATTTTAGGAGATGCTCTTTGTTGGAAGGGCCATTGAATCAACAGCAAAATCTAGTCAGAGGAAAAATACTGCATGGGAAATAAAATAATTTCAGCTCTTATTTTCTCCAATGAAAGATGTGGTAAGCCCAGGTGTTTAGTTCCCCCCATTCAAAAGAAAAATCCTGAAGTCCTGTCTCTCACACAACAGACACCATGTCACTACACTTAACTGCTTCAGAGCATTGTAAAGGGGCATCTCCGGCCTGTCTTATAGATCCTGTATAGCTTATGATTTTTGAGTAGTATATAAGATCTCTGACATAGACATTCTAGTTCCCTAAAGGTCTTTATAGTGTCAAAATCTTGCCCTCAGTCTTGCAATCAGTCCTATCATACCATTCTTCCTTATTCTCTCCCCCAGGTAGCCTCCATCTTCCATTCACATCTCCGTGGAAATTTCCAAGGTCCCATTCATTTACTTCTCAGGTCCCTCTACTCCTTCCCTTCCAGTCCTTGCTTTGAAGTAAGCATTGAAGTAAGGCCAAGGAGGACAAAAACTTCATTTTCCCTTGACTGTTCAGATCACAGATCTGAAGATAGGTTTTAGCAAGGATTCAAAGTCGAAAATTGGGCATGTATTTCATGAAGGTAAGATAGACTCTTTAAAATTATACTTGATGTGCCTGCGGGAGAGATGTGAGGACCATATTCTAAACTAGCAAAGAGGTCTTGAGAACCAGCTATATGAGGGGCTTAATTCACTCAGACTCAAGGGGACAACATACTCTGGGTGAAGAGGTCAGGAAAACACACTGATGTTTGGACAGGGACAACCATCTCCATTACCCCACATCACAGCGTTCCCTTTTGAGGATCAAGGGCTCCGCTCAGCCTTGGATGGATCCGCATTCCGAAGACTTGGGACAGAACCTGGTTCTGCCAACTTCCAACAGGGTCCTCTCCAAAGTGAATTCGGCTCTCAGGGCCAGCTATCCCCTTTCTATTCCCTAAGAAGGTCAAAACCTGCCTTCTTGCTTCCCCTGGAGACATGCTGAAGATTTTCAGAGTCAGAAAGACATTAACGAAGGATACAATCCCCATTCCCTTTTGCACGAGCGTGGGAATTTGTCTTCCTCTTCACCGTGGTCTTTGTAAGGGTCTCCATTATAAACAAGCATGTGTAGTGTACACACCTCAGCATAAATAGAAAAAAAGATGGGCTCTGGGTGGGTTTTCTCCCTCTTATACTTTCCTGTACTGCCTACTTCTTATTTCTATAATGTACAGAGAATGTTTTTTATAATCAAGACCAAATGTAAAGCTGTTTTCATTTAGAAATGAACCTTGGTAAGGAGAATTAATGGGACTGTTACTTTCTATTTTTTACATTTTGGCAGTGTTTTGTGTCCGCTCTCCTCTTGGAAGGGCAGGAAGAAGATATTTTAAAAGTGAAAGCAAATAATTCAATAGATGAAGGGCCTCTGGATTAACCATGAGAGTTTCATCCCTCTCTTCAAATGACCACCCTCGCCTGGTTTTTCAGATGAGTAGCAAATGCTAGATGTGGGGTCAGTCCATTGACACTAAGTTCATTTCATGGTTAGAGTCAGTCTCTGACCGTGGAAGCTCCAGTCTCCTTCGTGTAGAGGTTCCTCTTCACAAAGCCTCACCAGGATCCTGTGAGCCGCACTGCGGGATTACCTGAGGGCAACCGCACAATCTTCTTCTTCTTCCTTTCCTGGGGATACTCGGTAACCTCTTGAAATGTAACCTCTTCCAATCACTGCCTCTTCCTGAACAGGAGAGAAACACCTTACCGGCAACCCTGTCCCACTGAGAGAGTCTGGACCTTTCTCCAGCAGCGAATGCACAGGTGCTTCTACAGACACGCCCACAAATGCATGCACACAGACTCTGTACATCACCTCAGGGGTTTCCAAGACCCTTCGATGGCTGTCCCAGTGTAACAAATCTGACACCGAGGACCTGGAAATCTCAAGTTTAAATGAAGAGACAGCTTCGCCATAACCAGAGGGTGCAAATGAAGTTTACCAGAAACGGCTTGGGCCATTTAAGAACTTTTATCCCCTTTTCTCACCTTCCCCATAAAGGACGCATTTAGGTCCAATTTATCACAAAATGACGGATACAGTCTGGACAGAGTCTACAAAACTGCCTCTCCATCAAACTGCACCTCTGCATCCCCTCTGAATGCCATCTAAACTTTGCTCCTAAATCTGGAAAACAGAAGTACAGCAGCATCCTGAGAACATGCTCTGAACACTAGGCCAGCGCTAACCCATCGCTAAACGCATGTTCTAACCCACCCTCACGGGCCAAACACATGAGCATCCGGAAACTTTCTGGATTTTTCCCTGATAAGATTTAACCTCGCTTTAAGTTTCCTCTCAAGTTCAATTATGAAAATGACTTAATTTGAAAATGCATTCTGTATTTAGTATCCTGGCACCTAAGCTTTTTGAAGCTATGTTCTGTGTGTGTAGAAAAGTTCAAAATATGCCTTTTTATTTTCTGAGAACACGTTAATTAGATATGACATTATCTTTTATTTGGTTAGGGTCCAGAACTGTCCAGGAGGAAAGCCATGTTTATATAGCTCTCAACTTAAAGTCACCTCATATGCCTTTGCAGCAGTCTGGATTCCCTCCCAGAACACTTGGGCCATGAGGACAAATTCACTGCTGAACACAGGATCCGACTTGCACCAAATGTGATTGTCTCTCACCTCATTTTTCTAGGTGAGAAACTGGCCCTCAAATAAGCATTAATAAAGATACACTTGCAAGTCTGTTAAAGTAATTCTATGCATGCTAAGAACATGGCTGGCGCAATCCATCAATGATAGCACATCCAGAATGGCCCCTCTTAAGTAACCTGCAATACATTTATTCCCTCATCCAATAAATACACACTGATCACCTGCTATGAGCCAGATTCTGAAAAATACAATGTGTAAGTAAGAAAGAGATAGTACCTGAGAATTTGTACCTATGTATCTAGGTGTGTGTATGTGTGGAGATGGAATATTAATCAAATAATAATGACAGACTGATGACAACACACTGCAGTGTCCTTAAGGTTAGTAATAGGGAGAAGCCTCTGGAAGAACATTCCATTAATGGAAACAGCATGTGCCAAGTCTGCAAAGCAAAAGTGAGCTTGGCCTGTTTGGAGAGCAGAGAGGTAGCTAGTGTGGCACAGCAGGGGGTGGCGTGGCTTGAGAGGAACTTGGAGACCAAATAATGCAAGGGCCTTGTGGGCTACTTTAAGGAGTTTGGGTTTCACTCTTAGTTCTGGGGAGGAGGAATCCATTAGTGAATTTAAAGCACGGATGTGCCAGGAGCCAACTTATTTCCAGAAAGTTTGGTCTGGCTACTGTCTAGAGAATAGGTTGATGTGGGTGGGAACAAAAGCAGAGAGCCAGTCAGGAAGCTACTGTGCAGACTAGATGAGGGACCCCGGGTGGCTTATACAAGGGGAAAAGCTATGACAAGGGGGAGGGACAAGTAAAGTCAAAAGATATTTTGGTGCCAGATTTGATAGGCATTGCTGAAAGGCTGCATGGGGGAGAGGAGGAGTAAGAAAAGGGGAAGGGGGGAGGGGGGAGGGGGAAGGGAAAGGGGAAGGGGAAGGGGGAAGGGGGAGGGGGAAAGGGGAAGGGAGAAGGAGGAAGGGGGAGGGGGAAGGGGGAAGGGGAAGGGGGAAGGGGGAAGGGTAAGGGGGAAGGGGGAAGGAGGAAAGGGGAAAGGGGAAGGGGAAGGGGGAAGGGGAAAGGGGAAGGGGGAAGGTGGAAGGGGAAGGGAGAAGGGGAAGGGGGAAAGGGGAAGGGGAAGGGGGAAGGGAGAAGGAGGAAAGAGGGAAGGGGAAGGGGAAAGGGGAGGGGGAAGGGGGAAGGGAAAGGGGAAAGGGGAAGGGGGAAGGGGGAAAGGGGAAAGGGGAAGGGGGAAGGGAAAGGGGAAGAGGGAAGGGGGAAGGGGGAAGGGAGAAGGAGGAAAGGGGGAAGGGGAAGGGGGAAGGGGAAGGGGGAAGGGGAAGGGGGAAGGGGGAAAGGGGCAAGGGGCAAGGGGCAAGGGAAAGGAGGAAGGGGGAAGGGGAAGGGGGAAGGGGGAAGGGGGAAGGGAAGGAGGAAGAGGGAGGGGGAAAGGGGAAGGGGGAAAGGGAAAGGAGGAAGGGGAAAGGGGAAAGGGGGGAAGGGGGAAGGGAAAGGGGAAAGGGGAAGGGGGAAAGGGGAAGGGGGAAGGGAAAGGGGAAGAGGGAAGGGAGAAGGAGGAAAGGGGAAAGGGGAAGGGGGAAGGGGGAAGGGGAAAGGGGAAGGGGGAAGGGGGAAGGAAAGGAGGAAGGGGAGGGGGAAGGGGAAGGCGGAAGGGGGAAGGAGGAAGGGGGAAGGGGGAAGGCAGAAAGGGGAAGGGGAAGGGGGAAGGGGAAGGGGAAGGGGGAAGGGGAAGGGGGAAGGGGGAAGGGGGAAGCGGGAGGGAGGAGGAGTTCTCAGAAACACAACTATCCACCTCCAGCTTGAATAACGCTTGGAAAGGAGGACCATATATCGAGTTGAATGTCTCCAACACTAGCTGTTGTCACTATGTGGATATTTTTGAAGCAAGATTTTTACTTCTGAGTATCAAATCAGGGCCAACTAGGAAAAAAGAAACGATTTCAATTTTGAAAACTCCACAGAAATCCTTGGCCACATCTGGCTGTGAACTTGTGTCATAAGACCATGTAAAACAAAACTGCAGCAACCTTCGTAAAACAAATGATTTCCTTATTACTGACAGGCCAGAGAAAGTGGGAAGATGCAATGGATTTTATAAATGGAAATGGGGAAAAAAGTCAGCTCATTAGTATTTCACAGAATGATTTCAAAACGGAGGTACTTATAAAGTGAGCTGAAAATATTTGCTCGGAAGAGCAAATGAATACAGACAGCACTTAGCTTAAATGATGAAAAGAATTCATGTGGCTTAAAAATGACAAATCAATCCATTTTTTAGGCAAAATTATTTACAGTTCATGTATCTGCCAAGACTGAAGGCCACTGCAGCGATTTACATGGACAACAGGAAAAACTACAAGTGCTGATGAGGTATCAGGCCAATGTCATTAAAGGTTGCACGAAAATCAGTCTCAAATGCAAGCCAAAGCAGAGGATGGTCCTTCTTTTTGTCTCTTTCTTTTATCATCTATGGGTCTAAGTCAAATGATTTCTTCCAAAAGGCAAGAAAGAGGAGTTAATGGAGAAGAAAAGGAAAGTTCTGATTGGATATGAAAATGAATTTCAGTTCATACTGAATGTTTTAATGGACTCTAATACAACAGAAAATTCTATTTTTTAAGGCTCCAAAGGGCTGAGGGTATGAGCTGCTGTGAGCAATGAGAGGCAAGGAGACTTACTTAAGTAACCCTAGGCCTTCTCCCATCTACTACTCTCACTGCTTCCTTGTAGCTTGGAGCTTTGGTGGGTTCTGCTATGCCCTGGATCTGGGACAAGTGGCATTGGGGTGCTAAAGCCACCAGGAGAGTTTGAGAAAGAGGCAGCATTCAGGATGATTCAGGCCGGGGTCACTTACTGTGCACATTGTCTAAGATCTCTCCCTCGTATTTCTTAATGACTAGCTGTCAGCTATGTCCTTAGCATCCCTTCCGCGGGAAAGGGACAGAGGACCATGGAACAGAAACCTGTCACTGTTGCTACCTTTCAGCTTGCTGCATTTGCTGAGGACACTTCCTTGCCCATCACTTGGTGTCCCCTATGTGAAAACTTTATGTGAGAGCTCTTTTTTTTTTTAAAGTGTTAATTTATTTGGCTGCATCGGGTCTTAGGCGTGGCATACAGGCTCTTCATTGCGGCACACGGGCTTCTCTCTAGTTGTAGCGTGCGGGTTCTTTCTTCTCTAGTTGTGGTGCACAGGCTCCAGAGTGCATAGGCTCTGTAGTTTGGAGCACACGGCTCTCTAGTTGAGGCGCACGAGCTCAGTAGATGTGGCTCGCGGGCCCAGCCGCCCCGCGGCATGTGGGATCTGAGTTCCCCAACCAGGGATCAAACCTGGGTCCCCCGCACTGGTAGGTGGGTTCTTTACCACTGGACCACCAGGGAAGTCCCTGTGAGAACTTTTTTAGGAACTCGGAAAACACTGTGTCCTTAGTGAACACGTTATGCTTTTTTTTTTTGATCTGAAAATAAAAGCTAAGTAAATAATGTGGTTACCTATGCTGCGTAGGCTGCTGGGGAACTTGGAAGAATTCCATAGCTCTATCACAGTATCTAATTCAATTTTTTTATAGCTTTTTATGTCTTTGGATGACTACTTCACTTAAGTTATTATCATTAAGAGCCGAATGAGTTTTATTATGTGAGTACTTGTTTTTTGTTATATTTCTGCTTTGTTACCTTTTGAAAGTATATGCTCATCATACTTTAGGCCTCATGAGGAGGGTCTGTACAGATCTGCCTATTTATCTTTCCCCAGTTGTATGAGGACATGAATGTTTTCTGTTTTAGTTCCTGTTGTATACTAGCGCTGGGTCTGGCATGCAGGAGATACCCAATAAATATCTGTTGATGGAACAAATGCATAAAAAATTTTAGTGATTTGTGACAATAAATCCTTTTTTTGAAAGGAGCAATCAATAAATCATTTATAAGCTCCAAGAAGAAGGGCACCATCTTATTTATTATGTCATTTCCAATGGCTCACACCAAACCTGACACTCAGTAGTTTTTCAACACCAACTTGCTGAATGGAAGGATGAATGGATGAGTGGATAAAAGAGAAATGCACGGATAGATGAATGGATATATGGTGGATGGGTAAATGGACAAATGGACAGAGGAAAGAAGGGAGCAAAGGAAGCAGTAGTTGGGAAATGAATTAGTGAAAAAACCTGGGTGAACACTGACCTAGAATTCAGGGTTTGGTGTGGTATTTAGAGTTTACAATGCTCACACGCAAAATCCTTGTGTGTGATCTCGACCAAGAGTCTCCGTTAAACCAGTTTCCAGTCAGGATGATTAAAGTGGACCACCGAGCCATCTTCCCAGTGAGGCCAAAACCTGACAGCAAATACGTCTTATTTTTGTCTCTGCCACTTGGCAGAAAAATCCCTGATGCTATGGATGTCCAGGTATTAAATTAGTTAAATTTTATTAAGACACTGCCGTTGTCCCCCTTGAGTATTTAAACCATAAATTTAACATGTACACTAAATCTAGCAGGTGAAATGGCTGCTTGAGAGTAAGTTACAGAGGCTATTCAGGAGGAGAAACGAGATCAAAAAGAGAAGTCCTGTTCTAATAAAAACCCAACTACTTAATTATTCAAAACCTTTATAGGAAAAAAAAAAGATATGAGGGCAAAGGAAGCTGTCAGTCACGTGAGCAAGCCAACAATTGCAGAAGTCTCTAAGAATAAAGAACAGACATGGTCCTGGGTTCAAACGGTATATCTCAGAGCTAATGGTAACTCTCAGCGTATCACAACCCAGGCACAATCGGTGTGCGTTTCATTCCGTAGCCCACCTGGCCCTGCCTGTCATCACAGGAATGACTTTCCGGAACCACGTCATCCAGCTTCCCCATGGATTCCCTCCGACCCTACCAGAACAATCCCATCATCAACTGTCTCTCTAGCAGGACCTCATCAAATTTCAAACTGGGAAAGGGAAACAGCTTTCAACCCACCTGTGCAGAACTCCCACTGATCACAGATGTTCGCAAGGGTCCACTGGCAACAGCAGACCTCGGCTGATATCCCCCTACTTTTGTACAGCAGCTGCCAGAGTGTGCCAGCAGTGCTGTGAAAGCCATCATCCCTGTCCTGGCAGAGAAACCAGCGAAGGACAAGCCCCAAGCTGGGGGATGGTTCTTTTCTAACCCAGCAACACACCAGTCTCTTAGCTTGTGGTAATTAAGAGCCAGCAGATTGTGGGCAACGCAATTAAGAGAGCTTTTTTTCCTAGGAATGCAGCCTGAGTAATTGGTTTGCTGCTTGTTCATGACATGACTTCCTCCAGAATAAACAGTCATGGGGAATTCTCTTAACTGACTTGGTGAATGCAAGCTCTGTACCTGTTTGATACCCTTTGAGTTCAATGGGGAATTCCAACACACTTTGGGGGAGAAGAGATGCAAATGACTCTACAAAAATCTTTTTGCACAGCAAGTTGAAATGGGATGCAAAATGAAACAGAACACCTTGCTACCCGATGTCATGCTGTGTGTGCCAAACTGTCCCCCCCCTCAGTATATGCTTCTGGTCAAGACTCCATGCCATGTGGAGGGTGTAAAATAAGTCCATGCCTCAGGTAGCATGCTTGGGGCTGCAGGAGAGAAAAGGATGACTGTTGCTAATTCAAGCTCATGTGACACATCTCTCAGATGTGCTTCTATTTTTCTGAAGGCTGAATAGGTTTCTGACTGTGATCCTGGGAGGGGGAGACACACACACACACAGACACACACAGACACACAGACAGACACACACACACAGGCTTTGGCATCTCTGTGGTTCCAATGTAGACACCTACCAGCACTTCTCAGCCTGGACATTAACACAAAATGACAAGGGAAGCAGCCCCGAAGTCACGTGTTCCCATCACCATGGCACCATGCCACGGCAATCAATTACTGCAGGTTTTTCTCTTTGGAGAACTTAGGAGTAGGGTTTACAAATGCAGGAAGCTCCCTCTCTCATCTCCTGAATAAACTTCTGCCTCTTGCTGCCAGGCTTCGAGACAGGTGGAAAGAATTCAGCTGCAGCACTGTAAGCTGCAAAGTTTTAAAGTTCTCCGTTCCCGGATGGCAGAGGTTGTCAATTCCTCCTCCCCCCAATACTCTAAGCCACAAGGAAGTACACCCCTCTTTATCTTACTGTTAATGATTTTGGATGCTTCTTTCACCACATCAATTTCACAGGCATCAGAGTTCCAGATTTTGAGGATTTAAGTAGCATTTTCATTTGTTGTCAGTGCTCAGGGAGCAAAGGCTCACCACCACCAAGCGAAACGCTAGAGCCTCAAAGCTATTAGCGAACATGTCGACTAGGTAATGCATCTTCAGGGAAACCAGATTAGAAAGGACAGCATAACATTGATTTTTTTTTTTTAAAGACTCCTATACCTGCAGCACAATACCACTAAAGCTGGCAAAACAACAAAGGATATTTCCACAACAAGGAAATGTCTTATTCTCAGGGCTGGGGCATTTTCCATGTGAGCATGGGCATATATACAGGACTGAGCAATTCTACCATAAACCTACAGGCTTTAAAATCCTTAAATAATTCATCACCCAGTGCAAAAGAAAGCTGAGGGAGGGAATCTACCCATGCGAATGGCTTGAAACACCAGCTGAGAGGAATGCTACTCAGGAAGCAGGTAGAGTTTTTTGGTTTTTCCTTCCCTCAAAAGAAACAGTAGCGTTTGTATCAAATTAAAACATCTAAGAAACTCATCCACTGGGATGAGAGTTGTGATGCATTTATACAGAGAAGATTCCAAACATGCATTCTTTATCCAGGCTCCCGCAGCCTGCCTGCAAATCACTAGACAGTTAAAGACAAACCCCAATACCTTCTATACCAAACGGATCCCCAGAACTTAATAAAACGAGCCCTGGTTTTTTGTCTCCTCCACCCACTGTAAAACACATTTAAGTCCAGCCAGATAGCGTCCCCTCCCACCACCAGCCCCCCCACCCCACCCCAAAACGAGCACCAAGTAACTGACAAGTCCTTACCGACTTTGGGCTCTTCTTGGGAACTGGCAGCCCTGGAAAAAACGCAACAAGGAGGGAAGTGGGGAAGAAATCATTAGCATATAAATGTTACCTTCTCCTTAAAGAACAATCCCCAGGTGTTTCATGGCAACCTAGCCATCTGCAGAGTTATGTCAGATTTCTCCCCAGCATCGGAGTTACCAGGCTGTTCATATCGAATCAAAGGAGAGGGAGGAGGAGAGGGAGAGGCAGGAGATCTATCTGCATTAGCTATGCTGACTGGTACTGCAGCAGCCTGGAGGCTGGGAAAAGAAATTCACAGACCTCAGCGGCCTGGGAAATTGAACACTTGGACAGAATCTCAAATGCTCTTCTGGATTAAGAGCGACTTAATTTACAGTTAAGTCCAGGATATTTCCTTTCCTGTCCACTTGTCAACTGAAGTGGTCCAATCAGGACAGAGGAAGGGGGTGTATATTTAGTTTCAGAGGAGCAAATGGTTAAAATTAAATTTTTTTTTGTCTTTCTTTTTTTTCTTCCTTTTTTTTTTTTTTTTTCCTCTGCCTTTTAGGAGAGGAAATGCCTTCTTTACTTGAATGAGCTGAACACCAAAACAAAAACGGATGCTCTTTTGCCAGAACAGGACACAAATCCAAGCTGGTTTAGGACACCCTCTGGATCGTCAGCACACCCCTTCACACATCATTCATCCGAGCAAACTCCTATTCCGTTTGCTGGGACTAGCCCCTCGAAAGCAGGCTGCTGGGGAATGAAAAGAGAAATTTCATGGAGCTGAGAGAAAAAGATAATAATGCAGAAAGAGAAAGGCAGAGGAGAAAAAGGGGCTCACAGAACCTTGCTGGCTCTTCCAAAACCCTGTCTTTAGTGGCAGGGTGAGAGCTGAAAGGGGCCGCTGATCTCACTTCTGGGAAAGTCAGAAGCCATTAGGGGCAGACTTATAGAAAATCTGTCACCAAGCGAGTGTGGCAAAGGAGGGCTGGAAAGGAAAATAAAAACATTTATCAGTGTTTTGAAAGTAATCATTTCTGCAAGCAGTTCTCTCATTTTGTTTTTTAATTTTTGGTTTGAGCCAAGGTTAGAATACAAAATGCAGATTCCACCCACGTTAGGCACAATGCAGGACCTGACGTATTGGGATCTGATGATTTTGCACCGGAAAGGTCAACCTTTTTTAGAACATGATCCCTAGGCAGTGTAACGATTTCAACTCTCCTGGAAGTGACTTGTCAAACGAGGAGCCGTGCTAAGTTCAGCGCAAGTAACAGGAGGCCGCGGGAGCGGGTGAGTAGTAGGAAGCCACCCAGAGGAGCGCTGCTAATGGGCGCCCTGCACGAGAGGCGTGACAGGGACTGCTCATCCCCACAGGCAGTGGAGGCACTCTTCTGGCACGGCTTGTCACATCACCAAAAGGAGGTCACCACGGCCTGGCACAGGGGCTCTGGGACTTCAGAATGCACATGGAGGACGTGGCAGCTTCTTCTCAATGCAGGATCCCAGGACCCACCCTCAGGGGCCAAGGAATCTGCAGTATGAGCAAACATCCCAGAAGATTCTGACAAAGAAGGTTGGAGGACCCCATTTAAGGAAACCATAATACAGTAGAATGAGGATTATTACTCTTTCAAGTGCGGCAAACTCGGATAGGCTACCTTCAGCGAGTTGCTTTAAAGTCCTCTGCGCCTCAGTTTTTCAATTTATGAAGTGGAGAGAATAAGACTCATTGTACTTGTTGTGATAATTAAATAGACAAAATGTTTAAAAGCCTCATACTTGGCACAGGGCAGGCCCTCAAGTGTCAACCCCTTTTACTTTCCTTTGCTAATTTACACCATTCAGGGGGAAAAAAAAGTGGTTACGGTTATCTTACTCTAATTAGGAAAACTCATTTGCCTAGCATGCTAAAATGCAAAAAATACGTAGGGGAAATATTTTGCCTATGGATGAGAATAACTGTCTTGAGCAATTTAGATGTCATTTTTCTTAAAAATAATTATTAGGTGCCTTAATTTGTTCATTAATGTGATTCCCTTAAGGAATTCTATCAAGTTATGTTAGTTTGGGTCACTGGGTACACTTCGAAATGGTCAAATATCACATCCTTAAATACAGATTTTTCCCTAATTCAGACTGACGTTCTTAGCTCATTGGAATAAGCAACACTTCACTGGAGTGAGCTTTTACTAGACTTGACGTCACCCAAGATCCCAGTGACCCTCTACAGAACTTTGTAAAGAATCTCCAACTAGTTAGGAGAAGTCAGGGAAAATGACTTCGATCCACACTCTGCTCATCATTTCTAAAACTCTGATCATCTTAAATTCTCAACCTGTTAAGATTTTCATGTATAAAATAAACAGCACCGTGGATTCTCTATCAGAGAGAAGCATTCGCACACACATCCAAAGGTTATGCAGGTACAAGGATGCTCAGTGCAGCACGGTTGGTATAAAGGGAACCTGGAAATGACTGGAAGTTCGAGATAAACTCAGGGACACCCAACCTATGAAGCCGTCCGCAGAGGTTAAAAGGTACGAGCTAACTCTATGGGTACCAGCATGGATGGTCTCCAAACTATAACGTTGAATGAGAACAGCATGAGGTAGAAGGGCAGCCATAGGAGACAGGTGTTAAACATATTCAGACACACACCCTCTCCTTGACAGTCACACATGAAAACTGGTAACTGAAGTACTGTATTTCCGGTGGGGAAAGAAGGGGCAGGGACCGGATGGACTAATTTAAGCAGACTTCAGCCTTAATCTAGAATTTCTTCCAACAACACCAAATTCACATCTTGCTGAGGCAATAAAATATTAATTTAAAAGTAAACGTTAATTAATTCAGAGCTATTCAGATAGACTGAAAATAGCCAGGAAGACCTGATGGGAAGCACTAAAAGAGATCACTGGAAGAATTCTCCAAGACCGAGAGATCCTGGTATGTGGCCCTCGTCTAGCTGGAGGTGACTGCGGCCATCCCACACTGGATGGGTGCCAGAAAGCAGCACGATCCCACACCTGATGGCACGTCAGTGGGTTTCCTTAGGGCAAAGGCACACTTTGTGCTCCCAGTGGAAGCGGGAAGCTTACTTGTAGGAATCGTGTCACATATTACATAGGAGGCATACGGACAGAAACAGCACCTGTCCTAAGAGGCTCGTCTGCTCCCTTCGGGGAGAGGAAGGGGAATTTCGAGAAGAGGCAGCAGGAAGAATCCACGGACAGCACCATCTGCTCTTAGAGCCTGGGAGGTGGCAAATGCTACTTCAAAGGGATCCCAGAAAATTTCACGGGAAAGTGCACCTTCAAAGTGGGAGTCTAAGTGTGATCTACAGAAGTGAGAAAAGCTTGGGACCTGAATTTCTCAAGTTCCCAATGAAAAAGGTGTCCCTTTGGAGAAAACAAATGGCAAATTCTTTGCTAGTGACTGAGATCTGACCAATCAACATGAGGAGGAGGAAGAATCTCTTTCCCTTAAATATCAAGGCCATAAACTACACTACTGAACATGTTCTCATATAACTAAATGGCAAATGTTATTCTTGGTGGAATTTTAAAAAGGTTGTACACAAAAGTTTATATGAAAAAAGTAAAAAATGTAACAGAATACATAAGCATTTGGAAACAAAGAACAGAAGGTTATACACTTAAACTGTATGTTCTTGGGCTCATGAGATCATGAATGGCTTTATTACCTATTTTAGAATCTTCTACAACAAGAAAAGCTTTATTTACTTATGAACATATACATACCCACAGATACCACAAAAAACAAAAGTCTATACTGCCTCTGTAAGACAAATGCAGCAAATTTCAGAACATTTTATCGCATTTTTCAATCTCTAGAGCCATCACCGACCTCTACATCCTCCAAGACTTGCTTACTTTTTCCCAAAATGAATATACACATAATGAGTTTCTTTAAGCATCCTATTGAAATTAAGACTTGTGTTTGTCCTAGTGACTAAATGGAAACAGGGAAGACATCGGAGAGCTCAGCTGGGCTATCAGGAAGCCAAAAAGAAGCCAATCACTGCCATTTTGGCACCGAGATGAACAAACCTGAGATGCTGGGAAAGAGACTGGACTTCCCTGGACCTCATTTCCTCTAGGTTTAAAGGAAGTGAGAATGTCAACCAACCTCACTATCTGAAAGAAGCAAGAAAAATCGTGCAAAGGGCTTGGAAAGGGTGAAGGCTAAAGTCATTGTCAAATGCAAAGTGGATCTTCAAATAAGAAAACTGTACTGTGTCATCAGTTTACTTTGACTTCATGGTGATATTCATCCCCTTTGTACTTGGTTTCTAGATTTGAGCATTTTAATGGAAACATTTGGTTTCCTCCTCAGCATTCTGACAAACACTATGTCACTAATCCACATGTCATCAAACACATGGGATTCTTTAGAGGGTTGCGTAGCAAAAGGCTGCATTAACAACTGTCCTGGTGCTGAATACGGTAATGCCATGTGTAAGAAGCAAGGAACTTATATATATTTAGAAAGAGAGAGAGTTAGTTCATGGAGCCCACGGAAAGCCACAGAAAGAAGACTGGGAACTTGGCCAGGGGCTACTCTTAGATTCCAAAGAGGCTAAGACTACTTCTGAGCACATTTTCATTTCAGACCCCACTAACCTTCTCTCTTATTCTGAAACCTATCAACACGTAATCCTACATGTAGGACTCAAAGATTACAGCTGACTTTAACTCACTAAACTTATCATTAGGAGTTTGTATTAAGAGAACAAGCAGAGAGTCTCACAGTGATTTACATAAAAAAGATGTTCAACACAGTGTTATTTAAAGAAGATAGAAAATGGAAACAATCTGAATTTCCAAGAACAAAGGAATGAGCAAACATTGTTATATCAACAAGATGAAAATTTATGAATTCAGTAAAAATGAATGGATTGTAAAAGTGAAGACTGCTTAGTGACGTGGGAAAATGGTAATGACATAAGATATGAAAAGCAGATTTTAAACTGCCAGAGGATATAAATTCATTGTTAAAAAATAGATATATGTATATATCACACATATATCATACACTCAAAGACTAGAGGAAGATGTATTAAAATGTTGCTTCAGAATGCTAGCATGAATAGATCATTCATATTCTTATTACTGGTATTTTCCAAGACTTTAATACAACAGAGCTGTAATCATAAACAGCTAATTGTTACTGAATGTTGCAGCCATACTGTGTGTGCTTGGATAATGGGATATACCTGTCAGCTTTAGTGCAGTGCTAGATTAAAAAATAACTGGAGGGCTTCCCTGGTGGTGCAGTGGTTGAGAGTCCGCCTGCCGATGCAGGGGACACGGGTTCGTGCCCTGGTCCGGGAAGATCCCACATGCCGCGGAGCGGCTGGGCCCGTGAGCCATGGCCGCTGAGCCTGCGCGTCCGGAGCCTGTGCTCCGCAACGGGAGAGGCCACAACAGTGAGAGGCCTGCGTACGGCAAAAAAAAAAAAAAAAAACTGGATTTTTTTTCTAGTTCTCTCTTGGCTCAGTGACTGCCATTTCTACTCAAGTGTCTGTGCTACTTACTAAATTATTGGGCCATGGCCTTGATTGAAAATGGGATAAAAAGCTGTTAGAGCCTCTCTGAAGCAAAGCTTCACAGAAGCACACAATTTTGCATACAAATTCAAGGAGCCTCTGAAACCTTGACCAGGGACCCTGAGAAACCCATTCTACTGGGGTCTACGATCCTCAGGGTAAATCATCTCCTCCAAGCACATGGCTATGGTGTTAGAATTCCTAGGGTGAGGTTCACTTTAGCTGAGTTTGTACCTCTAAGAAGAACAGTGTATGTAAAATACTTCATCTGCAAATACAGGGGACAATGTGAAGGATCAAGCAGAAAGGGAAAAGTTCCATTGCTTGCTTCTCCTTCTTTCTTGGGAAGATCGAAAGGGCACAGCTAAATAAAATTTGAGGAGAGATACTGCATTAAAGAACACTCCAGAACGCTAATATTTACCAGCAAAAATGCTGCTGCATGAAAAAATTATGAACCTAGTAGGTAATGATGATGGATCAAAATACTAAGAGATCAGCAAGGTACAGAAGGGAAGGGGTGCAGGAAAAACAGAGTGAGAAAACCTGTGATTTTCCTGGCAATGCAGAATTGATGATTATTTGACTGCAAACCAGTGGCTCTAAACAATTAACATTAATGGTCAGTAACCTTTCTAAAAAAAGCCATCTGCGCCATTCTCTGCCAATTAGTGTTTTGTTTGTTTTGTTTAATACATAAACCATGAAATAAATTTAAATTGCCCTTGCCTTACTGGTGAAATGCTAATAAGGACAGCTCAGAAAACTGAAAAAGGTAGGTACAGTCAGCCCTAATTTTCTCCACTGAGGGCAGGAAGGAAATTGGGGGAAATGCATTCACGCATTTAGGCAAACTGGGCTAAGGGCCTACTATGTGCCAAGAGCTGGCATGAGACAAAGCACTGAACTAAACCTTTAGTTCCTGAAAACAGGAACTAAACCTCCTGTTTTCACAGTGCTCACATTCTGTGGGGAAACAGAGAAGAAACAACTTCGCAAATAATTTCAGAGTGGGGCTTCCCTGGTGGCGCAGTGGTTGAGAGTCTGCCTGCCGATGCAGGGGACACGGGTTTATGCCCCGGTCTGGGAAGATCCCACACGCCATGGAGCGGCTGGGCCCGTGAGCCATGGCCGCTGAGCCTGCGCGTCCAGAGCCTGTGCTCCGCAACGGGAGAGGCCACAGCAGTGAGAGGCCCACACACCGCAAAAAAAAAAAAATTTCAGAGTGATAACTTCGGTGATGAAAATGAAGCAGGATAATGGAACAGTAGCCTGGGATGCATGGCTAGTTTATACTCGGTGGCCAAGCATGTCTTTCTTGAAGACAGAGTATTTGAGCTAAGACTTGAATCATGAGAAGGGACCATCCATGTACCTATTCATCCATGCAAGACTGATTGAGCTCTGCCATATGCCTAGTGAAGCGTGACTCAAGAGATAAAGGTAAATCAGACATGGCCCTGACCTGGACGACTTCACCGTCTGTCTTAAAAGAGAAAGAAGCAAAGCAACACTTACAATGCAGTGTGGCCAGTGCTAAGTGCTGTGATAAGAGGGAGCACCACTGCTCTTGGGAGCATGAGAAACGAAAGCTAATGCATTGTGAAGCAGGGGGCAGAGAGGACAATGGACACTGAGGGAGGGCCAGCATTTAAACACGGGGTCAAGGGCTTGGGAGCAACATGCAATAATTGATGCTAGATTGAATAATGATGATGACCTATTTTTTAAGGGTTTTTTTCTTCCCCTAAACTAATTAGTGTGCCAGCATAAACTCAAGGCCAAGTTTAAAACCAGAGTACATTTCCACTGAAGGACCTTACAAACACGATATATCACAAAACTGAATCTATAAAACCAAATAAAAAATGGTTCTAATTTAGATGTTTCATTTTTTTTCTCCTTCCTCTAGCCAAATACCATCATCAACCCTGCAGCATAGTTTTTAATGCAAATATGATACCAATTGCCAAGAATGAGAGCATCAGACTCAATGTCTCCAAAAAGATGAAGACGTTCTTTCCTTTGGGGGACCTCATAACGGTCATTATGAAATATTACGGCCAATCATATTTTAAAAAGACAGTTGGACTTCCGACGTATGGACTAAGTAGCTCCCAGTGCTGTGTCAGGTGGCATTTTGTTAAGAAGATTAAGAATATAGCTGTACAGCTTTACAGCTATGGAGAAGTCTGCTTCAATTACACAGTACATATAGCCTAATAAATATGTCCTGAAGAGAAATAAATGGCTTGCAAGGCTGCTGATTGCTAATGGTTTACAGAGCCTTTCACCTCAAAGTCATAAGCCTTGAACTGGCACAGGTGAGGAGAGACAGGAGTCATTAATACTTTGGGCTGCTCCAAAACCTAGGTGAGATGGATGAATTGCCCTCATGCAATTCCTAAAAGACAAATGGTCACTTCAGAAAGGGTACCATTGAAATAACACGGATAGTCCTACTGTTGGCTTTTGAAAACCTGAAAAACACCTTGAAGGGTCACCAACTCAGCTTCTCCTCTCATTTGTTAAAAAATAAGTAAATAAAAACAGGGTCTTCACAGACGTAGAGAATGGACTTGAGCACACGGGGAGGGGGAAGGGTAAGCTGGGACGAAATGAGAGAGTAGCGTTGACATATATACACTACCAAATGTAAAATGGATAGCTAGTGGGAAGCAGGCACATAGCACAGGGAGATCAGCGCGGTGCTTTGTGACCACCTAGAGGGGTGGGATAGGGAGGGTGGGAGGGAGACACAAGTGAGAGGGGATATGGGGATATATGTATACATATAGCTGATGCACTTTGTTATACAGCAGAAACTAACATTGTAAAGCAATTATACTCCAGTAAAGATGTTAAATAAAAAAAAATAATTAAAAAAAATTTAAAGGGGGTCTTCAAAAGCAAGGGCTGAGTGCAAAAATAACAAGAACTGAGAGCTTGCCTTTGACATACATTTATTCTTCATAACTGCTAAGTACTAATAGCATCCCTATTATTACAGATGAGAAAATTGATACACTGGTGGTTAAATAACACGGCTAAGGCCACACAGTTAGGTGAACAGCTGCCTGAAGACTTGGTCTAATGCCAAGTTTGAGCTTTTAAACACTGAACTGTACAGTCTCATTCAAAGGTGTTTCATCTATTTTGGATCACAGCCCATTATGAAGGGATTAAAATGACAGTGTTGGTGCATACAAAGTGTATTCATAGCAAATTTTGCATATAGCTTCATGGAATATATGGCTATCAACCTATAGGTCAATGGATCGAGGTATCTTGGACCCATAACTGTGATGTGAATCTAGGAAGAGGGTTTCCTTTCTACAAGTAGCACGGAAGTCTATGCATAGTCAATCAAGTTCTTAAGATGTCTGTGATATCTTAAGATCCACAGACTTGCAGTACCAAGTCACAGTATGGAAACCATTGGCCATCTAAAGCTACACATGCTAAAATATAACAAGATGGGTCTCTAATTTGAAGGCAATGAAGCCAGTCTTTTAAGCTATTGTACATAACGAACAGGTTGGCTGGACACCAAGCCCTATGGAATACTTTCGAAAGCCTCTACTTTTTTCAAGCTTGAAAATGTGTTCTGACACTACCTGATAATAGGATTTTTTTAAAAAATTGGTGATAGGGAAAAGATGGAGAGAGTCAGAAGGAGAGTGAGTTACGGCATCTTCTCTCCAGGAGGGAAAAGAAAAAGAACTATAAAAGTCAACTTAAAAAGTCCACTAAGGGCTTCGCTGGTGGCACAGTAGTTAAGAATCCGCCTGCCAATGCAGTAGACACGAGTTCGAGCCCTGGTCCGGGAAGGTCCTACATGCCGCAGAGCAACTAAGCCCGTGCTCCACAACTACTGAGCCTGCGCTCTAGAGCCCGTGAGCCACGACTACTGAGCCTGTGTGCCGCAACTACTGAAGCCCAGGCGCCCTACAAGAGAAACCGCCGCAATGAGAGGCCCGTGCACCCCAATGAAGAGTAGCCCCCGCTCGCCGCAACCAAAGAAAGCTCGTGTGCAGAAACAAAGACCCAACGCAGCCAAAAATAAATTGAAAAAGAAGTCCGCTAATTTGTCATGATGTTCTATGAGGCCAATCTTTGTTCTCCAGGGAATATTCCTACCAAGATCTACTTAAAAGGGTGGAATTAAGCCACTTTTTCAAATGGTTCCAGGAAAGCCCTCTACCTCTCTGTGGGTTGGAAATGTTTGTAATTTGGGTATTTGGGATAAGATCTTACCTTAGTCTATAAATGCTTCTACCTCTTAGGAAGACTCCCCAGCTGGCTCTCCTACCACCTGTATTTCAAATTTGAATTGCTTTTTGCGCAAATGCTTAAGGGTTGGCCCTGTTATACCCATTCTTTCTTATCGACAGTTCATCAAGGTCTCCCTGGGACAGGAGAGACAACTTGTCTCCAAGGCACTGCCTCCAAAGTGAAAAGTTTGACTTTTAGCTGCATAGGATGTATGGTGAGGATTATGAAACAATAGCTCAAAATAGCTCATTGAAAGAAAAAAACGATAAGGGTTCCTTTCCTGGGGTGAAAAAACAGGATGCTGTGTGGGCCCTTATTTTAAGGTCACTGGCCCCAAAGGGAAACCTATCACTGTAATTGGTACCAAGACGTTTCTAGGTTAAAAAAAAAAAATACATGCCAGGATCCTTTTCTTCAGGATTTCTGCCTTTTAGGATGACTCTTATCGTGGATGCTTATTTTTAGCAATGTAAGTTAGGCACAGGACCAAGTAAGAGATCCAGGAGGGTATCCTGAGTTTTCTACTTACAGGACACCAAATCCCTAAAATCTGAAGCCCTTCTTGAGGCTTCCTTATTTTTCTTACCATGTTCATCTCCAAAATGTATCCTGAAACGTCTGTTCATCTCCACTACCACCGCCTTTTCTTGCCTAGGTGATGGCAAGCGCCAAAATCCTGGTCTCTCTGTTTTATTCTTCATCCCCTTTAATGCATTATCCACACAGAGACCAGAGACATCCTTCTACAGCAAAAATCAGATTATATGGACTCCTGACTACATATCCCTGTGGCTTCCCAACACAGTTTCAACAAAACACAAACTCCTTCTGTGTCCCACAAAGCCCTCCTCGCTCTGAGCCCACCTGCCTCTTTAAATCCCAGCACACTTCCCCTTGATCGTGCACCCCAGCCAGACTGGCACTCTCTCCACTTCCGGGCTCATTCCTTTCATTCCTCTGGGCATTTTCACTGGCTGTTCCCTCTGTCTGGAACACTGTGCCTGCAATCTACGTGGGAGCAGCTTATTCTCATCACTCAGGGCTCTCCTCAAATGTCACTTCTTCAGAGAAGCCATCCAGGGATCCAGGCCATCAGCAGATTGGAAACGACCTTTTCTGTCCCACTGTATTCACACAGCCCAATTTGTTTTCATAGACCTGTGGCTCTCTAAAATCAATACATTTGTTTACTTGTTTATCGTTTCTATTGTTTATTGTTATCATTTACTTATTTATTGTCTCCATTTCAGGGACCTTGTATCTTATGCTACGGGTAGCCTCCCCGCCCTTGAACGGTATATGGTCCCCAGTTCAATAAATATCTTTGGAAGGAATGCATGACTGTTGTGAGCTTATGAAGTGAGCCTGTGTATTGAGGGATGCAGGAAGCGTGGATGAGGTAAAGGGGAGGGCGGCTTGGCCTCTCTTCTGATCACCATCATCACTGCGGTGACTACTTAACAGCTCTTGATCCTTGGGCTGCTCCTTGATTTATTGGTGAGCTGCCAGGCTCAGCTCGACTCACCTCCACCTCCCTCTGCGTGGAGAGCAAGGTTCCGCTGTGCCACCTTGTGTTCTAAATTCCTTATCACAACGGATGGGAAGCGCTCAACTCTCAGACTTAACTGGAGGCTCACAAAGCAACCCCAAGCCCAACAGTTACTGGTCCCAGCACATGAGTGTGTTCTCAGGGGCTCTTGGAGAATCTAAGCACATTTTCACTTAAGGACACCTTCAGGTCTTTCCTCAGAAAAGTAACTTTTATGACAACACTGAATTTAAAAGCTCCAAATGTCTCACCCTTCCCCACAAAAGGCAAACACACACTGATGAAAACTATTTCAGGTTCCTTTCTTCAGCCAAATCCATGAATCTCTGGAGCAGTTTTAACAGCCTTATTGGGTGTGACAATCACTTTTCTGTCACAATGTACTTCTGCCAAATAGGACGGCAATTTTCCTGTCTGCTCGGGGAAGGGCGTCTATTATTCAGGCATTTCAATTAACTTCATTACCGAACTGCTTAATTGCGACGGAAGCCACCGCCGGCACCGAATCAAACTTGACTCCCATCTCTTAAATGCAGAAGATCATATTAGCTTTGGAAGGCAGGGGTCATGGTTAACAACCGCAAGGGGATCCGACTTGTGAGTCCAGAAGCACTGCATTATTCAAAGCGTCTGGCAGTCAGACCTAAAGGGCCATTTACTGAAGAGTCATGTTTTTCTAAAAGAGCAAAGGACATAGGATGAGCAGCCCCATTCATCTCCCATGGAGATATTAAATGTCTTCAAAATCCTCTTGCTGAAACAATATCTGCCCTGGTCTAAGCGATTACGTGAATTACAGAGGAAGAAAAGCTGTTGCCCTGACTTTGTCCGTTTCTAATGCTTGCTGCCCCATACAGCTGTGGGAAGCAGCAGAAGCTTATGCTTTGTTCAACTATCAGATTTCAGGATTCAGTGAGTCAATACTCATTCCTCCACTTGGATTTGCTTAAAGGCAGAATATGGGAATCAGTTTCACTCCCATACACTCCAACACACACACTGTCCCACTCAGGATGAATATCAATTAGAAAGAACTTTTATCGGTCAAGTACATTTAAGAGGCAAGGGAAATTCAAGGACCTCAAGGCCATTTAATGAAATATTTTAGCTGGGAAAGAGATATACAGCCGGGCACTGCTGTGAAGAAGTGCACTGCATTGATGGCAGGGAAGAGTAAGTAACAGAAATTCACACTGGAAACAACATAGATGATCCCCCAGTAAGCATTTATAGTGCAGAAGATACTCAACATGTTTCTCATGGTAGAGATCAAAGCCAGAATCCTTTTGCTCCCTCTCCTGTTAGATTTTGGCAGGTGTTTTTTTTTTGTTTTTTGTTTTTTTTAAGGAAATGAGGCTCTAATCAGGTTTAGAACTTAATGCAAATACACTGGAAATGGATTTTTAAAAGCTGTCATAAAATTTTTGAGACTGCTTTTTGTATGGAAGAAATTAGCCATGGATATTTTGGGGTGCCCCATGCACAGTGAATGTGTACTGTTCACCCAATTTTTCTCTTGCTTTTGGATTGAACATTCTCTGGGTTACCCTAATAACTTATACATGACAAAGAATTTCTGAAAGAGTCTAACCAAAAAATGTAGTATTTTGTAGGGGCAACACAGAGAAACGTGATGAAGCCATCCCTGGCCTTGAGCTCAAGCTGAGCTTCTCTCTAAATTAAGAGACCATGGAAGTACTTGGTAAGACAAAGGCAGAGGTTCCCATTGCCCTTCCCATGGTTTGGATTCTAGACCCCCACTCACACATTACTTCCAAGCATCCTTCCTCCTTTCCTCTTCTCTCCCTAACTTCCTGACAGCCTCCTTCCCTGCAGTAGTGATTCCTGCATTTTAGATTTCAGGGACCAGCAAATTTTCACTAAACAGATTTGAGCGACTGGTCACAAGGTGCCAATTCCTTATTCTGCAAACTAGGAACATTAAAAAGGGGGAGGTAAATAACAACCGACTACCATTCCATAAGTAAAAGGATAGTTCAGCAGAGGAAAAAAAAAAAACCAGGAAGGATATAATCTCTAAAAGAGAGTCTTACACCTTCGAAAAACTTCACTTCATGAATAACCTGCTACTCTATCCTGCTTTTTCTCATTTCACTGTTTACTGAAAATCACTGTCACCACAGACCAGAAGAAGGAACACCTCCAGCCACGTTTTTTCTTCAGGCGCCTCTTTTTTGCCTTCTCTTTTCTCTACCCCAGAAAACTACTCCTAAAGTATTGAAAATGGTAGGACCACCTGAGTATCTCTCATCCACCTCCTTTCTCCTAAGCCCCAAACAACCCTACAGAGCAGTCAACCCTCCATCAGGACGGGGCAGCAGTGTGGGTAAATGAGCCCTCATCTCATTCCATCCTCACTGCAGTACTGAGGAAGGTACAGGTCCATTTATATTTCAGATGATAATGCAGACGCTTGGGGACATTGCCCATAGCTGGCTCAGGCTGTGTTGCTAGCGAGTGGCAGAGAGGAGGCCAGAAGGGAGATGTGACGTGGCCAAGGGGTACTTCCATCACTGAGCTGATGCAGAAGCAACGACTGAGGAGAAATGGGGAGTTCTCCCGTGAAATCTCTTCCATCCAAGTTCAACACACAAAAATCCATAAACTGACTTCATTTGTATCTTAAAAAAAATAAGACGCAGCATTTCCAAGAAGTAAAAACAAAGGGTGTCGAAGGGGTTAAAGCCATGGTTCCCAGTCCAGGTTGCTGCTGCCCTTCAGGGGACATTGGCCATGTCTGAAGACACTGCTGGGTATCATCGCTGGGGAGGAGGAGAGTGCTGCTGGCCTCCAGCGGGTACAGGCCAGGGGCGCTGTGACATGTCCCATGCACAGGACAGCCCCTCACAATAAAGAATCATCCAGGCCATGACACCAGGAGTGCGCAGTCTGAGAAACTCTGGGATAAAAAACAACTGTCTCTTCTTCCTTCACCCACCAAAGTCAAAGTGAAAAGTGGCTTTGCAGGGGCAGACTACATAAACAAAGAACCCCATGAATTCATAGGCACTGCTTTTATTTTTCCAGTGCAAGCATTTCCCCCTTTGGTCAATGGTATCTATGGCAAAAGTAATGACGGAGAACATTTTTCAATTTAGAAACAACATAAATATCTCAGGAAGCACAGACCTAATTCCAACTATCTCCAAATGATTAAAATAAACTGATTAGTGTTTATGCAACTACAAGAAAGCTTTTTTATTTTATTTTATTTATTTATTTTTTGTGTGGTACGCGGGCCTCTCACTGTCGTGGCCTCTCCCATTGCAGAGCACAGGCTCCGGACGCGCAGGCTCAGCGGCCACGGCTCACGGGCCTAGCCGCTCCACGGTATGTGGGATCTTCCCGGACCGGGGCACGAACCGGTGTCCCCTGCATCAGCAGGCGGACTCTCAACCACTGTGCCACCAGGGAAGCCCAAGAAAGCTTTTTTAAATACAGAGTTTTCGATGGGTTCCTCATGCCATGGCCTCTGAACATACTAACTGTCAAAATAAATATCTAATAAAAACTTAGGATGCTGAATGAGGTGAGCTGATAGCCGACACCAGGGATAGAAAGGAATTCCCTCTATTACAGAATCTTAAAATTGCTCCACGTTGCAGTTTCCTAGCTATTATGACTGCTGCTCTAAGATACAGTACAAAAGGATCCTTTGAATAACTGTGCCTCAAAAGTTAAAATCACAAAAACAGTATATGAGAATTTTTCAAGGCAAAGGTAATATGGCAAATGGAATTTCTAGAAAAAGAATTAAGCACGAGGAAATGGAGAGGATGTGATTAACCAGGCTGTATTTTAGATGTTTACTTGCACATCATTCATCTATTATGAGAGATTAGCACAGTGCTGAAGTTTCACTGAATGAAAGAAAGAATGAATAGTGTTTGCTGTATGTGGTGAGAAACAAGAAACATTGAGAACATTAGAAACACAAAAAGGAACAGGAATATAAAATAAAACTAGGTACCAACTTGGCATCAAAAAGGCAAGTTCCATTTTGCCAGTGGAAACAACACTCCTAAGGACCCACTGCTATTTTCAGACATTAAGATTCTACCAACAAGGGCTTCCCTGGTGGCACAGGGATTGAGAGTCCACCTGCCGATGCAGGGGACGCAGGTTCGTGCCCCAGTCCGGGAAGATCCCACATTTCGCGGAGCAGCTGGGCCCGTGAGCCGTGGCCGCTGAGACTGCGCGTCCAGGGCCTGTGCTCCGCAATTAGAGAGGCCACAGCAGTGAGAGGCCCGCGTACCGCAAAAAAAAAAAAAAAGATTCTACCAACAAGATTTCAGAACCTAAAAGGATTATGTTCATAAATAAGGGACATGACTAATCTCTAAGCAGGAATACAAAAAGGGGGAATAACAGGCAAGGTACAAATTGGGGAATGTTTTTAAATCTGTAGGTGGCAATGCAAAGACAGACTCAATAAAAACCACAGCAGACACTTAACTCCAGATGGTGGTTAAGAATGTGTGATTTAATTTGAGGAAAATGAAGGAAGGTGGAAAAATATTACCCCGAGTAAACTCTCTGCCTCAGAGAACAGTTTTGAAGATGTTCAGAACTGCGAAATGCTTAGAGGGGAGGCTAGGAAGATATCTCTTCCAATAAAGAGAATCTCAATGAAGGGAGGTTGCAAAACTAGTATCAGAGAAGGCAAAATAATAATAAGAAGAAATGTAATAACGTTCCTCATAGCAGATGCTTTTCGCATCCGAGTGCCCATCCCAAGGAGGTGATCACTGGTTAATTTTCATATGGAACTAAAGTAAAGGTAGAAAATAAACTCCAGCATCAAGGGAAAAAAAAAGTCTGAGGATATCTTCTTTCTTTTGTTTAAAAAATATATATATAAATTAAACCAAAAAGAAAGGAAAAGCAGCCAGTTCCTGAAATTTTGAGATGATGATGGTAAAAAGAAATATCTAGGAAACAGGCCCACGGCAGGTCCATGCCCTCCATGCTCCCCTGTCAGTACCTGCACACATGCTGTCTTTGGGTCTCAAACTCCACTGTCTGCGGGCAGCGGGCAAGTAATGCAGAAGAGTGTGTGAGGCCAGATGGAAGATAAAAGGGAATGGCAGGCCTGTGGCAAACTGGAATTGTTGGTGCCAGATAAAGGCATGCAAATTTTAAAAGACTTTTTAAAGAGACTGCTAAAAAATACATGAGTGGGTCATGCCAAATCGGGGAAGGGGGTGTAGGGGCAGGTACGCTACTGGGCAGAGATCAGGGATTCTGTTAAACATCCTACAATTCACAGGATGGACCCCTGTAACGAAGAATTATCTGGCCCTAAGCAGGATGGATAAATTGGGAGATTGGGATTGACATATACGCACTACTATATGTAAAATAGATAACTAATAAGGACCTACTGTGTAGCACAGGGAACTCTACTTAATACTCTGTAATGACCTATATGGGAAAAGAATCTAAAAAAGACTGGGTATACGTATATGTATAACAGATTCACTTTGTGGTTCACCTGAAACGAACATAACATTGTAAATCAACTATGCTCCAATAAATTTTTTTAAAAAAATGTTTTCTTGGAACGTTACCAATCCATTTGCTTCCATATCATCTGCGACAAGGGCAGAGGAGAGCAGAGGTGACAGAAACCGTATGGCCCACAAAGCGAAAATACTGACCAATCTGGCCCTTCCCAGAAGAGTCTGCTAACCCTGATTCTGAGTCAACATACTAAGTCCTATTGACCCTCCAAACACATCTCCAATGCCCCACTTCCCCAGTCCCCACTGCCATCACTTGATTATACGCTGCCAACTCCCTTCTCCAACCACAATGGCCCTGGCCCTACTGGGTCTCCCCCTTCCATGCCAACTCCTCTAAAATCTACTCTTCCCACATATGCCAGAGGGACTGTCTAACAATGTTAATGAGATCTCATCCCTTCATTGCTTAAAACTGAACATCACACAGAAAATAAAATCCAAATTCCTAACCCTGGTTGTCGGTCTCTGAAACTCATCACCATTCCTCTTGCTCACCTTTCTTCAGCCACACTGTCCCACATTCTAGTTCTTTTCTGGGGCTTCTGCACTAACTGTCCCTTGTTCGTGGAATGCTGTTTCTTTCCTCGTGGTCATTCAAATCTCACCACCTAATCGAAAGCAGCCCTCTCGGCCCTACCCTTAAAACTTCATCCAGTTTTATTTTCTTCACAGCACTTCTCTCTGCATGATATCTTCTTGTTCATCTGATTATTTCTGCCCTTTCTCTCCTTCCTCTAGAATAAAAGGTTCATGAAATCAGGAACAAACTTGTTTGTTTTTGGATGATCTGTTTGATTCATAGCACCTAGACAACGCCTGGCCCACCATGTTCATGAATTTGTCCCTGAAAAAGGGAAAACAAAAGAACCTCTTTACATTCAAATGTAGCCCTGTAGGCAGAAACACAGAATGATTATTCTACAGCCTGCCGACCAATGTAATAATTCTAACTTGAAATTCCTACACTCTTCCAGAAAGGGGAAACGATGTCACCACTCTTTAATGAGAATTATAAATCACACACATTTATAATAAATAATACACAAAAACAATAACTCGGTGCATTAAGTTTACCTTCAAGGAGGATGAGACATTCCCTTACCAGAAAAAAACAAAAACAAAAACAATAATGCGGTTTTAGGTGTGCTGATCACTTTGCATTATGAATATAACAGGATTACAACTCAAACTATCCAACCAAGTCAAAACCTGCATATAAATGTTAGAACAAATAAATGCAGTCTGCTTAGGTTTAAAAATTAGGACCAAAATCAATTTAAAAATTATGAGACCAAAAATCAGAGTTCTTTACTTAAGATGCTGAAAGTGAGGGGTAATTTGTATCCATTGTATAATGAAAGAACTAAAATAGAGACATTTTAAAATTTATCTCATCTTTTGCTATAAGTCGTCTCAAATGTAAATGTGGCCTACCCTCCTATAAGAATTCTCAAGTAAAATGCTTGATAACTTTCAATGGCAATAAATCAAAACAGCAACTTAAAAACTGCATTAGAAATAAAGGCAGCTCCTTAATAGTAAACACAAACGGCAGCCTGTTTAGCACCATAGAAGTGACAGCAAATTTGCTAAATTAACGTGAAAAACATTTAATAGCTAGGAAAATATTAGGTAGCACACTAGATTTGACAAGAGGACTCGACTTCCAAAATTACTAGAAAAACCAAGTACCACAGGTAAGCAGGGAGGTCAGTTAGTTTGAGATATAGAATCAGATAAATATACCAAGAAAACTTCCACATCTTCCTTTTTAAATAGAGGTCTGACAAACAGTAAATGCTGATGATCATACAGCAGATTATATATTATTTTATATATAAGAATTTAAGGTGAATTTTTCTTGCATTAAAGTTTCTTCCTCTTTTGGAGATTGGTTCAAGATGGAGGAGTAGAAGGACGTGAGCTCACCCCCTCTTGCAATAGCACCGGAATCACAACTAACTGCTGAATAATCAACAGGAAGACACTGGAACTCACCCAAAAAAGATACCCCACAACCAAAGACAAAGGAGAAGCTGCAGTGAGACAGTAGGAGGGGCACAATCACAATAAAGTCAAATCCTATAACCACTGGGTGGGTGAATCACAAACTGGAGAGCAATTATACTACAGAAGTCCACCCACCGGAGTGAAGATTCTGAGCCCCACATCAGGCTTCCCAACTTGGGGGTCCGGCAATGGGACAAGGAATTCCCAGAGAATCAGACTTTGAAAGCTAGCGAGATTTGATTGCAGGACTTCAACAGGACTGGGGGAAACAGAGACTCCACTCTTGGAGGGCACACACGAAGTAGTGTGTGCATCAGGACCCAGGGCGAAGGAGCAGTGACCCTATAAGAGACTGAACCAGACCTACCTCCTAGTATTGGAGGGTCTCCTGAAGAGGCAGGGGGCGGCTGTGGCTCACCACAGGGACAAGGACACTGGCAGCAGAAGTTCTGGGAAGTACTCCTCAGCGTGAGCCCTCCCGAGTCCGCCATTAGCCCCACCAAAGAGCCTGTAGCCTCCAGGGCTGGGTCACCTCAGGTCAAACAACCAACCGGGAGGGAACTCAGCCCCACCCAACAGCAGAGAAGCTGATTAAAGTTTTACTGAGCTCTGCCCATCAGAGCACCAACCAGCTCTACCCACCACCAGTTCCTCCCATCAGGAAGCTTGCACAAGCCTATTAGGTAGCCTAATCTACCAGAGGGCAGACAGCAGAAGCAAGAAGAACTACAGTCCTGCAGCCTGCGGAATGTAAAAACACAATCACAGAAAGTTAGATGAAATGAAACGGGAGAGGATTATGTCCTAGATGAAGGAACAAGATAAAACCCCAAAAAAACAACTAAATGAAGTGGAGATATGCAACCTTCCAGAAAAAGAATTCAGAATAATGATAGTGAAGATGATCCAGGACCTCAGAAAAAGAACGGAGGCAAAGATGCAGAGGATGTAAGATATGTTTATCAAAGACCTGGAAGAATTTAAAAAAAAAACACCTAGAAGAATTAAAGAATAAACAAACAGAGATGAACAATACAATAACTGAAATGAAAAATACACTAGAAGGAATCAATAGCAGAATAACTGAGGCAGAAGAATGGATAAGTGACCTGGAAAACAGAATGGTGGAATTCACTGCCATGGAACAGAATAAAGAAAAAAGAATGAAAAGAAATAAAGACAGCCTAAGAGACCTCTAGGACAACATTAAATGCACCAACATTTGCATTATAGGGGTGCCATAAGGAGAAGAGAGATAGAAAGGACCCAAAAAAATATTTGAAGAGATTAATAGTCAAAAATTTCCCTAACATGGGAAAGGAAATAGCCACCCAAGTCCAGGGAGCGCAGAGAGTCCCAGGCAGGATAAACCCAAGGAGAAACACGCCGAGACACACAGTAATCAAACTGACAAAAATCAAAAACAAAGAAAAATTATCAAAAGCAACAAGGGAAAAACGACAAATAACATACAAGGGTACTCCCATAAGGTTAACAGCTGATTTCTCAGCAGAAACTCTACAAGCCAGAAGGGAGTGGCATGATATATTTAAAGTGACAAAAGGGAAGAACCTACAACCAAGATTACTCTATCCAACAAGGATCTCATTCAGATACCACGGAGAAATCAAAAGCTTTACAGACAAGCAAAAGCTAAGAGAATTCAGCACCACCAAACCACCTCTACAACAAATGCAAAAGGAACTTCTCTAAGTGGGAAACACAAGAGAAGACAAGGACCTACAAAAACAAACACAAAACAATTAAGAAAATGGTAATAGGAACATACATATTGAAAATTACCTTAAATGTGAATGGATTAAATGCTCTAACCAAAAGACACAGGCTCACTGAATGGATACAAAAACAAGACCCATATATATACTGTCTACAAGAGACCCACTTCAGACCTAGGGACACATACAGACTGAAAGTGAGGAGAGGGAAAAAGATATTCCATGCAAATGGAAATCAAAAGAAAGCTGGAGTAGTAATATTCATATCAGAAAAAATAGGCTTTAAAATAAAGAATGCGGGCTTCCCTGGTGGCGCAGTGGTTGAGAGTCCGCCTGCCGATGCAGGGGACACGGGTTCGTGCCCCAGTCCGGGAAGATCCCACATACCGTGGAGCGGCTAGGCCCGTGAGCCATGGCCGCTGAGCCTGCGCGTCCGGAGCCTGTGCTCCGTAACAGGAGAGGCCACAACAGTGAGAGGCCCGCGTACAGCAAAAAAAAAAAAAAAAAACAAAACAAAAAAACAAGAAAATAAAGAATGTTACAAGAGACAAGGAAGGACACTACATAATGATCAAGGGATCAATCCAAGAAGAAGATATAACAATTATAAATATACATGCACTCAACATAGGAGCACCTCAATACATAAGGCAAATGCTAACAGCTATAAAAGAGGAAATCGACAGTAACACACTAACAGTGGGGGACTTTGTAACACCACACTTACACCAATGGACAGATCACCCAGAAAGAAAATTAATAAGGAAACACAAGCTTTAAATGACACAATAGACCAGACAGATTTAATTGATATTTATAGGACATTCCACACACTTTCTTCTCAAGTGCACATGGAACATTCTCCAGGATAGATCACATCTTGGGTCACAAATCAAGCCTCAGTAAATTTAGGAAAATTGAAATCATATCAAGCATCTTTTCCGACCACAATGCTATGCGATTAGAAGTAAATCAGAGGGGAAAAAACGTAAAAAACACAAACACATGTAGGCTAAACTACACATCACTAAATAACCAAGAGATCACTGAAGAAATCAAAGAGGAAATCAAAAAATACCTAGAGACAAATGACAATGAAAACACGACGATCCAAAACCTATGGGATGAAGAAAAAGCAGTTCTAATAGGGAAGTGTATACCAATACAAGCCTACCTCAAGAAACAAGAAAAATCTCAAATAAACAGTCTAACCTTACACCTAAACTAGAGGAAGGAGAACAAACAAAACCCAAGTTAGTAGAAGGAAAGAAATCATAAAGATCGGAGCAGAAATAAATGAAATAGAAACAAAGAAAACAATAGCAAAGATCAATAAAACTAAAAGCTGGCTATTTGAGAAGATAAACAAAATTGATAAACCTTTAGCCAGACTCATCCAAAAAAAAGAGGGAGAGGACTCAAATCAATAAAATTAGGAATGAAAAAGGAGAAGTTACAACTGACACCGCAGAAATACAAAGCATCCTAAGAGACTACTACAAGCAGCTCTATGCCAATAAAATGCACAACCTGGAAGAAGTGGACAAATTCTTAGAAAGGTATAACCTTCCAAGACTGAACCAGGAGGAAATAGAAAATATGGACAGACCAATCACAAATAATGAAATTGAAACTGGTTAAAAATCTTCCAACAAACAAAAGTCCAGGACCAGATGGCTTCACAGGTGAATTCTATCAAACATTTAGAGAAGAGCTAACACCCATCTTTCTCAAACTCTTCCAAAAATTTGCAGAGAAGGGAACACTCCCAAACTCATTCTACGAGGCCACCATCACCCTGTTACCAAAACCAGACAGAGACACTAAAAAAAAATAAAATTATAGACTAATATCACTGATGAATATAGATGCAAAAATCCTCAACAAAATACTAGCAAACAGAATCCAACAACACATTAAAAGGATCATACACCATGATCAAGTGGGATTTATCCCAGAGAGGCAAGGATTCTTCAATAAATGCAAATCAATTAATGTGATACACCATATTAACAAACTGAAGAATAAAAACCATATGATCATCTCAATAGATGCAGAAAAAGCTCTTGACAAAATTCAACACCCATTTATGATAAAAACTCTACAGAAAGTGGGCATAGATGGAACCTACCTCAATATAATAAAGACCATATACAACAAACCCACAGCAAACATCATTCTCAATGGTGAAAAACTGAAAGCATTTCTTCTAAGATCAGGAACAAGACAAGACTGGCCACTCTCACCGCTATTATTCAACATAGTTTTGGAAGTCCTAGCCATGGTAATCAGAGAAGAAAAAGAAATAAAAGGAATCCAAATTGGAAAAGAAGAAGTAAAACTGTCACTGTTTGCAGATGACATGGTACTATACATACAGAATCCTAAAAATGCTACCAGAAAACTACTAGAGCTCATCAATGAATCTGGTAAAGTTGCAGGATACAAAATTAATGCACAGAAATCTCTTGCATTCCTATACACTAACAATGAAAGATCAGAAAGAGAAATTAAGGAAACAATCCCATTCATCATTGCAACGAAAAGAATAAAATACCTAGGAATAAACCTACCTGAGGAGGCAAAAGACTTGTACTCAGCAAACTATAAGATGCTGATGAAAGAAATCAAAGATGACACAAACAGATGGAGAGATATACCATGTTCTTGCATTGGAAGAATCAATATTTTCAAAATGACTATATTACCCAAAGCAATCTACAGATTCATGCAATTCCTATCAAATTACTAGAATAAAAAATCTTACAATTTCTATGGAGACACAAAAGACCCCAAATAGCCAAAGCAATCTTGAGGGGAAAAAAAGGGAGCTGGAGGAATCAGACTCCCTGACTTCAGACCATACTACAAAGCTACAGTAATCAAGACAATATGGTACTGGCACAAAAACAGAAATATAGATCAATGGAACAGGATAGAAAGCCCACAGATAAACCTACACACATATGGTCAACTAATCTATGACCAAGTAGGCAAGGATATACAATGGAGAAAAGACAGACTGTTCAACAAGTAGTGCTGGGACAACTGGACAGCTACATGTAAAAGAATGAAATTAGAACACTCCCTAACACCATACACAAAAATAAACTCAAAATGGATTACAGACCTAAATGTAAGGCCGGACACTATAAATCTCTTAGTGGAAAACATAGGAAGAACACTCTATGACATAAATCACAGCAAGATCTTTTTTGACCAACCTCCTAGAGTAATGGAAATAAAGACAAAAATAAACAAATGGGACCTAGTGAAACTTAAAACCTTTTGCACAGCAAAGGAAACTATAAACAAGATGAAAAGACACCCCTCAGAATGGGAGAAAATATTTGCAAGTGAATCGACAAAGGATTAATCTCCAAAATATATAAACAGCTCATGCAGCTCAATATTAAAAAAACAAACAACCCAATCAAAAAATGGGCAGAAGACCTAAACAGACATTTCTCCAAAGAAGACATACAGATGGCCAAGAGGCACATGAAAAGCTGCTTAACATCACTAATTATTAGAAAAATGCAAATCAAAACTACAATGAGGTATCACCTCACACTGGTCAGAATGGCCATCATCAGAAAATCTACAAACAATAAATGCTGGAGAGGGTGTGGCGAAAAGGGAACCCTCTTGCACTGTTGACGGGAATGTAAATTGATACAGCCACTATGGAGAACAGTACGGAGGTTCCGTAAAAAACTAAAAATAGAATTACCATATGACCCAGCAATCCCACTACTGGGCATATACCCAGAGAAAACCATAATTCAAAAAGACACATGAGCCCCAATACTCATTGCAGCACTATTTACAATAGCTAGGTCATGGAAGCAACCTAAATGCCCATCGACAGACAAATGTATAAAGAAGATGTGGTACATAGGTACAATGCAGTATTACTCAGCCATAAAAAGGAACGAAATTGAGTCATTTGTAGAGACATGGATGGACCCAGAGACTGTCATACAGAGTGAAGTCAGAAAGAGAAAAACAAATATCGTATATTAACGCATATATGTGGAATCTAGAAAAGTGGTACAGATGAACCGGTTTGCAAGGCAGAAATAGAGACACAGATGTAGAGAACAAACGTATGGACACCAAGGTGGGAAAGCAGGGTGGTGGAGGGGGGTGGTGGGATGAATTGGGAGATTGGATTGACATATATACACTAATATGTATAAAATGGATAACTAATAAGAACCTGCTGTATTAAATAAAATAAAATAAAATTCAAAAAAAAAGTTTCTTCCTCTTTTTAGAGTAAAGATACTTTACATAATAAAATAATTTAAGTTAAGCTCCTTAACCTCAGTCCAGGATTAAAGATGAGATGCTTCCTGGCCAGGTGGAAGCCCTATAATCCCCATTAAAAGTTGATGAGCTGTCTCAGGATTAGGACAGAGCAGATCGCCCAAGTGCTAATACAAGTCTTTCATGTTCTCTGAGTCTCAATTCCTTGTGACCCCTTAACATCCAGTTAACACATGTAAAGAGCTTAGAGCAGTACCTACACATGGAAAGAATTTAATAAATAGGACCTATTATTATCATTATCTGTATAAAAAGAAATGTATTAACCATAAAGTTGCCTTCAATTCCATATTTTTCTTCTGTCAAACGCATATAAGAGAAAGGGTAAAATAAAGGACATGCAACATATCACTTTTCCGGGCAAAATAATCAAAATCTCGCGAGCAGCAATGGCCAACAGCATTTTTTATGAGGGTGGAAAGGTTCTATAACTGCACTGTCCAATATAGCAGCCATTGGCCACATGTGGCTATTCGGTTCTTGAAACGTGGCCGGTTGGACTAAATTTTACATCGTATTTAGCTTTAATTAATTAAATAGCCACACGTGGATAGTGACTACTGCACTGGACCTGGAGAACAGGCTTAATTGGACCAACATGATCCACTGCCACGAAATGCATTTCCTTGTCATTTATTTATTTATTTAATTGAAGTAGAGGTGATTTACAATGTTGTGTTTGGTAACCTTGAGTTTGTTTTCTATGTCTGTGGGTCTATTTCTGTTTTGTATATAAGTTTATTTGTATCATTTTTTCCTTGTCATTTAGAACAGCCTGTGACAGAGGGCATGGGCTTTACAGGCCAACAAAACTGGGTTGGAAGTCAGCCTGTCTCACCTTCATGCTGTGTGATTTTCGAGGTGGTCCATCTCCCGCGGCCTGTTTCCCCAGCTCTAATGATAAGCTCTCACCCCAGAAAGTTCTCTAAAGGATGATGAGCATTTATGAAAACAAAGGGCCTTGCATTAATTCACAGCTTTCCTTCAATACAGATGATTTTCTGAAGACCTACAATGTGCCAGGCATGTTTTTGGTGGTGGGGATCAAATAATGATCGAGACCCAGTCCCTACTCTCACAGAGACCACAAAGAAGCGTCCATGGCCTCAGAAAGCAGGACAGAGCAGAGCATGATGGCGGTGGACGCTGTTTTCTTTTCTATGGAGTGGTCAGAGCAGGCTTCTTGAAGGAAAGGACCTTTGAGCAGAAGCCTCAAGGGCAGGAGTGAGAAAGCTCCTTGGCTCTCTGTGACAGGAAATACACAGAAGAAAGAGCAAGTGCTTGTCTGTGACACAGGACTTTGGAGTTTACTCTGAATGATGGGATGTCATCCTGACATGAGCAGCGACTGGATCCAATTGACTTTAAATCACTCTAGCCGGAGAATGGACTAGAGGAAGCCTTGAGACCTGTTGCAAGGCCACAGCAAGGCCAGGTGCCACATGATGGACGGCAGAGGCCGGGGAAGAGGTGGGAGGATAACACGACAGAGGAGGGGGAATAGATGGGATGTGCTGACGTGAATACACAGACCCCACCACTATTAGGATATCACTCTGCCGGCAACCTGAATTCTCCTTTCCGAGGCCCTGCAGCTCAACTGAAGAGATTCTGGCAGTCAAGCACTTGAGCAGTGCAATTTGCAATTCATTCTCCAGTCCGAGACCAGAGGGCAAAGAGAAAAGAGGCACCTGATCACCCAGGTTTAACTCTCCGGCAGTGCGGTTCTTATTATGATGGTTTTGCATCATTTCAGACGTGGAAAAACACACGCAGAGAAGAGCTAATGCTAATCACATGCTTGGATGATGAGATAAGATATTGCTTTCCCTGTGTGGATCGATGACGATTTAATGAACTATCATCAGCAAATATGGATGAAAATTAAGTGGCACTAATTTGCCACGGACTTCAGACCTTACTCATTCTTTCATGTATAAGATGTACTCCTTAATGGTATTGGAGCTTTTCATCTACAAGCCAGGAGGCTGCTTAGCATAGTGGGTAAGAGATCAGTCTCTGGAACTAGAATTCCTGGGTTCAAATCCTAGCTTGCATTTATCAGCTGTGTGATTCTGGGTAAATCACTGAGCTTCTCTGGGGCTCAGCACCCTCTCCTCTAAAGTGGAGGTAAGGTTTTAGTCACCTCAGAGGGCTCTTGAATTATGATATGTAAAATGTTTAGAACCAACTACACCTGGCACATTGCAGAAGCGTTTAATGTTTTTATGTATTACAAATGCTTGAACCAAGGAGGAGTCTTATACATGCTTCCCAACTAAACCAGAAATTTCTCTTTTGCTATATACTAAGCAAGTTCAGCTGTGGAATCTCAACACCTCAACAAAAGCAATTCCTTCACTTTTTTTTTTTTTTCCTACTAATCACTGCCTTCATTTCCCACAGGGTCCTATTCAGAATCACACTGCAAATGGATGGTTCCAATGTGGTCACAAGAGTGGGATGTTGTGAGGTTTTATTTCTGCCTGTGTGTACACGTATGTATTGCTTGTACCATGGTTACAATCCTGGTACATAGTAAGTAATCAATGATTATTGTAACATTATTACTATCACTACCATGATTTTCATATTTCATTTTGCCTTTTAACATCTTTTTATCTTTCTGAAGTTATGAAGAGTGACTTCAAAACTATATAATTAATTTCCTAATGTGACTTGCAGAGAAAGTTTAATTTATCCAGCTAGTATTTACTAAGACCTTACCACATGCCAGGTTCCCCATGACGTGCCAGGGATACAAAAGTGCAAGTTGGATACAGTCCTCCCCTCCAGGAATCCTAACATTTCATTACTTTATATTCAGATCCTAAAATTACTTAGTGCCCTGACAAGCGCACTCAGTATACAAAGCATCACTTCTGATTCTGTTGTGATCAGTAAAAGCCACTGGAGCGTTGTGCTCAAAAGAAGCATCTCTGAGACGAAGTCTTCCTTTCTATCCTCCTCTGAAGTAGAAACATGTCAAATTTGGGAGCTGCAATGGATCTTAGGGAAGATGGAAAACCTGTTGCTTAGAAATCGGACTTTAAAAGAAGAAATTACTTAGAAATGAAAATAACTGTTAAGTTATAAACTTATTTCACTCTCAAGTTATATGTCACAGAATCAAAATGAGAAGGGACGACGAGGGCAGAAGCCTAAAACTGATTGCAATTCTGATTTTACATCAGCATTGCCAGTGCAGCTTCTAAAAAAAATACAGGTGCCTGCACATCATGCACTGAAATTAAAATTCTGCAGGTACACGCTGGAGTTTGTTTTTTCTTTTTTAAAAAAGAAACCCACCATACCCAGTGGCTTCTGATACTAGAGGATATCAGTGAAACACCACTGATTTATCATGTGACTGCTTCTAGGTCAGGAATTGGCACAAATGCTACCTTTTTTCAGATGACTTGCCTAAGGTCACAAAGGGAAGAAAGGCAGGAGTTGCAATTTAAACTCGTATTGTCTGACTCTCGAATCTTGTGGTCTTTCTCCTACACATCAATGAGGCCATTTTTTGGCATAAAATTAGAGTTAGCAGGGGTCACCCTAAAGATGAGCTAGTGCAAAATATCCATTTTTTTGGATAAAGAAATGAGTCTCAGGGCAAGAGTTGTAACCCAGTCAGAGGTACAGAGGAGCTATGGGCACAGTTTGAACTAGAGGCAGGCTCCTGGAACCTCTAGTTCAGCGTTTTCTTCAGTACACTTGTTCTCTCTAAAGTAAAACACACATTCTCCAATTTCATAAAGTATTCCAAATTGTCTTTTAAAACAGGGTATTCTGACTCCACCCCAAATGAGATCTTCAAGAGTGTCATACCTCCCACTAGGCATAAATTAGCCAAATATACAAAATACACAGGGGGCACAGGTAGTTATGCTACATATAATATAATCCCCTTAAAAAAATTATTTATTTATTTGGTCGCGTGGGGTCTTAGTTGCGGCAGGCGGACTCCTTAGTTGTGGCTCACAGACTTAGTTGTGGCATGCATGTGGGATCTAGTTCCCCAACCAGGGATCAAACCTGGGCCCCTTGCATTGGGAGCTGGGAGTCTTATCCACTGCGCCACCAGAGAAAACCCAATATAACCCCTTTTCTTTTTCTTTCTTTTTTTTTTAAAACCATTTTTAAAGTCTTTATTGAATTTGTTACAATATTTTTTTAAATTAATTATTTTTGGCTGCATTGGGTCTTCAGTGCTGCACATGGGCTTCCTCTAGTTGCAGTGAGTGGGGGATATTCTTCATTGCAATGCGCGGGCTTCTCATCGTGGTAGCTTCTCTTGTTGCAGAGCACAGGCTCTAGGCGCACGGGCTTCAGTAGCTGTGGCACGCGGGCTCAGTAGTTGTGGCTTGCGGGCTCCAGAGCAGAGGTTCAGTAGTTGTGGCGCACAGGCTTAGTTGTTCTGTGGCATGTGGGATTCTCCCAGACCAGGGATCGAACCCGTGTCCCCTGCATTGGCAGGTGGACTCCCAACCACTGTGCCACTAGGGAAGTCTGAATTTGTCACAATATTGCTTGTTTTATGTTTTGGTTTTTTGGCTGTGAGGCATGTGGGATCTTAGCTCCCTGGCCAGGGATCCAACTCGTAACCCCTGCATTGGAAGGCAAAGTCTTAACCACTGGACCACCAGGGAAGTCCCACTCCCTCTTTTAAAGTAAAAAAAGCTTTATGGAACAAATTCTACATCTTTTGTAAATTAAAAAAATATATATTCAAAACAATAGTAATCACCTTCTAGCATGATTTTCCAAACGCTTAAAAAAGCCTCTAGACTCACACTGGTGTCAGGTGATGGGCTGTCTGAATGCAAATACCATGTGAAAAATTAAGAAAAATAGAAGGCATTCTCCTTACTGGCCAGCAGAGGGAGGAGGAGGAAAGGACTTACCATGGGAAGATGGGCAGCCAGGCACAGGAAGGAGGCGCTGCCCTTTAAGAACCTGAGTGACATCCATAGGCACGGACATGTTTATAAAGAAGACACTTGTAAACAAATAAGTAATGGTCCCAGCTGCCAGGGCTATGGATAGACACGCCCAGCAAGCCCAAGCCTGACCTAGGAAACTGTCTCTGGAAATTTACAAATGATATTTCAACCTCTGCTTACTTCCATTGGTGGGAGGGGGATTAAAGAAAAAAAAATGCTAAAACCCCAAATGCACCTGATTTCGACCGGAACAAAAATAAAAAATGAGCTTGGGAGTTAAGAGTGAAAACCAAAATACAAATGTAGTTAAGTTCTGCTCCAAAGTAGAAAAGACTAGTTCTTTAAAGCACAGAAAGCCCCACCTTTGAGATATTTATTCCTGAGAATCAAGAGAGGTGTAGACTTAATGAGTTTATCAATCTGCTTACCAGGAGTTATGATGGAAATAAGATTCATTAGAAAGAATCAGTGAAGTGGCCATTTACTTTCTCATTTAACCTAGCCTCTATCCTGAACGATCATCAAACCTTCTCATTTACACCGCCATCATACAAGAGGAATGATTAAAATGCCAGCCCCAATTCAAGTAGTGATGTATGGCAGAAACAAATACATTTATATGCTTTCTAGAAAGATTAATAGTAGCTGGTGTTAGCTTGCCAAGTGCAGATGTACAAACTTTCTATCTGACACATAAATCAAACATAAGGCATATGGCATATTTTAAAGACTGCTGATGTTACAATGATTTTAAATTACTCAGGTTTTGGAATAAACTATGTAGATGTTGACTAATGTGGCAATATATTCTGGATCTTCCCTTATTAATTTAATGTTATAAAATATAATGGCATTAACCAAAAGAAGGTCTTAGGAATTAAGAAGAGAAAATGTAAACATATTTGAAATCAAGGGGTATATTTTTATAATGAGTTGTTTGCTAATTTGGGCAAATTCATTACAATATGGCTCCAGTAACCACTGTAAGGTAGTAAACTACAATGAGACTTTACTTTTTGGTCTCCTTAAAAGTGAAGTGAATGGAAAAGAAAAAGTGAACAAAATGGCAAAAGAAACGAAGGAGCAAATAAATGAAGAAGGAGAGCAGGGTGATTTGTGATGTCAAATGAGCAGTGGCTGAATCAGAGATGCCCTGATGTACCAAGAACTATCTAAAAGTTTCCAAGTTGCCGGCCACTGAAACCAGCAATTGTGCAAAAATCAGTGGTGTTCAGGGTTAAGTAGGGCAGAGCACTAGACTGGAAAGCAAAGAATCCAGGTGAACTTCTCAATCCTACTGTTGGCTGGTATGTTCCTTTTCAGGGATGTGGTAAAAATGACATGAGAGTTGTGTGTAGGTTTGAAAAGCGCTTTGTAAACTGCTCGCTGGTCTGTACGTGCAGGGGCCATCACCCCACCCCCTCCCTCTCCTCCTCGTCCTTAACCTCAAGTCACTTCCTACCACATCTTGGTCACTGTTTAAAACAAAATGATCTGTGCAGTCAAGTGGTCTAGGTATAAGAAGAAGCTTCAAAATTTTATTGGTAGAAATAACTTTTTAAAAAATAAAATCTGGGGCTTCCCTGGTGGCGCAGTGGTTGAGAGTCTGCCTGCCGATGCAGGGCACACGGGTTCGTGCCCCGGTCCGGGAAGATCCCACATGCCGCGGAGTGGCTGGGCCCGTGAGCCATGGCCGCTGAGCCTGCACGTCCGGAGCCTGTGCTCCGCAACGGGAGAGGCCACAACAGTGAGAGGCCCGTGTACCGCAAAAAAAAAAATAAATAAATAAAAATAAAGTAAAAAAAAATAAAATCTGCAAAAAAAATTTAAAAATCTGCAAATGGGTTTTACACCTGTTCAAGAAGGGTGGACTGAGCATTGTGATTCACACAGACAGTTCTGAATTTTGGATTTCCTTCCCACAACCCCAGTCATTTTGATCACAGAACACACAGCTTCACGAGAGCCCGAGGACATGGCTGTTGCGACATAAACAAGCTTTTCTGTCTCAATGAAACCGAGAGGAAGTAAAAGTCTGGGTCCTGATCTCTTTTCAGAGGGTCAGAATACTCTGTTCATGAAACACATCCTATTGGCAAGGGTCAAGGAAATGACCAAACTCAGGTCCATTGTGGGAGGTGATCAATCAAGATTAGTCACAAATACAGACCCAGGAGCAAGACATTTCAACAGGCGTAAAATGTTTCTCAGTGTGAGGTCCTGGGAGTTCCGGTGGCACAGAGGTGGGGGGTTGCTGGCAGGGGAAAGAAAGCCAACTGTCTCAGGATTTAGAATACCCCACTTCTCTGAGATCCATAACCCCTTCATTAAAATGTGCATACGCTGAGATGTTTTTGATACGATTGGTGGAGCCGTTGTTGCTGCCAAGTATAAATAATCACATATCCATTCATTCATTCACTACCTATTCATTCATGAACACCTAGGGGGAGTCAGGTACTGTGTTAAGTACTGGGGATTCAGCTGTCAACATGCAGAGGTGGGCTCTGGCTTTATGGAGCTTATATTCGAATGAAAAAGAGAGAGTAAAGGGAACCCTCCTACACTGTTGGTGGGAATGTAAACTGGTAGAGCCACTATGGAGAAGAGTATGCAGGCTCCTTAAAAAACTAAAAATAGAGCTACCATCTGATCCAGCAATCCCATTCTTGGGCATATATCTGGAGAAAACCGTAATTCAAAAAGATACACGCACCCCAATGTTCATTGCAGTGCTATTTACGATAGCCAGGACATGGAAGCAACCTAAATGCCCATCAACAGAGGAATGGATAAAGAAGATGTGGTACATATACACAATGGAATATTAGTCATAAAAAAGAACGAAATAATGCCATTTGCAGCAACTTGGATGCACCTAGAGATTGTCACACTGAGTGAAGTCAGAGAAAGACAAATATCATATGATATCGCTTATATGTGGAATCTAAAAACAAAGGGTACAAATGAACTTATCTACAAAACAGAAATAGATTTACAGATGTAGAAAATAAACTTATGATTCCCGGGGATAAGGTTCGGGGAGGGATAAATTCAAAGATTGGGATTGACATATACACGCTACTATATATAAAGTAGATAACCAATAAGGACCTACTGTACAGCACAGGGAACTCTACTCAATACTCTGTCATGACCTATATGGGAAAAGAATCTAAAAAAGAGTGGATGTATGTACATGTATAACAGATTCACTTTGCGGTATGCCTGAAACTCACATAACATTGTAAATCAACTATACTCCAATAAAAATTTTAAAAACTATACTCCAATAAAAAAAAAAGAGAGAGGAACAAAGAAAAATAAGTAAATATATAAAACAATGGCTTGGGATAATAATGATCATAATAAAAGCTATTAAGAAATGGGGTGATGCAGCAGAGATTACATAGGAGTGCTGGGTGCGACTTTAGATAAGTAATCAGAGAAGCCCTCTCTCAGGAGGAGCCCTGAATGAGACCAGCCAGCCAAGGGAAGAGCTGGGGAAAAGAGTCTTCCAAGCAGTGGAAACAGAAAGTGCAAAGGCCCTGAGACAGAAGGGCTTAGAGTAGTGAAGGCACTACAGAAAAGAAGCCAGGTGGCCAAGCACGGTGAGGAAGGGACAGGAGTGTGAGACGAGGCTGGAAGAGTGGCCGAGAGCCACGTTTTGCATGCACACTGTGTCGACCAGGTTCAGGAGAATTAAAAGATAAAGGTTTTCAAAGCTTAATGGGTTTTAAAAAGCACAGTCTGATTTACATTTAAAGGTACTGAAACAGAGCAGGACCCTATGGTCCTTTCCCGACCATGTCCTCCACCTTTGTCTATTGAAAAACTTTACTCAAAGAATAAGTTTAATCAGAGAAGTGAGAAAATGCAGAAGCTAAGGAAAACAGTCAAACAGAACCAAATAATAACAGTTTAGTCATTAAGCAAAGTCAGGGACCTTTAGTTCCTTCTCAAGGGCTAAACATTCATAGCCATATCCTCTGAGCTGGTTTGTATATACAGAAACCCACACCAGGTGGAAGAAATTAACTACATGATGACCAGACTGCAGCCATGACAGAAGCTGCCACAATTCTGAGAACTGGTCTCAAAGAAACGGGAACAAACTGACCCTGGAACTGAAGACTAACTGTACTTGAAACAATCAAGATGACACTGATCAGACCACTGCTTGGCCAATTTCAAGATGACTGTCAGAGCTGACTGTGCTGTTTCTGCATTGTAACCCTCTCCCTCTGGCTATAAAAACTCTTGCCCACTGACTGTCTGCTGCGGGGGAATTGGCCTTTGGACATGAGTCCCCCCTCCCCCCAGGTTGCCCGCCTCTGAAATAAAACAAACTTTCCTTTCCACCAAGCTTGCCTCTTTATTAGCTTTTGAGTGGCAAGCAGCCAGACCCCACTTTCGGTAACAGTATCACTCTAGCTGCATGTCCCTTTGTATAAATACATAAAGTATAAACATAACCTTTATTCTAAAGAGGCTAGCATTTAGAGAAATCAGAAGGCATTTTGAATGCATTTCCCAATATTTAAATAAAAATGATCTTAAAGGAACAGACATGCAGAAAGCCCCAAGTAGCTACCTGATAACCAGTAAGTACAATAATGGATTTGGGTTTCAAAACAATGAAAGATAATAAATCGACATACCTCCTCGTTGCACTAACAATGTGACCTCACTTCCCTTTGGACATTCGATCAGCATGTCCACAACTTGGTTGTGAGTCAGAGCCTGCACGTTCTTCTTGTTAACTTCCACTATAAGATCCCCTTCCTTCAGGCCTCGGCACCTTGGACTGTCGACGATCTGTTTCACTCTTTGGCCGCCACCTCCAGGACTGTCCGCAATAGTAAAACCAAAGCCCATTGGCCCTTTGACTATATGAACAGTTATGAGTTCTGGCTGAGTGGCTATGGAGGAAGCCAAAGAGACAGTGTCATTGGGGTAACCATGGGAACCATTTGAAGCCACGTCTGCAGGGCTGCTTGGCCTGGTGTCCTTCATGCCATTGACTTTGCCTGTTTTACTACTGTGACTAGCCGGCGAGTCATAGGTCTCTTGCCCATTCACAATAATTGGTTCTTTATCCAAAATGGCCACAGAGGTCACTAAACTCGTGTTGGGGTCATCTGGGTCAAAAGGCAATGGATAACCTCGGCAGAGTTCAAGGTCCACGCTGGCACCGATGGGAATGGACTGGAAGATTTTCACAACTTGTGCGTGTGTGTGTCCCAAAACACAGGTGTCGTTCACACTCACAATCACATCTCCTGCAAAAGAGTTGACGGTTAAAAAAACAGTGCCCAGAAAAGTTATATCAATTTTATACTATCAAATCCTACCAATAGGAAGCTGAACTGAAACTGTTTGGGGGTAGTACCGTAAAGCACAAAGAGACTGCTTCTATTAGTTATTTTATGCTAATCAGGCATTTTTGTAGCATCTAGTGTCTTCCCTGCTAATGAGAATATAATGATCATTGAAAGAACATTGGAGCTTTCTTCTGAAAAAAATTCTCACTATAAAAAACCAAGGTGAGAATCATTTATTCAAATGGATCTACATTTTTAGTAAATTACTGCCTTACTGTACTCAACAGCACCCTAACAGTTCCCCAAAATGGGGAAATGTTAAAATGCTTCAAAGCTTTTCATTTATACCAGGGAATGCATTTACTTAGTGCAGGAACCTTGTTCATTCGCCAAGTTTCTAAAGGACACTTACAAACTTATGAAATCATGGTGTCATCTGGTCCTGACCACACAGGACCATGTGGTGTCTCATACCTGTTTCCATCTTGCCGTCCAACGCGGCGGGACCATCTAGGACCAAGCTCTTGATCTGCAGAAACTCGTCAGGCTCATCCCCTCCAACGACCGTGAAGCCAAAGCCACGACTGCTTTTCCGCAGCTTCGTGTGAATGAATTTGCCTTTCAACTCTGAAGGGTTTCGTGTAAAAAAGGGTTTGCCTGGATTAAAACAAGAAATGTGTAAGGAACATCACCAGGAGTGAAAAGATGAATTAACTAAGAAATGATAAGAACTTAGAGATAACTTCTCCAAGCTCCTGTGCTGGGGCATGTGGGCACAAAGGTGCCCTAAGAAAGTCCTCTCGATTTCAGTACTAAGGGAGTTCCTAGGCCCCTTTGTGTAAGGAGGGGGCTAGGGTACATAGTGTGTCAGCACAAAGATCCAAAAGAAAATGTAAGAGAAGGATGACATTGGTGTCCATCGTCTGACATGGATCCCTAGTTTTAGTTCATGTAGTCTGACAACAAGCTACGTGAAGTTCTTCAGAGAAAGAGGAGCGGGTCTTTGCTTGGTGTCTTCTGTTTTGTCATCGTTTATATTTTCCAGTATGGCTTCCAATATATTGCCCTGTGCTTGGCTTCCACTTATAAAACCAATTAAGCAAAAACTTTAGCTTTCAGACAAACAGAAAATTCATTCTCAAACTAAATAGATAATACTAGGAGACATAGTAGAGTCACAAAGAATAACTTGATAAAAATGGAGAATCACTATATTAAAAATTAAAGAGTCATAACTCTACTGTGAATTGAATTCTAAAATTCACCTGATTTTTTCTGTTCATTTGCATCGTTTAACAATTTGTGGAATTGCCTAGATATGTCTGCTGCTAAAACTTAATATTTAAAAAACGTTTAGGACATGTGGCTTAGAATATTTAAGGAAAAAGAAAAAAACCTGAACTAAACAAAACAGTAACAAGAGCCAGATGGCTCCAAATTCAGTTGTCTTGTTTAAAATAAATTAATAGATGTACAGCTTCCAAACATGCTACCTAAGGATTTATTGAGTTTTCTTGATAACATTCACAAATAACATTTTGTACACAAACCCAAAATTTTATTTTGGGTTTGGGCATTTCTCTGTAATTAAGAAGCTCATTGGAATTTCCCTGATTACCCCGGGGAGTGAACATCATTCTATGCTCAGACTCTTTCAACTCTCCTAATTATATTTCCCATCTCCCGCCCTGACCACAGCTTCTCCACATGCCCTATTTCTTTTCTATCAAAAATGTTATACAAATAAATAAAAATTAAAAAATAATAAAACAAACGAACAGGAGAAAAAGTCTCCATGTCTCTATATACCCCTGTACTACCAGGCTGGCACCCAGGAAGGAAAGTTATTTTTGGTTAGCTGTATCTTTTTTAAAAGGTCTCTGGGCATACATACAATCTTTAATTGCACACTTCAAAAGTTTCTGGCTCTTAAGAAGGCTGTTTTAAATTGCCTGGAGTCACAGGTCTGCTCACTCACCTCCTCCTCTCTAGAGCAGTCCCAAGGCTGGTGGGAAGCATGACAAACTACAGCCCTGTCACCGTGGCTAATGAAAGGTGAGACCTAGCAGGATTCACCATGCGAAGTCGTCTGCCAGAGCGCCAGGGAGGTGATGTCAAGCGCAGCCAGGGCTTGTACTGAAACAGTTGCTATGGTAATTACTAGATGGAAAATCGAGGACTGTTGAGATAACCCCCAAATTTTCCTTTTTGGGATATGTGAATAGCAGACATTCTTGAGGCAGAGGCTACTAGGGCGAGCTCGAAGGGAAATGTATTTCACTTATGCAAAGACATCAATAGCATCACCTTCTCAGTGAGGCTTTCTCTGTCCACCGTATTAAAAACTGCAATACCTCCTTCAACATTCACAATCCCCCTTACCTGCTTCATTTCTGTTGTTACCATTTACCACCATCCCACGCAGTATACATCTTACTTATTGGTTGGGGGTTTTGTCTCCCTCTCCCCAGCCCCTTGCAGGAGGGGCACTGCACATGCCCACCCATACAACACTAAAATGGAAACCCCATAAGGATTTCTGCTTGTATATCCAGTGTGTAGAACGTGGCCTGTTTCATTGTATGTGCTCCAAAAACGTGTGCTGAATGAATGAATGAACAACAACGCAAAGAAATGAGATTTAACGTGTCGTTGAGAAGGCAGAAAGAGGTGGTTGAGTGTGTAAGTTACCCACCCTGATTATAGGCAAAGTTAGAAAATGTAAAAATGTATCTGGCAGATTATCTGAATGAAATGTTTTAAAGCCATTAGCATATTTTGAGCTCAGAATGTTTTCAGCTTAAGAGACATGAAGAAGACATTGAAATTACACCACTGACTTCCTGTTTCAACACTTAACTAGGGAGGGAAGATCAGAGGGTTTCACATTTATGCACATTTTATTACATTTTATGTATGGGTAGATCATCAGTTATTGTAGTTTTGGAAAAGAAATGCTTTTCTACCCACAAGCAGTGGAATGTGGAGCTCTCTGCTGCAGCCCTGTGGCACGTGTCATTTTCTAAGCGATGCTAATCTCTTTACTAGTCACCACTTGTAGATGTGGTTATGTGTGAGGACCACCTGGGCAACTTTTTAAAGATGTAGGGGCTGCCCTGGACTCACTGAATCAGGATCTTCTGGGTCTCGGCCCAAACATCTATTCCTGAATAAACCATAGGTGCTTGCTTCTCTGCCAAGCTGCACTATTCTTGGTAATACTGTTTGAATACCCTACACTAGTGCTGTCCAAGAGCACGTCCTGTGACGCAGGAAATGCTCTGTATCTGCACTGTCCAACATGGCAGCTGCTGGTCACACGCAGCTCTTGAGCCCTTGAAACATGGCTAGTGGAACCGAGGAACTGAATTTTTGAGTTTTTAATTGTAATGAACTTGAATTTAACTGGTATCACATAGCCAGTAGCAGCCAAACTGGATGGCACACATTGAGACTATGCAATGAAGTAACCCACAAAAAACTACAACAAAAAGGTGTTAGCCAAAAGCTAAGCTGTTCCTAATGACAGCTAGGGTTCAAATCTGTGCTCTACTACTTCCTGGCTGTGTGGCTTTGGGCAAGTTACTAAACCTCTCTCTGCCTGAGGGTCGGATGCATAAGTGGAGGCAATGAGGGTACCAACCTCAACATTCACATGATGGTTGTAAGGAAGAACTGTGGACAGATAACATAGGTAAAGTGCTTAGGGAGGTGGTTGCTGCATAAAAGAGCTCAATAAATGTAGGCTATTATTTTGATGATGGTGGTGGTGAAGTGGGTGGGGTAAACGGGCAGCTACAAAAATCTCTCTCTGAGTATTAAGGTGGAAGATGGAGAGATTTCCCAAGAGCAGATCTCTTTAAAATTATCATTTGCTGGGATGAGAAGTACACTCTTGATCAGAAGCAAGTTTAGTTGAGCAGTGAACTTAGCAAAATTAATATCAAACAATCTAACCCTATTAGCTATACAGCTTCTTCCTGAGAGTACTGTCAGGAACATAGACCAGGATGCTTAACCAGCAGGCAGGGAACTCAGAGTTGTAACCTATGATGATAATATCCAATTTAATGTTTCTCACAATTGCAGCTTGGAGTCAAAGGGTATGGATTTAAACTGGCTTCTGTATCCATTATATTCCAAAGATATGACTATATGTGAAAGACAAGAATCAATGTAGAGACTATGGAGTAGAAGGGTTTTAAGAATAATGACTAGTTCCCACAGGGAGTTCAGTGAGCCTCTCCCAAACCCTAACCACTATGGGAGCCTAGAGGACTAAAGTAAAAAAGAAAAGGAAAGAAAGGCCTAAAACAAGAGAAGAATCTGAGATAAAGTTCCTAATAGAGATCAATTCCATGTGGACTCTTAACTCAGCTGGTGCACTAAGCATGTGGCACCCAGAACCTGAAACTTTAAAGCTTTAATTGATTTAATCTCTAAGACAATTCTTTAAGGAAGCTAGGCTGGTTATCATGGATGTACATACGTTGTTTCACACAACAATAAATTTAGCAGAGGCGACTAGGTCTAGTTCGGGGTATCCCCCAGTGGGAAGTAAAACCAGTCTCCTGCCTCCATAGGATTTAAAGTCTGAAGAGGAAACTATTGTTAGATAATTAAACACAAATAAACACTAATTATCAACAGTTAAATTCTAGAAATAAGAAGTTTAGGATGGGAAGAGTGAATAAGACAGGGGAATCCAGCAAAAACCTTAGATGAGTAGAAGTTAGCAAAGCAAAGAGTGGGAGGAAAAGACAGCTGCACACAGGGAACAGCATATGCAAAGGCCCTGATGTGGTCCATAGTTTTGCTGATTTAAGGAATTGAAAAGAGGTTCAAGGAACTGAAAAGTTAGTGTAGCTAACTTACCATGAGCAGGAAAATAAGACAACATGAGGCCACAGAGGAATTTCATATTTAAAAAAATACAAAGCAGGCCCCAATCATGTTGATATGAATTAATATGTTATTATCTTCTATGTTCTATCTGTATTAAAACCATTAACATCATAGAAAAGTATGAAATTATTTTACATAAGTTGATATTAATACCAATCTCATGACAATATCAGCTAAAAGGGAAACAATTTTTCTTATGAAAATTACAATGGAGGAATGAAAATTAGGGAAAAGAGTTATTCTACTTATCTTTTAATGTCTGACACAATTATTTATTTCTTTTAAAATGTTGAGAGAAGGAACACAAATTTTACAGTTTTTTTCATGGTTCTGTAACACAAACTCCCCAACCCTATCAAATATGCTGCTTGTTCTATTTTTTTTATTTAAAAGAAAAAAACTAAACAAAAAACCCCCAAACCTTTTCTATCCCTTAAGAGTAATGAGGCCTGAAAGTAGCAAGATTCTGGAGCTTCCAATTTTCAAAAAGGAATCTCTGTAGGGGATGCATACTACTTGTGAATGTAAATAAGTGAGACCCAGTGAAGCGATGTAAAACATGCATAAATGCCCAAACTGCAGCAAGAATAGAGGTTAGAGTTTACAACACAATAATATCAAACCACTTTACATTTACAAGAAAATCTTAGTCAAAAGCAAATACGTTGACTAGAATCTTGAAATATCTAGTGCTGAATTTTCAGTGTATCTTATTTAACACAATATTAAATATCTGTGGTCTCGAAATCAAGGATCCACAACTCTAAGATGATCGCCCCCCCCCCAGGGGCATTTGGCAATATCTGGGGACTTGTTTGTCACAAAGTGGGAGGGATTCTCCTGGCACCTAGTGGGTAGAGGCCAGGAACACTGCTCAGTGTCCTACAATACATACAGGACAGCCCACAACAAAGAACTGTCTAGGAACAATTCTTTGGAATGACTTGGGTGTTACAAGATTCCACTCTTTAAAGTTTCTCTAAAAAAGTTAAAATTTTGAGCCAAATTAGGATGCAATTATAAAAACACTTTACCCTGAAGTGGAGCTTCTCTGGCCTGCTCCGGATTGCTTGGGGGGTGGTTTGGAATAATAGGAGGCACGAGCGATGAATGATCTTCTGTCCATTCTACAAGAAGACAAGAAACAGTTTGCTGTTTTTCCTTCCATTTGCTTACTTAAGATTACTTACGTAGGTCGCCTTACTTAGGATTCACCTTCTTCTTCATTATAAAACTACCCAAACCTATAAAACCAGAAGCAGAGAGCTTCGAATGAAAAGAAACTGGTACCTAACCCCACTCTATGTTAAGGATAATAAGGTCCCTCCCACTGTGTGCGTGTGTGTGTGTGTGTGTGTGTGTGTGTGTGTGTTTCTGTCGCTTTCTCCTAAGATCTTTGAGGACAGAAATACAACCAATAAAAATACAACTAATAAAATCTCCAGCTCTCTCTGGCTGGAGAGTACAAAGTGAGACCAAGTAAAAAATATCAGGAAAGATACAGAGTTAACTAAAGCTGGCCCAGTATGGGAGAAACTTCTCTAATGCAATTTAGACCTAGGTTGGGCTGCTGAAGCCTGCTTGTCTTGGGCAGTGAAGGTGGATTGTAGCAGTTTACTAAGGTGAGATCCCCTATCATCTCTCAAACCCAAATGGGACCCATTACTAAAACTCCTCAGTCCTAAGTCGTACTCACTTTGGAGGCCCAGAAATAACCCACTACGAGTGACCCTTGAGATCTACCCCAAAGTCACTTTTCCAGCTAAGCTAATGATGTATATGTACATCAATTTTAACACTCATATATCAATTGTACACTCCCATTCCCCAAACTCATAAAAAATTTTTTTAAAAGTTTTAAATAGAAAGAGATTAAGGTAGAAAGGAGACCTTTTCAATGGGTAAGTATACTCACACACACATAGACACATACAAACACACTCTCTCTAAAATACGGTCTATGGCAGTGGTTGTCAAACTATGACTTATAGGCCAAACTGGTCCTAATGTCTATTTTTATAAAGCTTGTAAGCCAAGAATGGTTTCTACATATTTAAATGATTGAAAAAAATCTAAAAAGAATATTTTGTAACACATGAAAATTACATGAGGTTCAAATTTTAGTGTTCACACATAATGTTTTACTGAAACACAGCCATGTCCACTTGTTTACATATAGTCTGTAGCTGTTTTCATACCATACGGGCAGAGATGAGCAGTTTTAATAGAGACTGTATGAATAGCAAAGCCTAAAGTATTTATTATATGGCCATTTACAGAAAAAGTTTGCCAACTTCCATGCTATGGTCTATATTTATTATATTCAATATTATAATAAGAGAAGTATTATACTTGATATACATATACCTGATATTCACTTATTACATTGAAGGGGTACTAAGCCTATTATTTTTAAAGATTGCAATGAAAAATGAGGAAACACCTAAGCATCTATTAATAAACAGATGGCTAAATGAAGTGCAGAGATTCATAAAAGGGAATAATATGCAGTCATTAAAAATTACAAGGTAGGAAACCTTCAAGATGGCGGAGGAGTGAGACATGGAGATCACCTTCCTCCCCACAAATACATCAGAAACACATCTACATGTGGAACAACTCCTACAGAACATCTACTGAACGCTGGCAGAAGACCTCAGACCTCCCCAAAGGCAAGAAACTCCCCACGTACCTGGGTAGGGCAAAAGAAAAAAGAAAAAACGGAGACAAAAAAATAGGGATGGGACCTGCACCTCTGGGAGGGAGCTGTGGAGGAGGAAAAGTTTCCACACATTAGGAAGCCCCTTCGCGGGCGGAGACGGGAGGTGGCGGAGGGGAAGCTTCGGAGCCACGGCGGAGAGCACAGCAACAGGGGTACAGAGGGCAAAGCAGAGACATTCCTGCACAGAGGATCAGTGCCGACCAGCACTCACCAGCCCGAGAGGCTGGTCTGCTCATACGCTGGGGTGGGCAGGGGCTGGGAGCTGAGGCTCGGGCTTTGGTCGGATCCCAGGGAGAGGACTGGGGCTGGCGGCGTGCACACAGCCTGAAGGGGTTAGTGCACCACAGCTAGCCGGGAGGGAGTCCGGGAAAAAGCCTGGACTTGCCTAAGAGGCAAGAGACCACTGTTTCAAGGTGCGCGAGGAGAGGGGATTCAGAGCGCCACCTAAACGAGCTCCAGAGACGGGCGCGAGCCGCGGCTATCAGCACGGGCCCCAGAGACGGGTATGAGATGCTAAGGCTGCTGCTGCCGCCACCAAGAAGCCTGTGTGCGAGCACAGGTCACTCTCCACACCTCCCCTCCCGGGAGCCCATGCAGCCCACCACTGCCAGGGTCCCGTGATCCAGGGACAACTTCCCCGGGAGAACACACGGTGCGCCTCAGGCTGGTGCAACGTCACGCCGGCCTCTGCCGCTGCAGGCTCGCCCCGCACTCCGTACCCCTCCCTCCCCCTGGCCTGAGTGAGCCAGAGGCCCCGAATCAGCTGCTCCTTTAACCCTGTCCTGTCTGTAGGAACGCCCTCAGGCGACCTACACGCAGAGGCAGGACCAAATCCAAGGCTGAGCCCCAGGAGCTGTGCGAACAAAGAAGAGAAAGGGAAATCTCTCCCAGCAGCCTCAGGAGCAGCAGATTAAATCTCCACAATCAACTTGATGTACCCTGCATCTGTGGAATACCTGAATAGACAACAAATCATCCCAAAACTGAGGTGGTGGACTTTGGGAGCAACTGTAGACATGGGGTTTGCTTTCTGCATCTAATTTGTTTCTGCTTTTATGTTTATCATAGTTTAGTATTTAGAGTTTATTATCATTGGTAGATTTGTTTATTGATTTGGTCGCTCTCTTCGTTTTTTTTAATATATAGATAATCTTTTTGTTTTTCCTTTTTTTCTTTTTGTGAGTGTGTATGCTTCTTTCTGTGATTTTTTCTGTATAGCTTTGCTTTTACCATTTGTCCTAGGGTTCTGTCTTTTTTTTTTTTTCCCGTATAGTTTTTAGCGCTTGTTATAATTGGTGGATTTGTTTTTTTGGTTTTGTTGCTCTCTTCTTCCTTTTTTCAAATTACTTTTTATTTTTTTTAAAAAAATTTATTTTAATAACTTTTCTTTTCCTCCCTCCCTCCCTTCGTTCCTTCCTTCTTTCTTCTTTCTTTTTTTTCCTCCCTTTTCTTCTGAGCTGTGTGGCTGACAGGGTCTTGGTGCTCCAGCCGGGTGTCAGGGCTGTGCCTCTGAGGTGGGAGAGCCAAGTTCAGGACATAGGTCCTCCAGAGACCTCTTGGCTCCGCATAATATCAAATGGTGAAAGCTCTCCCAGAGACCTCCATCTCAACGCTAAGACCCAGCTCCACTCAACGACCAGCAAGCTACAGTGCTGGACACCCTATGCCAAACAACTAGCAAGACAGGAACACAACCCCACCCATTAGCAGAGAGGCTGCCTAAAATCATAATAAGGTCACAGACACCCTAAAACACACCACCAGACGTGGTCCTGCCCACCAGAAAGATCCAGCCTCATCCACGAGAACACAGGCACTAGTCCCCTCCACCAGGAAGCATACACAACCCAATGAACGAACCTTAGCCACTGGGGGCAGACACCAAAAACAACAGGAACTATGAACCTGCAGCCTGCGAAAAGAAGACCCCAAACACAGTAAGTTAAGCAAAATGAGAAGACAGAGAAACACACAGCAGATGAAGGAGCAAGCTAAAAACCCACCAGACCACACAAATGAAGAGTATAATAGGCAGTCTACCTGAAAAAGAATTCAGAGTAATGATAGTAAAGATGATCCAAAATCTTGGAAATAGAATGGAGAAAATACAAGAAACGTTTAACAAGGACCTAAAAGAACAAAACAGCCAACAATGATGAACAACAAAATAAATGAAATTTAAAATTCTCTAGAAAGAATCAATAGCAGAATACCAGAGGCAGAAGAACGGATAAGTGACCTGGAAGATAAAATGATACAAACACATGGAGAGATATACCATGTTCTTGGATTAGAAGAATCAACATTGTGAAAATGACTATACTACCCAAAGCAATCTGCAGATTCAATGCAATCCCTATCAAGCTACCAATGGCATTTTTCACAGAAGTAGAACAAAAAATTTCACACTTTGTATGGAAACACAAAAGACCCTGAAGAGCCAAAGCAATCTTGAGAACGAAAAACGGAGCTGGAGGAATCAGGCTCCCTGACTTCAGCCTATACTACAAAGCTACAGTCATCAAGACAGTATGGTACTGGCACAAAAATACAAATATAGATCAGTGGAACAGGATAGAAAGCCCAGAGATAAACCCACCCACATATGGTCATCTTATCTTTGATAAAGGAGGCAAGAATATACAATGGAGAAAAGACAGCCTCTTCAATAAGAGGTGCTGGGAAAACTGGACACCTACATGTAAAAGAATGAAATTAGAACACTCTCTAACACCATACACAAAAATAAACTCAAAATGGATTAAAGACCTAAATGTAAGGCCAGACACTATAAAATTCTTAGAGGAAAACACAGGCAGAACACTCTATGACATAAATCACAGCAAGATCCTTTTTGACCCATCTCCTAGTGAAATGGAAATAAAAACAAAAATAAGCAAATGGGACCTAATGAAACTTAAAATCTTTTGCACGGCAAAGGAAGCCATAAAAAAGACAAAAAGACAACCCTCAGAATGGGAGAAAATATTTGCAAATGAAGCAATTGACAAAGGATTAATCTGCAAAATATACAAGCAGCTCATGCAGCTCAATACCAAAAGCACAAACAACCCAATCCAAAAATGGGCAGAAGACCTAAATAGACGTTTCTCCAAAGAAGATATACATATTGCCAACCAACACATGAAAGGATGTTCAACATCACCCATCATTAGAGAAATGCAAATCAAATCTACAATGAGGTATCACCTCACAGTGGTCAGAATGGCCATCATCAAAAAATCTACAAACAATAAATGCTGGGGAGGGTGTGGAGAAAAGGGAACCCTCTTGCACTGTTGGTGGGAATGTAAATTGATACAGCCACTATGGAGAACAGTATGGAGGTTCCTTAAAAAACTAAAAATAGAACTACCATACGACCCAGCAATCCCACAACTGGGCATATACCCTGAGAAAACCATAATGCAAAAAGAGACATGCACCACAATGTTCATGGCAGCACTATTTAAAATAGCCAGGACATGGAAGCATCCTAGGTGTCCACTGACAGATGAATGGATAAAGAAGATGTGGCACATATATACAATGGAATATTACTCAACCATAAAAAGAAACGAAACAGAGTTATTTGTAGTGAGGTGGATGGACCTAGAGTCTGTCATACAGAGTGAAGTAAGTCAGAAAGAGAAAAACAAATACCGTGTACTAACACATATATATGCAATCTAAAAAAAAAGAATGGTTCTGAAGAACCTAGGGGCAGGACAGGAATAAAGACGCAGATGTAGAGAATGTACTTGAGGACACGGGGAGGGGCAAGGGTAACTGGGACGAAGTGAGAGAGTGGCATGGACATATATACGCTACCAAATGTAAAATAGATAGCTAGTGGGAAGCAGCTGCATAGCACAGCGAGATCAGCTCAGTGTTTTGTGACCACCTTGAGGGGTGGGATAGGGAGGGTGAGAGGGAGATGCAAGAGGGAGGGGATATGGGGCTATATGTATACGTATAGCTGATTCACTTCGTTATTAAGCAGAAACTAACACACCACTGTAAGGCAATTATACTCCGATAAAGATGTTAAAAAAAAATTTAAAGGTTAAAAAGAGGTAAATCTATATTAAGTAGCATTGAAATTTGTGCAAGAAATATATTTAAGTGACAAAAACAGGTCACAAAACTAATACATATACAAATACATAATATATTAATATATATAAATTATGATCTACTTTTTGTAAAAAGATGCATATTTGTACATCCCCAGAAAATTTCTGCACAGTGTTTATTGCTGAGAGTGGGATGGGAACCAGTAGGACCTCCACTGGCTTAAATGGAGAACTTACATGTTCTCCACTCCTGAATTGTTCATATTTTTGTGAAGAGCGTGAACTAACTTGTAGTTTTTTAAAAGCACTGAAAATTAACAGCGTTTTCTGATTCTTATATGTAATGTTCCGAAAATTAAAAGTTAGTTCCATACCCAGCACCTCCTCTTAACGTGCTAAAAGTGGTTTGGATTTAGATACCAGGTGCTGTGCAAAAGCTACTGAGCACAAGGTAGTTCTTTCACCATCAGAAACGTTCTCCAATCTAACGGCAGCCCCTTTCTAAATTAGAGTGGAGATTGGGTGCTTTTCAACTGGGCCCCCCACTTTAGCTGTCCAGGTTCAGGGTATGGAATCTAGCAGAGGCTCTGCATTACTCCCCACCCTTCCAGGACATCCAGTCCCCAGCACGGCAAAGGACTTGATGCCCGTGGCCAGTTCTGACCACACGGGGGTGTCAGCGCCCAGGCTTTGCCCGGAGCTCCTTGGCCCACAGATCACGGGAGAGCGAACCTTCTGGCTGCTGCTGCTGCTGCTGCTGTTGCTCCAGCTGCTTCTTCCGTTTGGCTTCTAGAACCGGGTTCTCATATTGTGTCTTCCTGTTGATGTGGCTGGAGCAGAAGGCAGATTGCATTCAGTTAGGAAACATTGCATCCCACAAGCAAAAAGCCAATCAGTCCAAGTCCCTTGATTAGACCTGAGCAAAGCAGGTGGTCTGAGATGTTGAGCACCTTGTGTCAAAAAGCACAGTTAGGAAGATACGATCAAATAAAAACAAAAATGAATGGTTTCCATATACTGACTGCTTATTTGTCCCAAGCACTGTGCTACCAGCTTTACATGCATTTTATTTTTAAAATCTTCAATAAATGCTAGGATAGAGGTCCTATTTTTATTCCTATTTTATGGATAAGGAAGGGAAGTTTCTGAGCAGTTAAGAAACAGCTCACCTAACAAAACAGAACTAGTCAACAGTAAAGAGGATTCAAGCTCAGACTGGCCTGCTTTCAAGTCCCAGGATTATAACCACTGACTCTGCCAAATGCCCAAGGAATCACGCGACGGGAGGGTGTTTCTTTAATTCAACAAGAAGTCGATTATAGAATTATTTTAAAAGGAGATTAAAGTGAAGATGTGGTGTTGTCTGTAATAAGTAATGCCAGAAATTCTGCGTAACTTTCTACAACAGAGTTCACGGAAGCATAAGCATTTCCCAAACGATCAAGTTAAAAGAAGGACTCTACCAACATCTGTCAACTATTCTGATCAATAGGCATGGAGTCAGGATTCAAAGGATAAGCCTTAGGCAAAAAGACTCCAAATGCAGCTAACCTAAGCAAATGTGATGTGTTCAAAGTGACAAAGACCCAGATACTTCAGATGGCTCCAAAACTAATAAGGCCAAGGCAAGATAAAAATACACACACACACACACACAAACATATATATAAATCCAAATGCATATTTTTTGCCATCACCCTATTTAGTGTATGTATATGTATATACACACATAGTACACAGACACACAAGCATAAACATATTCCTATCTTTTTTCCTTCATCAAAATCATACTTCATAAGAAGTTTCAAAATATTCCTATTATGTGATTATTTAGAACTCAAAATATTTTTTCAAGCCAGGCTTTATTTTTTAAAGCCAGGCTTGTCAAGTAGGGTGGATAGACCGACTACCCTTAATTCCTATTATAGGACTACTTGTTTATTTCCTAATTCTGGTAGGCCATTTCATGCTAAGATATAGTCTAACATTCACAGGCACATGGATCTGAGAAGACAGGGAGGAGAAATGTATGGTAAGGTAACAACTCGCCCCTCACTCCAAGTCTCTTTATCCATCAAAGCTACTAGTCATTTATTCCTTTTCTCTTTTGATGCACAAATTATTTGAGGGAGAATTCAAAACAAGCCCCAATTAGACAGGAGCCCCACTGTATATCTGGGAGAAAAATGATCTGTAGGGCACACAGAGGAATTTTATGAGGGTCAGGGAAAAGACTAAGATCACCTTTCTTTCTCTTTTAAATTTTTTAAAATTAAAGTTTTTTTTTATTGAAGTATAGTTGATTTACAATGTTGTGTTAATTACTGCTGTACAGCAAAGTGATTTGGTTATACATACATACATATATATATATGTATACATTCTTTTTTAAAAAAATGTTCTTTTCCATCATGGTTTATCACAGGATACTGAACATAGTTCTCTGTGCCATGCAGTAGGACTTTGCTGCTATCCATTCCATATGTAAAAGGCTACGTCTGCTCACCCCAACCTCCCACTCCATCCCTCCCCAGATCCCCTCCCCCTTGGTAAACACCACTCTGCTCTCTATGTCTGTGATCCTGTTTCTGTTTCACAGGTAGGTTCATTTGTGTCATATTTTAGATTCCACGTATAAGTAATATCATATGGTATTTGTCTTTCTCTTTCTGACTTACTTCACTTAGTATGATAATCTCTAGATGCGTCATGTTGCTGCAAATGGCATTCAAGTTGGCCTTTCTAATGCCCCCCATTCCCAATCTTTCTGTTAGGTAAAGAGGTGGCAATGTGAGTATTGACCAAAGACACCTGCTATGTTGAACTCGTAATTTTTTACAATAAGATGCTGAGCATTTTATGGCCTGGCATTGTTGCATCATATGTTTCTATCACCAGGGTATTATACGAATAACTTTTCATTGCTAGCAGCATGAGTGATAGAAAGCGTTCCAGTGATAGAAAGCGTTCCAAGTTATCTTCATTGTGGCAGGTAGGATTTTGATGATAGAACATTTATATGGCATGTGTTTCTTTTGTAAGATCTTTTATTATTACTCATCTTTCTCAGAGGAAATGATGTAAAACATTTTTTCAATGTTTACCCACTTAGGTTTCTTTTATTTTCTTTGAGTATCATCCTACCAATATATAACTGTGATGAAAGGACCAAGTGTATGCCTCTTGCTAGAATAAGGTACATGGTAAAGAGGTAGTGATGAGGGTTTGAGACTCTTAGAAATGGAACACAGGAGCCACAGGTATGGTAAAGGCAAAGAGGCTTACACAGTCTTGCCACTTAGGCTAGTTCTCAATTTCCTTCTTAATTGCGGCAGCGTTTCATATATTATTTAGATCTGTCTGACCCTTCTGGAAAGTCTGAATGAATAAATAAATGATTACTGAGAACTTCAGACTTAAGCAGGGCAAGAAATAGGCAAAACTGATTCTTTTCCTGAAGATAAACAACCCATACTCAGTGTACTGACTCCTTGCTTTTCTCATTCATTCAACTAATACTTATTATTCAGTACCTGCCATAGGCCAGGACTATGTTGGGCTTTGGTAATACAGTGATAAACAGAAGACATGAATACTGCCCTCATGGATTTTATAATATAATTTATCATCATTAGATTTGCTGAATATTTTTTCATTATAAAATTAATATTATGTTACTATTATTATTCTGTTTGTGCCTTATCACAATGGCAAACTCTGTTCAGCATAAGTGTAAATAATTACAGAAGGGTGCAAACTCAAATGTGTTTTAACAGGCACTTACTCTACATAGTAGATACCATAGACAGGGTCATCAATCTTTTCCCAACCAGCAGGCAGTTCTGAAAAAGAAAAGAACATTCAGACCAAGAAGAGCATATTCTTGAAGAGCCTAAGGATTTTCAACAGCTGGGTTAGGCAAAAAAAGAAAGACTCATAAAATAATGCCTTAAATCCAATTAAAACTGCGTATCCTAACCAAAAAAAAAAAAACAAAGAGTGAGAATTATTTTATTGGTGTATTTTTCTACACGAAGAGCAATTCTTTACTGATATTTTGCACAAGCAAATGAAACTTAATAAAATGCAGTCTCAGGTGCCTTCATTCTAAATCAACTATTAAATGAGATTTTAATGGAAATATAGTTAAGTTTTGCCTCGAACGCCTAGTTCCTATTTTAAATATTTGCTGTTTTCTCATTTTATTGCTAGACTACCTTATTACACAAGCAAAAATGGATGAATGTTTCCTTTCATTTTCGATACAATAGTGCCGTTTCTGCTCTCCCTGGAATAAATTAAAATTTGCATCTTATTTTCTCCTTGTTCCTAATTAAAATGCTACCGAGTAAATAAAAAATGGCCATATGGAGTTGGATTTTTGAATTGCACACATCTACAACTCAATTGCTATATCTGGACAGGCCCATCTTCACCGGGGCTGTGCCTATGAAAGCAGAAACACAGGTCCTGATCTCCAAGACTCACTACCTAAGGGGGTAGACTATTCCTCTAAATGTGGTGGTAAAATGGCATTGGGTGATATGTGTGTCTTTCTGAAAACTCACCTGTGCTCTACCGAACTTCATAAGGTTTCATATCAAAGGCTGCAACTTCATTAACTAGGTAGTAGTGGGTTCTGTCATAATAAGAACCTACTGTGAAAAAGCCCACTGCACCAGATAATTCGGTGAAAGAAGCAACTACATTGTGTTTTGCGTCGTTAAACAAGTCTTCAGGCAGAGCAGCACTTCTCCTTAAATCTCTGTCCCTTCTTTTTGGTTCCAGGTAAGAAATGGAGTCATGTGCACGTGCACATATACACACACAGGGCTAATTACTTAAAGTTTATGTTTTGCTCAGATTTGGCTGCACATCAAGAGACATTAATTTCATGGTTTTTGCTACACCTGATATTTGTTTTCAAACAAAGAGATAGGTTCCCCCCTTTGCTTCCTTTTTTTAAACAAAACAAAACAGAACACTTAGCAGGTCTTAAGGAAGTCTTTGGATTCTGGGAGACATAAGCTACTAAAAGGCAAGGCAGGGCCAACGTGCAGATGTTGATATAACTTGGCATTTTTGTACACAGCGTCTTGCGGACGGATGCAAATCCAATGCCTGGGAAATGGTTTCCCCTTACAATGCTGGAAATTGCCATTTAAATGCAAACGAACCAGGAAAACGTTTCCAAAGAGTTGGGAAATCAAAAAGGCTAATTGGTGCCCACGAATGTGCTTGTGCTGCCATGGGGCAGAAGAGCGAGTGGGTGTGAGGGGACCACATCATGTTTAACCAAACTTCTTTTCAAAATCTGTAACCTTGATATATGGCCTGATTATCTTCAGATAAAATAGGGGAAAAAATTAAGAATTCAATTCATTCCATTTATTTGTCAAACATTTATTTAGTGCCTACTGTCTGCCTGAAGGTATGCTAGGTGCCAGGTACACGAAGATAATTACAAGTGCACCAGCTGGGCAGACAATTCATACATCATCACAGGGTAAGCGCTTTGATGGAGGTCCCAGGAGGCTGCAAGATAAGAAGCCACCTCTGGCTTTGCCCTGTCACCTACTCAACAATTTACATACTAGAGTTGAGACATGAGGTCAGTCAACTGGTATTTCTGGATGATTGTAAATTGAAACACATCTTCTGGGACAGATTAGCAAACTCCAGAAATGTTCCAGTTTTTCCAGCTATAACTCATTTAAAATTGAAAAGACAGATTTCTCACTTCCCATGTGGTGATTAACTTAATAATAGGAATTAGTCTCTGAAAGCTTAAAATAGAAATGGGTCATCGATTTAGAAACAGAAGATGTTTGTCTTCCAATGTGCCATTTGGTTCTAAAAAGTTGAAAATGGCAGAAAATACTGAAGCCCAGAAAATGATGGCGTTACAAATTTTTTCTTTTTTCTAAACTACTCTAAAGATACATAGAGAGCCACACCCCCATGTCTAACAACTGTCAGACATCAGAACAGTCTGTACAAGATGTCACCGAGATTTCAGGTGGCTCAGACCCTTTTGGGATTGTCCAGATCTTGGTCTGAACTTTAGCCCTAATGTTTTTGTTTTTGTTTTTTTAACATCTTTATTGGAGTATAATTGCTTTATACTTATACTATATAACATATATATACTATATAACATATATATACAAGTTATATATACTATATAACACAATGGTGTGTTAGTTTCTGCTTTATAACAAAGTGAATCAGCTATACATATACATATGTTCCCATATCTCTTCCCTCTTAGCCCTAAGGTTTTATCAGTCTAGTGTTTGGCTACCTACTTAACATCTCGAAACCACATCTTTGTCCTGGATTTACCTCAAAGGTCAACTGTAGACTAAATAAGGATGTTTGTAAAACCTTTTACACAGCACCTGGCACCTAAGCTCAGCTAATGGCAACGGTTCTAGGAAAGCCCAAAAGGAACTGGACAAATCTATATGGCCTGCTTGCTTGCTGTTCCTACCACTAAAAATCTCATGTTGTACTAATTATCACCATGGAAGTGAATATGGAGCAGAAAAATGTTCCAAGAGTTGTGTCAGGGCACAGATTGAAAGTCATGTTCACAGTCAGAGATATGGTTCTACACTGTAATTCTGTGTTGATTGGGAGGGGATCTCATTTCCCTATCTAATGAATACTCTGTAATTCTAAAAGAAGGTTCTTCAAGTGCTTTTTCATTCTGGGGAGATTACTGCAGAAGATGTGATAAATTCTGCAAAACCAAAGTGCATAATGGAGCTAGTGACCCAGCCCAGACAACAGAGTTCAGAAATGACAATTCTGCAATCAAATGATCTGTGTCCAACACCCAAGTCCACCGCCCCTGCCTCTCAGAGGCAGATTATAGAGAGGGTTTCCTTGTCACATCTGCAATTATACTGTTCATTGAAAACCTGACAGTTGCTATTGTTTGCAATTAGGATCCTCTTATTAAGAAAATGGGCAGTGAGCTTGTCAAAGGCATCTGAAGTGAATGCAAGGAAAAACTGTGCGTGTGCATGTGCGTGTGCATGTGTGTGTGTGTGTGTCTGTCTGTCTGTCTGTGAATAAGGACATATTTGGGCCATTTCTATTATACATGTTGCTCTCCTGCCCCATATTAAACACAAAAAGTATCATAAGGAAACACTGAAAAGTCCAACAAGAAAGAATTAGTTACTAAATCAGAAAACTGGCAAAATAACATGTGCTGATCTCAAGGGCAAATATTAAGACATATTATTATTAAGTCTCCTCTTAAGCCCAATGAGAGCTCCTCTTTCAGCCCCTCTTTACAGGTAAGGAACAGGAAGCTAAGGGAAGGTGAATGACTTGCCCAAGGTCACAGAGCAAATAAGTGGCGGAACCCAGATATGAGTCTAGGCAACCTGCCCTGACCCCAGAGACAGCTCCCACTTCACCAAACCAACTCCCAGAACTGTGGCTCTGGCCATGAGAAGGTAAGAAGGTAAGTAAGCCAGTAAAACTTACTTTGTAGAGTCTTTAACAGCACAGGAAAGTTTCTACAATGTTACAGATACATGAGAAAAGAAGACAATTGATTCTTTCCTGAAAACTTCAACATTCAAGCTTCCACAGAAGCAAATAAGGCTGTGCCCCTATGCACAATGGAATTATCTCACCAACTGCCCACACACAGTGGTGGGCACTCACACACATTAGTCAGGTGGCCAGAGTAGTTTAAATTGGTTCCACAAAGGATCGAGGCACTCATTTTTCATCTGGAAAAGCTAGTTCTGTCTTTTTCAATGATTTTATCTAATATCACTGGATTGATACTTTTTTTCTTAATTTATAAAATGAGTTTCAAATTGTTCTGTCACACAGGTTGAATCTCAAGTCATTCCTACCACAATGACCACAAGGACAATTTATTATACGTCTTTAAAAATAGATCTTTCGGGACTTCCCTGGTGGCGCAGTGGTTAAGCATCCGCCTGCCAATGCAGGGGACACAGGTGCGAGCCCTGGCCTGGGAAGATCCCACACACCGTGGAGCAACTAAGCCCGTGCACCACAACTACTGAGCCTGCGCTCTAGAGCCCGCGAACCACAGCTACTGAGCCCGCGTGCCACAACTACTGAAGCCCGCTTGCCTAGAGCCCGCGCTCCGCAACAAGAGAAGCCACTGCAATAAGAAACCCACGCACTACAACAAAGAGTAACCCCCTCTTGCTGCAACTAGAGAAAGCCCGTGCTCAGCAACGAAGACCCAACACAGACAAAAATAAATAAACAATTAAATTTATTAAAAAAAAAAAAACAATGCTGAACATAAAACATTTAACTTAGCAGGGAATATAATTCAATATATTCCAAGAGGAGAGATAAAAGAGTTTGGAATTATCTGCTAATGTAAATTATTTCTGAACTGCAAGAGCTTGGACTAATCAAGACTTGATTTCCATTGACATACACACTCTGAGGAAAATGACACATATAAACCCAGGATCCGGTTTTCAAGCCATTCACTATGGTTACAAAGTCAACACGCAGCTTGTGACTGAGTAACAACATAATACTAGGACTTAGTACCCATTCAGCTAATCAGTGGAATTGCTGTACTGCTGTTACTCTAAGATCTTTCAGCTAGTCTGGAAGAGTTTTGTTTTGCTTTTCTGTATTCCCCATGGAGAAAGCCACCCACACCAAATAAATAAAGAAATGAGCCTGAGATAGATTATAGGAGAGTTGAAGGGACATGGCAAGCATCTATCCCTGTTTTTTCTTACTCCTCAATTTACGAGAGTATCCGGCACTGATCTGCTAACTCTCATTCTAGTCCCAATTCCCTCAGACTTCTTCTTTGTAGACACAACTTATTACAACTCTGTGTGATGTCTGCAGTCAGACACATGGGTTGTATACGATTGACCTTTCGTGGTTAAGCCGGAATGAAAATCATAATTGGAGAAGTGCAAACTAAAGAAACAGAGGGATTAAGCAAGTCACTGGGGACCAAGGCAACCAGGGCGAGTTATGCAGGCTGGGAGGGTTTACCTAGTTCACTGTCCAGCTCCTCCGTATGGATCCCTTCTTCTCCAAAGGAATAGCAGGAATGAGACAGAAAAGAGAGAAAGAAAAATTCAGACACCAGCACCAAGAAAAGAAACTCCCCTCAAGAAAAACAGCAGCAAACACATCACTTTGTTTTGTCCTTACCTGCATTGTGGCTTATTTCATTGGCTTGACTACTCAACTCGAGACCTCAGCGTAAATCATAAAACGGGAAGAGCTGACATTGGCAACATAATTATATGGCTCACTTCCTTGCATGGCAAAATAGGGTTTGATCGGTTGTAAAAGATGACAAACACCTTTGCGGTTTCAACGTCCTTACGTGGCAAGTCACTTATTACAGGTCTTATTTCAAGCAAACAAAGCTGTTAGACCTTTCAATATTAGTCCTTTTAATCCTTCAATAATCTTCTAATCAGCGAGGCAAAATTACTTAACTTATAAGTAATACCGCTGCCTGAAAAACGGAAGGCGAGGTCAAATTGAGAATACAGGTTCTAAGGTGAGCTACACTTCATCGTCTTTCAAAAGGAGTTAGAAAAATGAACTATGTCAGGACGACATACATGGGGGAAGTGAGGCTTGATGGCTGCCCCAAAAGGAGCAGTGGGAGACGGAGCTTACTTGGTATAAGATTTCTAAGTCAAACAGCTCAGAAATAATAGAATGAAAATGTTCTCTGTAATTTCAGGGAGCAAAACAAGAAAAGATCCTCTCCATTCTTGACCGTCTCTGGCTGTCAGTAAAGCATTTTATTTTGACTGTGAAGAGAACACAGGACAGCACACAACACATCATGGCATAGACAGTCACTCCAGCTACACAGCGGGTGGCTATCCCTCCACTCTAAGCTCCGCAAACACAGGGATCAAGCCTGTTTTCACTACTGCAATACGTTCAGTGCCCACTGAAGTTTTTGATACATAATAGGTACCAAATATTTCTCAAATGGATGAATGAACGTGTGAACAAGTGAATCGATTATTGACTTCAGTCACCCACGCGGCCCTACACACCTTGTGAACTCGATTTAAAAACTCTCCAACTGCCAACGATAAGGTTGACACTGGTATTGCTTCCTAAGAAGGGAATCTTATTTACATAAAATCGTTCATGAAAATGGCCTTTTGGATACTATTTAAAATATCTTTGGGGGCACTCGTTCATTTCCTCAAAAATTCTTTAATGAGAACTACTATGTGCCAGTCACTATGCCAGGTGACAGCGACATCGAAATGAGCACCAACAGGCACATCTCTATCCTTCCGGGAAAGGAAACATGGCCAAAGCTCACATAGATAAAAATTAAATTAAAACTATGGTAAGTTCTCTGAAGTTAAGATACATAATAGACTGACCTAATCATATCTGGGGGCAAAGTCCGGGGCAGAATCCCTGAGCTGTCATCTGAAGGTTATGCAAAATTTAATGAAAAGACTTAGAGTGAAAAATGACTAGAATTTAAGCTCTGCAAGAGCAGGGCTTCTTGTTTATTGTGTTCAATGATACATCTGAAATTCCCAGAATGCACTGGACATAGAGAAGGCATTCAATAATTATTTGTGGGATGCAAGAGTATTCTAAGAAGGGAGAACTGCACATCTAACGATCATGGAGCAGCAGCTCGATGAGGACTCGTGGGGATGAAGGACAGAGTAGGGGTTGGAACGAGAGTCAGACAAGCTTAGAGACTGAACCACAGAGAGCTTGGAGACACAAGCTATGGACTTGGCATTTACTGAACAGACCACAGCCATTAAACAGGGCTTGAGGCGGTGGTGATAACACAAAGACATTTTAAAAAACTGCTCTGAGTACGGTGCAAGAAGGAGAGCGGGCAAGAGTCTGGGTGGAAGATGAGCATGACCTTGACCAGCATGGCAGAGATAGTGAAGAAAATGGAGAAAATGGATTCCAGAGACATTTGGGAGGCAAGGTGAACTCAACTGGTAGTACATGGGTTAGAAGTGGGTGTTAAGAAAACTAAAACGTCATGAGGGACTCTTAAGTATGTATGAATTTACCCTCCACTGAGATGGGGAATACTTACAGAAGACCAGATTTGGGGTGGAGGTGGAATCATTAGTTGGGTTTTAATCAGAATGAGTTTAAAGTCTCCTTGAGACAAACAGTGTTATTAAAGATTAAAATACTGGACTGGAGCTCAAAGGCAAGGTAGAAGGCCTCTAAGTGAACTACTAAAACACAGAAATAACAACAGGACTTATACACTGAAGATCAAAATCCAAACTAGTTTCTGACTTTATCGAGATAGGAAAAAGAAAATAGAACATTTTTACAATAAGTATGATGCCATACTGTTACATTTGATATGCATGTGACCTACAGAGAACAGAAAGAAACACAGGAACAATATGGTGACCAACAATGTGATTCTTCTTTGTGTCATGATAACAAAAAACAATACAAGGCAGCTTTGTGGTAACTGGCAAGAGAAAAGGCAAATATGGGAACTGATGATACCTGCCACTGTGGTATAATCTGGTTATATACTTATAACATTTGTGTATAAAGGCACACAGACATACATATAGTTTCTAGCAGAAAAAGAATCTATGAATTCTAATGGTGAATGGACAATTACTAAGCATTTGGTATGAATACATACTTGTTCCAAAGGGAATAACATTAACACCAATGACATGAATTCTAAGAACTAAAAATAACCAGCATTGTTAAGAAAAACATTCAGTAATTCTACTCAATACTTTTACTCCGTTTTTCTCTGTAAAAGCTACTGGAGCCTTCTATTATCTATAAAATTATATTAACAGGCATTTTCATACATTCCCAGTATAGTTATAATGGATACTGACATTGAAGATCTGTTGGTAATAAGAGGGCCTAAAATGGCTTCAAAATCATCAGGCATCAAATAAAGATTAAATTTTGTTCTGAGAAGTTTTATGGTTGGAAGTATTTTATGTTCTGAACTTTGAAAACTGGTCACCTCTGTATTATATATTAAATAGAATATGTGAATAATCAGGACAGTCCATTATCCTTAAGCATGCAAAATAATGCAGCTCCCACGCCTGTTCCGTTTCTTCTTCAGGACTCAGCAACCGAAATAAAACGAGCCTCTCAGCTATGCCTCCTCAGTCAGAAGGATTTGCATTTCCAGTTGAAGTCACCCAGCTAAACGTGAACACGCAATTCTATGTTCATTTCATGTAATCTGCGATCCACATATAGTCTGGAGTGTAAGGTTTTGACAGGATCATATTTTACGGGCTTACATTTTCAAACAAACCTCAAATTTATACGGACATCAATTCTGCCCCATAGGATAAATTAATAAAGTTTCACTATCTTACAGTAAAATGTGTATTCAAAATTATACTACTAATTCAAATGCCAGAAATCAATAATGAGTAGCAAAGCAAGCCATTTCCCTTTTAATTCGTCCATGTCAAAAAGCAATTTTGGTAGAACTTAGGATAGACTGAAGGGGAACACATTTGTTCCATCTTAATTTTCTTTTCCTTTTGCAAAAGTAATTAGAAATTCCAAAGCCTTGAAATAAACTTTCCTTTTTTATGATAGTAACTCTTATAGACAATTGATTCTTTCTTCTTTTAATTAGCAGGGAGAGTGGGGCTCAGTCTCTTTTGTGGAAGAATAGACTTTCTCATATTTAGGATATACTCTAAATCACACACAGACTCCCAATCACAACAAAATCTGCTTTCTTTATGCTGAACCTGGAGAAATAATCAAATTATGAAGTATGAAGAGTTCAAGAAAAGTTCCTGATTTTTTTTTCTCTAAGACTGTCACAATATATAATTAGCGTCCAATAAGTGAGTGATCAGAGCATCTTTGGTTTCTAAATTCCTAGAGACTTTCTAGAATTTTCTCCAAGTTCCTGAAGGCACAGGTTGCATCTACATTTGAATACTTTCTGACTGTGCTGAAGTTCTGTTTCTAACAGAGAACTGAGGATGCCTTTATGTTTAAACAAATCATTCTTTGAAAGCAATTTTGCTGATTTCTCTCCTGCTTTTGGAAACCATAATGCACTTACTAGAAACTAGATTACCTTTCAAAAACCCATGGTTAGAAACCCGGTTGACCTTGCTACAACGCTTTAAAATTTGCATGTGTGAACAAGCCCCTTAAACCCAGACCTTCCTAGCTCCTTACCATCATCTTCACACTCTTCCAGAGGCTTCTGCTGCTTGTTCAGGCACCGAGGGTCTAACCAAGATGTTGTTTTTGTGTTATGGCTGAAATCCAGAAACAAAAACAAGAAATATGTTTGAAAAGAAAAAAAAAAAAAGGTAAAAAGCTCAATGACAGAAGATTTAAACAGTCTTGAACATTAACTCTCTTCTACCAAAGAAAAGATACTGTCTAACAGCAAACCGAGGCCAGAAGAGAGCCCCGGTTTGGAATTATGAAATGGCTTGAAGAGGGTCTTAGGGAGGCTGCTTCCTTACTCTAAGACATCACCATTCCATCATGGAAAGCTTAAAATGTAATACCAGCTTTATTTTTGAAAACTGAGCTCCAAATCATACCCCTTGTCTATACGGCCTGCTCTTGTCTAGGCTTATTTTAGTCTTCACATTTGTCAAAGAGCGCATTCCAATTTATTTTCAATTTGTCTATGACTTCAGCGTTGGATGCTGGAATTCACAAAGAAGGCTGCTATTTCACTCGTTATATTACGTAAGAATTCCCAGGACTGTGTGAAACTACTTCAATCCATGCAAGTGGCTTGAAGCTGCTAAGACATACCATTCATCACAGTATCCTAAATTATGCTTCAGACATAGTGAAGGCAACCCCAGATCACCTATCCCAAATTGAACCGAGACCAAGGAGAAGCTTGGAAAAGCTGCACATGTCACCCCACTTCCTTCTGGAGGGTCTAGCCCAACCAGAGAGGAAGTGTTTCAATAGACACTGTTCCCTTCAGTCATGTTAGAAATGCCAGGAGAATGACTGGGAGAATTGACCAGAAGCATATCTGGGACAAACTTCTGCTTGAGCAACCAGTCCACTCTATGCAAACTAAATATGAGGAGCAAAGAACTACAAGTCCAGTAGTTCAAGCTGCAAACCAGAAACGAAACATAGAAAATTAAAAAAAAAAAAAAATTTTTTTTTTCGAAGTTTACGTAGTAAACTAATGTCTGAAGTTTTGGTTGTAAATACATTGAAAAAAATTATCAAAGTTTTTAATTTTAGATTCAAATCTTATTAATTGTTGGGAAAAAATTGAGGCTTAAGTGAAAAACAGAATGTGCAAATGTGTACAGACATTATCTCAACTGTGTTAGAAGAAAAAATCAGGGCTTCCCTGGTGGCGCAGTGGTTGCGAGCCCGCCTGCTGATGCAGGGGATGCGGGTTCATGCCCCGGTCCGGGAGGATCCCAGGTGCCGCGGAGCGGCTAGGCCCGGGAGCCATGGCCGCTGAGCCTGCGCGTCCGGACCCTGTGCTCCACAACGGGAGAGGCCACAAGAGTGAGAGGCCCGTGTACCGCAAAAAAAAAAAAGAAAGAAAAAAAAGGAAAGAAATAACAAATGAAAGTTAATACAGTTACAACTAAGATCACCAACAGCACTTATTTGTCCTCTTAGAACTATCATAATCTGTTATGTCATTTACATATAAATTACAATTTACTTAATCTTTACAAGAACTCTATGAGAGGAGCATTGTTAGTATTAAAGTGATTACTCCCCATTCTCCACATGGGAAAACTGAGGACAAAGATGTAAAGAAACCTGCCCAAGAACACCCTGTTGATGCATGGAATCAAACCCAGGGAGTCCCGCAGTAGAACCCATGGTCTGTGCTATTCCTACATAGTAGGAGTGCAAAAATGGTCACTGATAGGAGGGAAGATTATGTGTGATATTTTAAAAAACACTTTTTTATCTCAAGATAATTGTAGATTCACATGCAGTTATAAGAACAAACAAAGAGAGATTCCACATCCCCCCTTACCCAGATGCCACCAAGGGTAACATCTTACAAAACTATAGTGCAAAGTCACAACCAGGATACTGACAGCCAGTCAACATATGGAACATTTCCATCATCACAGGATCTCTCACGTTGCCCTTTGACAGCCACACCCGGTTGCCTTACAATCCCTCCCTTCGAAACCCATTTTTAATCCCTGGCAACCACTGATCTGTTCTCCATGTCCATACTTCTGTTATATCAAAAATGTTATATAAATGAAATCATACAGTATGTAATCTTTTGGGACTTGCATTTTTCATTCAGCATAATTCTCCTCGAGATTGTTGCATACATCAACAATTCATTCTTTTTACTGCTGAGTAGTATTCCATGGCATGAAGGTACTACACTTTAACCACTGAAGGACATCTGGGTGGCTTCCAGTTTTTGGCCATTTGGAATAAATCTACTATAAACATTTATGCACAAGCTTTTGTGTGAATGTAAGTGTTCACTCTTCTGGACAAATGTGCAATGGCTGGGTCGTATGGTAACTGCAATGTTTAGTTTAAGACACTGCCAAACTGTTTCCTGGAATACCACACAATTTTACATACCCACAAGCAATGTGTGAGTGATATAGTTTCTCTGAAGCTTCACCATCATTTAGTGTTGTTACTATTTTTTATTTTAGCCATCCTAATAGCTATATATATACCTAGGATATCTTTGTGGTTCTAATTTGCATTTCTCTAATGGCTAATGATGTTGAACATCTTTTCATGTACTTATTTGCCACCCATATATCTCCTTCAGTAAAATGTCTGTTCATGTCTTTAGTTCATTTTCTAACTGGATTTTTTTTTAACTGTTGAGTGTTGAGAGTTCTTTATATATTCTAGATACCAGTCCATTTTGAGATGTGGGGTTTATAAATATTTTCTCCCCGTCTGTAGTTTGTCTTTTCGTTTTCTTAACAGTCTTCTGCAAAGCAAAAGTTTTCATTTTGATGAAGCTGAATTGATCAATTATTCCTTTTAGGATCATGTTTTTGATGTCAAGTCAAAGAACCCCTTTCCTATTACTAGGTCTCAAAGACTTTCTATGCTTTTTCCCCCACTAGAAGTTCTATTACTTTACATTTTGTACTTTATGATGATCTATTCTGAGTTAATTTTTTTCTTTTTTCTAAGGCATGAGGTTTAGGCTGAGGTTAATTTATTTGCTTCTGGCTATACACTTGCTCCAGCACCATTTTATTGAAAAGGCGATCTTCCTTACATTGAATTGCTTTTGCATTCTTTGTTGAAAATCGGTTGGACACATTTGTGGGCCTGTTTCTGGGTTCCCTTGATCTATGTGTCTATTTCTTCATCAATACCACACAGCCTTTATTACTGTGGCTAGTTAATAAGCCTTGATATAGGCCAGACTGATTACTGTGACTTCATTCTTCTTTTCCAAAACTGTTTTACCTATTCTAGTTCCTTTGCCTTTCTATATAAATTTTAGAATAAACTTGTCTATACCAACAAAAAGCCTCACTGAGATTTCCACAGGATTTATATTAAACCTGTACACATATTTGGGGAGAACTGACATCTTCACTATACCAATTCTGAGTCTTTCAATCCATGAATAGAGTAGGTCTCTCCATTTATTTAGACTTTCTTTGATTTCTTTCATCAGTATTTTGTAGTTTACGGCATACAAAATCCTATACATGTTTCATTAGATTTATACCTAAGTGGCGTTTTTTTTTAAAGTAAATGTGAATTACATTTTCTTTTGAATTTTGTTGTCTGCTTGTTCATGGTTAGTATATAGATATACAACTGATGTTTGTATGCTTATCTTTTATCTTGCTGAACTCACTGATTCTAGAACTGTCTTGTACATTTCTGGTGATTTTCTAGATAGATAATCTGTGTGTCTTTTCTTTCCTTTTATTTAGGGCTAGAATTACAGTAAAATGTTGAATAAGAGTGGTAAGAGATAATATCCTTGGCTTATTCCCCATCTTGCAGGGAAAGTTTTTGTCTTTCCCCATTAAGTATAATGTTAGCTGTTGGTTTTTTATAGATGTTCTTTATGAACTCAAGAAATTCCCCTATGTTCTTATTTTCCTGAGAAATTTCTATCACGAATGAGTGAATTCTTCAAATACTTTGCATCAATAAAAAAGATCATGTGATTGGTTTTTTTCTTTACTGGGGTCTTAATATGGTGGATTACATTGATTAAATTTTCAAATACTGAACCAGTCTTGTATCCCTGGAATACTTCCCACTTGGGCATGGTGTATAATTTTTTTTCTGTATTATTGATTACTATTTGCTAATATTTTGTTATAGGTTTTTGCATCTATATTCCAGAGGATATTGCTCTGCAGTTTTCTTTTTATTTTTTTCGTGGACTATCCTTGTTTGATTTTGGTAACAACGTAATACTAGCTTCTTAAACATAATTGGGAAGTGTTCCTCCTCTTCTATTTTCAGGAAGAAATTGTGTAGAAATTTAATTCTTCTTTGAATGGTTCTCCAGTGAAATCATCTGGTTTCCAGAATTTTCTTTTTCAAGAGTTTTTAAATTATAAATTCATTAGGGCTATTTAAATTACCTATTCCATATTGGATGAGTTGTGGTAGATCATGCTTCTCAAAGAATTTGGTCTATTTCATCTAAGTTGTCAAATTTATATGTCCACACTTTCTGACAGCATTTTCGCATCTTTCTGATGTCTTCAGGGTCGGCAGTAATTCTTTCTTTAAATTTTAATATTGGTAATTCACACCTTCTCTAATTTTTTCTTTGTCAATCTTGCTAGAGGTTCTTCAATTTTATTAATCTTTTTGAAGAATCAGCTGGTTGTTTCATTGATTATCTCTGCTGTTTTTGCTTTTGATTTCATTAATTTCTGCCCTTTATTGTTTCCTTCCACTTATTTCACATTTAATTTGCTTTTCTTTTCTAAGCTCTTAAATTGGGGGCTCAGATTGTTGATTAGAGACTTCTCTTTTCTAATATATATGCGTAGTGCTATAAATTTACCTCTCATCACTCCTTTGGCTGTATCCCACCCAAGAGGGTGAGGAGTTCCTTGTTACTACTGGGTAGAGATGGGAATTCCAGCTCCACACTAGGGCTCTTCTGACACCAGCTTGGCTGGGAGTGGTAGGAGTGCCTTATTACTGTTCCCACTAACTCTCTGAGGAGGCTGGGGGCCACTTTACCACTGGTGGTAAAAATGCTGACTCTTCACCAAACCTCCTCTGCCACTACCCCAGTGGGGAGAGAGGCTGCCTTGTTACTGCCATGTCAGGATGGGCATCCAGGCTCCCCCAACGTGGTCTCCATTGAAGTTAGATGAAGAAAGGGGGAGTGCTCATTACTGCCGGGCTACAAAGTCCCAGTTATCTTCTGAGCCTTTTTGGATACCACACTTGCAGGGAGGTTTGAGATCCTAGTTATATCCTGTGAAGGGTAGAGGACTAGGCTTCTCACTGATCTTTGCTGGTAGAGGTGGGAGCACAGGCTTTTGTGTCTTGTTGGCTGAAGCCCAGCAGTTATTCAATAAAAGCTTCCTGCCTTGCAGGATACCCCTTCCTGGTCCTCTGGCTAGAGAGAGTAGGCTTTTATGAGGGCTTTGTTTTTTGGTCTCCACTTGTTGGTGTTTCTGAATTACTAGCTTCTTCAGTTCCAAGTCTGAGTTATATGAGGTAAAACAAAAACTCAGGGAACTCACCACCTGTCATTTCTGTGATCCCAAGTTCCCCAGCCAGTCTGCCTTATTTTTATCTCCTTTCGAAGTCTTCTTATGTCCGTTTTCTTTATAATATCCAGAGTTTGTAAGTCCATGCTTACTTTTTTAATGTTCTTAAATTCCGGTATTTCTTAGATTTCCCATAAACTGTAAAGCTAACACAGACACATATATGTAAAACAAGGTAGATCTGATTCTATAGAAATTTAACTTGCTATTCAATGTAAGATACTCTAAGATGAAGTTCTTCAGAATGAAGGGCACCTGAAATCTCATTAACCAGGATATATAATTTAGGCTAAAATAAAAATGGTGTGTATCTAATAATTTAATATCTACAGAATTTGATAGCTGCAGACCAAATCACAGAGTTGTCATAATAAGCCATACTTTTGCCTAAATTTTCTATGAAACATTAGGCCAATGAAGATTGGCCTGGCATTGGTTAAAAGCTAAATTAGGTTATGAAAAGTAAGCAAATCACTGTACTCTCCTATAAATCAGCCACAGTCTTGGGTCTTTACTAACCATTTTTACTAAGCACAGTCCTCACTAACCATCAAAATAACCAACTTTCTTTTTTCAAATTCATCAAGTCAGTCTTGAGCAAAACTATTGATACATTCTTTTTTTTTAAATAAATTTATTTTATTTATTTTTAACTTTTGGCTGCGTTGGATCTTCATTGCTGCAGGTAGGCTTTCTCTAGTTGTGGTGAGCAGGGGCTACCCTTCGTTGCAGTGTGCGGTGCATGGGCTTCTCACTGCGGTGGCTTCTCCTGTTGCAGAGCATGGGCTCTAGGTGCACAGGCTTCAGTAGTTGCAGTGTGCGGGCTTCAGTAGTTGTGGCACGAGGGCTCGGTAGTTGTGGCTCATAGGCTCTAGACCGCAGGCTCAGTAGTCGTGGCACACGGGCTTAGTTGCTCTGTGGCATGTGGGATCTTCCCGGACCAGGGCCCGAACCTGTGTCCCCTGCATTGGCAGGCAGATTCTTAACCACTGGGCCACCAGGGAAGCCCCTTTCGATACATTCTTTTCTAAAAATTTGAGTTTCACATATTACTCTGTATTAGGAATTCCTCTGTTATATTTTCCTTTGCTCAACGTAATTTTTCCCTACTAATGGACATAACTTTAAAGGCAATTTATTGCAAAAGCTAAGTACAAAATTCTAAGCTTATAGGTGACATCCATTTTTATAACATTTAAACTCCTCTGTGGTAACCAAATGATGATGATAAAAATGGTAACAGTAACAATAATGCTCAGTAATTAATACTAGCCCACGCTTTACATCCATTACCTCATCTAACTCTCACGAAAATGTGACAGGGTAGGCATGATCCACAACATTCATGTCCTTCTACACACAGGGAAAACTGAGATGCAGAGAGGCAAACTCAAGTTCCCAAGATCATATAAATAGTAAGGGGTAGAAACAACATGAGTTTTTAGGGGAGCTCTTAACCACTATACTTCCCTAACTCCCAGGAAAAGACTTCATCATCCACCCCTGTCTGCAGTCAGCATTTGTCATGAGCATGAAGACAGAAATATGGACTGTCCCCTCCTTCTGGTTGGAAAATAACCCAGGAGGTATAGTTCACTCATCTCCGATTTCCTAGGTTAGTTCTGAAAGAGGGTGTTACGAGATCCAAGCCTTTTCCCTCACTCCCATGTCCTTAGGATAATTATACTTTCTTACCCTTGCTGATTTTTCTAATTACAAAATATATGCTAGAATATTATTTGAGTGGAAATATATATTCAAACCCCACAGACATGTATAATGTAGTTAAGAAAATAAATTCTTTAAATTCCTTACTTAACTCAAACTCAAGTGTTAATAGATACTTCCAGAATTTTTCTAGACATAGAACTATATCTACATATTCATGGAAAACAAATATATACATATAATAACACAGCAGATATGTGTATATGCCCATGTATTTTACAAAGGTGAGACACTTCATATGTTATTCAAAAATGTCCTTTGTTATTGTTCCCTGAACAGCAGATCTTCAACGTTAATCTATTGGGTTGGCCAAAAAAGTTCTTTCGGGTTTTTCTGCAACATCTTATGGAAAAACCCAAATGAACTTTTTGGCCAACACGCAGTATTTGAGAAGAACAGACTTACCTATGTTTTTAATTATTTTATAGATTAATTGATCATTTTGTTTTTCTTTTTTATGGTACATAAAACTATGGTGAATCTTAATAGGGAATCTCAACAATAGAGCCAAAGTACAACATTTAAAAAATTGAGTATTGGTTAAGAAATTACATTATCTTAGATTTTCTAGAATGGTTTCAGTTTTATGTAATTTTTTCCTTTCCAGTACAGGTTATTTGTTAAATATTTAACTATATAATATTAAGTTTTTAATTTTGAAAGACTTTTCACATCTCTATATTCTCAAACTTCAATCCTTATACCTTACACCACGCAAAAAAATTAACTTAAAATGGATCACAGACCTAAATGTAAATTATACAACTTCTAAAAGAAATATAGCAGAAAAAGACTGCATTTTGACTTTGAGTTAGGCCAAGATTTCTTAGCTTCTACACTAAAAACACAATCCACAAGGGGAAAAAAAAAGTGAAAAATTAGACTTCATAAAAATTAAGAACTTCTGGCTCTTCAAAAGACACAGTTAAGACAATGGAAAGAAAAGCCAGACTTGGACAAAATGTTTGCAAATCACACATATAATAAAGGAATTGTATCCAGAATATATGAAGAACTCTTAAAACTCAAAAAAGAAAAAAAAGGAAACTACAACCCAATTAAGAAAAAATAAGCAAAGGATTTATATATTCTAAGCAGCTAGATATATTCTTCATATATAATACCATAATTTATATATACACCATAGTTTAGTTGTCTAACTCTTTAGGGAAATTATTAATCTTATGCTTCCTCCAGCTCTTCAGTTTCAATGATTAGGATGTTATGCTAATTGCTTTTTTTGTACAAGGCTTGTTAAATCGTAGGAGAGAAGACCATCAGCACACGATCAGTCCTTTTACAATAAATTTACATCAGTAGCTGCTAGAGAAAGAGAAAGAAGGGAAATGGAAAAAGAGAGAGAGATTCAGGTAGAAATAATGGTACTTTACTCTATAAAATAGACTTCTCCGTTTTCGGTATAGGCCATCTCCCAGTTTTCAGGTAGAGGACCTAAATTATCCTCTGCAGAAAGAGGTAGGTATTGAGGGAACTTCTGAGAAGGGTCCGTGATGGGAGCGGCGATGATGCTACTATTGACAGGCGGGAGCGTTGCTTCTTGAAGACTGTGCTCTTCTTGGTCACCAGAATCGGCTGTTTAATCATGGGGAGAGAAAAAAACCATCGTCAATCATACCCCAAACTGAGGTGTTCACTACTGTGGGCATCTATATTCTTAAAAGCCTTCATCCTTTCCTAATTGCTGGACATCGACTATACTGTTTTATTTAGATGAAAGTTCTTTTAATAGAAAACATCAAAATGATGAATCAACTTGATTTTACTGAAAAAGAAAGAAGGGAAAAACATGCTCAAATAATGAATTGCTCACAATCTTGGAAATATCAAAGAAGAAACACATTCATGACTCAAACCCTCAAGTCCCTTAAACTAAGAAGGCCATCAGGTCACAGACTGAGCTGCACTCTCATCCCGTAGGTATCATTTGGTTTCATGACTGAAGAGGACTTTTGGAGGCAAGAAAAAAATCAATTCCAAAAAGTTTAGAATATAAAGACAGCTCTACCACTGAGTCAGATTCTAGCCTCCTTGGGAAAAGTGAGGAGAATGTTACTGTGAAAACCAGGACAGTTACCTCCAGAACAGTATTGTGTTGGTGGACTGCTTTGACTTGAGTCCTGAAGGCTCTAAGTACCTGAGTCTCCTTGCCTTCTTATTAACTAGAAACATCAGGAGGTGATGTCATCGAAGTCTCCACAAACGGCATTGTTGACATTCTCAATCTCCATGGGGCTTTAAAACATATTAATCTGGGGATGTAGTCATTTTCTATCTCCCACAGTAATTCTCCTGCAGACATTTCTGATTTACTCGAAGCAGACTGAGGAATAATAAAAGGCTGTTTTCAAATCTTCCCCCGATCAATAGCTCCCAACAACACACATGAGAATAAAGGTAATCCAAAAGTTGGATGGAGGACATGTCAAGCCTATTAAATAACCACCTCCACCCAAAATCCACCGCCGTTGACGAGGCTGAGTGGCCTTTCCCTGCCTTGCATCTATCCCCTCGTCTTCTGGTACAACCGCTCAGATCTCCATTCGGAAATCATCTCCTCCATTCAAGGTCCATGTGGTCCAGGTGGGGACTGACTATACCCACTCCAAGTTCATGCAGTGGGCCCAAGTCACACCCATATCACTCTTGCCTTTATGACTGGATCAAGCACATGGTCCAAGGCAAACTAGTGTAGGCATGGAAGTGCCTGCTGGAACTATCAAGCAAGAGGTAGCCTCTTGATGCTGAAGTTATTAAGCTGATAGATTCCCATGTTGTAAAGCTTGGCAAGACTTGTCTGAAAATTAAACTCATGTAGAGGAAAGCAGAGATAAAATACAGAGAAAGTTGCCTAATACCCCTGATGAAGCCTCTCTGATTTCATGTACTCCTGTCCTCTTCAATTGCTTGATCTCCTAAATTCCCTTTCCTGCTGAAACCGATTTGAGTTGATTTTACAATTTGCACTGATGAGTGCAGGTTAATACAACAACTATTAAGTTTGAAGGAAAAAGAGGAAATTAGGCCACTATGGAAGAAAACATTTGAAATTACTAATCAATAGCAAAAATTCAAAACATGGCAAGAATTAAGAGATTCACCCTTAATTCTCTAGGAGGGAAAATGTATTCATTTCTGGTACATCATTGGAAGGTACCCTTCTTAAGCTTAAGTGTATATAAGAATCACCTGGAGAGATTTTTGTTTGTTTGTTTTGTTTTGTTTAATATTTATTTATTTATTTGGTTGCACCAGGTCTTAGATGTGGCATGGGGGCTCCTTAGTTGCTGCTCGCCAGCTCCTTAGCTGCAGCTCGCCAGCTCCTTAGCTGCAGCATGTGGGCTCCTTAGTTGCAGCATGTGGGCTCCTTAGTTGTGGCATGTGAACTCCTAGTTGCAGCATGCGTGTGGGATCTAATTCCCTGACCAGGGACGAACCCAGGCCCCCTGCATTGGGCGTGTGGAGTCAACCACTGTGCTACCAGTGAAGTCCCTGGAGAGATTGCTAAAATGCAGACATGGCTCCCTACTTCAGACAACAGATTGGGAATTAGGTTCAAAAACGTGTATTTTGAGAGCACCCAGGTGATGGAGATTCAAATACAAGCATTACACTTTGAAGACAGAGATACAAAAATTGCTCAACAACAAAAAATCACTAGAACCTTTAGCTTCTAGGAGGGGTTTTGCTCAGCTGGCAATGTGACAGGGTACGGTGCAGCCTCGGGGTACAAATTCCTATGACCACTGATGCCAGGTCGGAGACACAAATGATGTATGTCTAGAACACTGGAGAGGGTGTATCCTTTCTGAAAGGAGCAGAGAACTCAGCGCCAGACAATTAGCATCCTGGGGAAAAGTGTACTCAGGGTTTCCGGATTTCTGATTTTTTCAAGAGAAGGTGGAAATCTATATTTTTATGCAAAACCTTCTAATTTTCCAATCCTAATTCCTTTTAAAAATAAAGCGGTGTAGCACAAGCAAGAAAATGAAAGATAGTGATTATAAGCACTGACTCTGAAGCCAGAATGCTTGAGTTTGAATCCTGGCTTTACTCTTGACTAACTTGGGAAACACACTCAACCTCTATGTGCCTTAGTTTCCTTATCTGTAAAGTGGGGATAATAACAGTACTTACCTCATAAGGTTGGGGGGAGGACTAGTTTATGTAAAGCACTCAGTACAGTAAACATCATCTTATTCATTAAAGTTGTTATTATTAAATTTTGTTTGCAGGTCAGAGCTGGCCCTCAGGCTGCCAATTCATTACAAATAGGCAGAAAAAGGATGGATTTGACAGCAAACCACAGAACAAATCATAGTGTGCCTATTTCTAACTATGTGACGTTAGAAGAGACTTTACCTTTCTGAGCATTTGTTTCCTCATCTGTAAAATGGGCATAACACACATACCACAAAAAGGGAACTACATGAAAAACGCCTGCAAAAGTGCCTGGAGCTCAGTGAGTGCTCAACAGAGCTCAGGACTTGGATGTGCTACTGGAAACACCAAGGGTCGAGGTCAGTGATCATCTATTAATATGATATTTAAGAGTCAGAGAAGTGCTGGGACAATAGTAGACATTCCAATAATTTTACTGAAACATTTTAATTAACCTATTTTAATAGAAACTGGATGTAACAGGAAAAGGGTGGTGAGCACAGGTGGGCCACTACATATGAAAAGAGGAATCAACTTGCTTTAATCCTGAAGGTACACGATTCATGGAAAGGGGAGGGGAAGAAGGGGGGAGGAAAAAGTCCTGCCAGTACTTCAAAACCTCGACTACATGAAGGGAATATTAGCTCACTGAAAAAATATATATGTAATTTTAATTTACTAGAGAAATAAGAAATCCCTTCAGCAACTAGACCTTATTTTAAATTATCCAAATATATTTTATTTTATATGTTTTCAGTGTCTTCTTAAAGAAAAAAAGCTTTATTTACATATGATTGACATACAAAAAGCTATAGATATTAATTTTTCAGCTTTACTGAGGTATAATTGACAAAGCTGTAAGATATTTAAAATTCACACTGTGATGATTTGATACACATGTACATTGTCAAAGAATTCCTCCCATCTGGTTAACTGTTAAAAAAAGGTGACAGATATTTAATGTATACAACTTGATATGTTTGGTTTTCTGTTTCTTCCTTCTAGTTCGGGAGAACCTTAAAACAATCTCATTCTCTGAAAGAAAATCAGAAGTCCAAAAATGAGAGACTGGGGCACACATAGGGCAGATTTCAAAATTTCATAGTCCTAATCATGGCTTTGACTTTACACATGCTCTGACTTCAAAAACTCTTTCATTTAATTTACCAAACATTTAAGAGCACTGCTATCACTCTCTTACTAAAGATTGCCAATGCATCCAAAGAGGACAGGTAGAATGAATTACTGGAACACAGACTGGGTAAGCAAACAGGAGGCTGGATTCTTGCACTGTCTAGTGAGCTTATTAACACACACTATTCCTCAGTGTTCTCATCTGCAAAATGCGGAAGATAATACTTAGGCTGCCTATCAAGATCTCCAGGAGGTTTATAGGATACCTGTGAAAATGATTCATAACCGTAAATAAACATGTAAAACATGTTCATTCATGGTAAGTCAGAAGCTTCCCAGCATTTACATACACTGACACACTTGGGAGCATCTGAAGGTGACTTTGACAACATAAGCTCATGTCAAATATACATTCTGGAGCTTATTTGAAATTACACATGCATTCAGATTTATGTGCCTCCCTCACTGTGTACATAACCAGTCAAAACCTTTGAGGCTACAGAGGGCTAATAAACTTGATTTAAAACACAAATGACACAGTGGATGAGCCACGCAGATTCTGGAGTCAGACTTTTTGGGCTGAAATGACAGCTTTCACCCTCACTGGCTTTGCGATACTGGACAAGCAATTAGACCTCCCTAGTATATGTATGAGAGCTTAGCAAAGTGCCTGCCACAGAGCACTGGGGAACCATTAGCTCTTTTGGTAATATCATTATCTCTTGACATTCCAAAGCAATATCTTACCATTAACTGCTAATGAAAAAGCAGCATCAGCAGTCTAATGTTCAACAACAGGGAGGCTGTTGGGAAAACAAGCTTAAGAACACAATTAAATAACATTTTTGGTGTCTCTTAGAGGTGGTTAATGGATGGATCAGCAACTTTTTAGCTGCGGTGGTTTGTTATATATTTTTCAAGTTGTCTATAATGAACAAAATACTTTCACAAATGTTTTAATTTATTTGTATAAATAACTGTGTGCTTTGCCCAACAGTGTAAGTCTACCTTCGTGAAGCACAAATTAACAGTGTTCTCTCTCTAGGGCCTCCTTTAGGTCTGTAATTTGGGCATAACTTGTAGGAGACTGTCCTACTGCCTTGTGTTCAACAGTCAAGTTCTACGGTGAGAATCTGGGATGACTTCTCCTTACTCAGCTCCTGCCTCCATCTTTGGTTGCAGAAAGGAAGGAAGGAAGGAAGGAAGAAGCGACCTCCCCAGGATGCTCCTGGCCTTAAACTCCCTGCTCTTTTATCAGCAGATAGTGCTAATGTTATTTAGGCATGTTATTTAGACATTTTGTGCCCCCTTCAAAAGAACCAAGCAGAAGTCAGCTGAGATCGTACCAAGAGCCTGTTATTAAAAACATCCTGGTAAATATCATTTTAAATAGCTCCATAGTGTTTGTACATTTGAATCTGACACTCATGCCTCTGTCACAAATGGCTCAACCAGGAGTCAAGACTTCATTATGGTACTGCCACTCTGTGCTCGAAGCAGCTGGTGGATTGCTACTTAAAGAGGTTCGGAGCGCAAGATGCTCTGACACAGCTAGCTTGATACACATATCACAGACTGGGTAGAGTCTCAATTATTTGAAAGGATTCATATGAGTCAGGGTATGACATGTTGTCAGCTGTCATACTTGCAGTTTGGTAAGTGAGGAGGCATTTATTCAAAATATCCCTTCCGTATTGAAGATGCCCTATCACTTGTATATCTCAGAATCAAGTCTCTCTCCATGCATCCCATCAGGCGCCACTTGGCTTTCTTTTTTTGTGCAGAAACTAATGATCAGACTGCCTTTAGCAATGATGACCCAGGCCCAGGTGGTTTTTTTTTTTTTTTTTTCTCCCCGACACCAGGAGTTCAAGTAGGGATGTTATGAGGTCAGATTTTCTGAGGCCTGGCTTCTAGAGACAGAGATTTACAGTGGTTAGAAATTGGAAAAGCATCAAGACCTACACTCAACTATCCCTACTCTGTTCTTGCTTTGTACCGAGAAATCTACTTAGTTAATGGAGGACAAATAAAGGCACCCAAGCTTCTTGGGGACCATCCAGTCAGCTTGGCAGAACTGTTTCGATGCATGTTACCCCCAAGGTCTTTCTATTTCTGTGACCACATCTACATTTTTGGGTTATATCATAATTTGCTATTCTTATTTGTTGGAAGATCAAGACATTAAAATAGTGGCTATTTTTTTTTCAAGGAAGTATTGACTTTTTTTTTCATAATCTGCTTTTATTTCGGTGAGGACTACTATAAACGGATAAAATATTTTGAAGTGGATGAGATTAACTGATTTCAATAAACAAATATGTAGCAATGGGTAAATTTATTCCAGATATTGCAACTGTAGGTCAGCCACTGGCCTAATCCATTCTAATTGAGAAAATGGAAATTTTCCTGGACTCAAATTCTTAGAGCTGGAAGGGGGAACCTAGATGTGATCTGATCCTAACCAGTCATTTTACAGATGAGAGCAGTTAGACACTATGTTCATAATAAGACAGCTACCATGAACAAAGCTAGGACAGCAAGCCAGGACTCCTCCTTTCCCTAGTGCTTCTTATGGAAGGGTTGGGTTACCGTTACAATGATAAGCCATCAAAGAATTTTTTAAATTGTTGCCTTGAAAAAGTTTAGGCTTCAGAAAGGCCCATACAGGCAGGAGAAAGCATTCAACTAACACAAACTTTTTTCTAAATATCCTAGTAGACTTGGTAGCGCAAGGAGGAAAATACAGAACTGTAACTCTAAAATATCAAAGAAAATAAGTATAGGAAAAACAGAAAAAACAAGCGGTCTTCAAAGTCACAACATTATTGACGAGTAACTCATGTCTTATTCAGCTGCGACATTGTGAGTTACTATATAAGGTCAAACCCCCAAAGAGTCAAAAATATTACTGAACAGTTCTGGGTCACTGCGCTAACCCAAGGAATGTATATCACAGCCTCTGTGAACGGTGCCTCCAGGGAACGTGCAATTCCTAACCTGTACATCCTTATTCAGAGGACTTATCCTTGAAGATCCCCTCATAAAATACAGCCTACCTAAGCTTGGGCGTAGATAGCCCTGAATGTATATATAAAAATATAATGCAATGAGTAATATATGCTATATAATATAAAATACATATGCAGTATAAAATCTTATAGTATTTATTACTTTTTCATCTTTTCCCTCTTAGGGAATATAGCAGAATTTGCATAAGTTAACACATGATTTATTTCCACTGTATCTCTACTTGCAAAGGTATGAGAAAAAAGGATGCTGCTAGCCTTCCACACAGCATCAAGTGATATTAAACTATTAAACAAATTCTCCTACTTGTCTTTACAAGCAATCAGCCATAATTATGATGGAGCAGTGTCAAGACTAAGTAATGAATGAACAAAACAGATTCTTATGGATATCATTTTGAACAGAAAGAAAGGATGCTGATTATTCTTGATTTCCTTCCACAAACACTGCCCTCCTGCCCCTTTAAGATAGCTGGGTGAAGTTAAAATACTCTTGCCAAGAAGCATGAAAAACAGACCAGGGAAAAGACCATCTCTTCCCCAAGCACCATGTGGTCAGAGTTTGAATTCTGGAGATCCTTCCAAATTCCTCCTGAGAATAGAAACCTTCTTGTAACTCTTCACAAAAGCCTCCCCCAGCCCTCCTTCCCTAAGTCCACCGAGGGAGAACATCATCTGGTCTTTACCTGTAAAGCTACTGTTCATTTCAGGAACATCATCCTCTTCCTCATTCTCCGCGTGGACTATGCCAGCATTTTGCATATCATTGTAGGACTTGGTTCGCTTTGGGGTTGACTGCTTGGAGCCAGAATGAAGGCTTTGCAAGGCATCCGTCGTGATCACTTTCCCACTGAGTGGCTGGCTAGGAGGTTTGGGTGTCCCATAATAGTTTCCTAGGTGATGGAGAGACACATTTGCATGTTTCAGAAAGAATACTTTGTTTCTCTCAAGACTGCAAATCCAAATCTCTCAGCCCATTAAAAAAAAAATTTTTTTTTAAACTAGAAAACCAGAACAAACTGTATTTCATTTCTAGAATGGGTTAGAAAACATGTCAGTCCTACCCAGTTAGACATGGTGATTTCGGAAGCCAGGAGGAAAGCTGCATTGTGATGGGGCAAAGAACCTACTAGGGCTAAAAACAAAGGCGTCTGTGCTGAATGGCAGAGCTTCATCCTCATTACATTTGAATTTCAATCGGTCACCTTCTTACATATATGCACCAGCATAATGCAGAATCCAATTTAGAGAGAGTGGCACACAAAATAACAAATTCATTACTGCCGGCACCCTTACAGGCCAACAAAGTTGAGGTCACCCTCCATTAATAAGGGGACTCCTCAAGAGGGAACCAGGGCAATATTTTTTTAAAAAGGAAAGTGAACACCACGTGGCGCCTCTTTAACTGAATGGCAGGCCTGACTATCAAGGTCATGTGTGGTTGGAACAAATCCTCACCCAGTTTTAAGAGGAAACTCTTGTGTCGACAGTGGCAGCCCTCATGGGTCACTCGTTTAGTAAGTGCCCATTTTCACTTTTAGCCACTTCCCCCAGAGTTTGCCGCAGGTCTGACTGTCATGTGTGCTAAGTGACTCTGAGTGGTGCCTGTATGGGTTTTTACATTTTAATTTTTATTTTAATATGTGTATTCTTTTTTTTTTTTTTTTTTTGTGCGGTACGCGGGCCTCTCACTGTTGTGGCCTCTCCCGTTGCGGAGCACAGGCTCCGGACGCGCAGGCTCAGCGGCCATAGCTCACGGGCCCAGCCGCTGCGCGGCATGTGGGATCTTCCCGGACCGGGGCACGAACCCGCGTCCCCTGCATCGGCAGGCGGACTCTCAACCACTGCACCGCCAGGGAAGCCCTAATGTGTGTATATTTTTAATGTGCAGTAGAAAAATCTAACTAGGAAGTGATGGTAGTAAAATATAACATTCACTTCTAAACCTTAAGTGATAAAGCGATACTTTATAAAACTGACTTTTTTAAACTTGCAGTTAAACCTGAAGTTTCAAAAAGCAGCTATATTTAATAAGAAATTAATTGAGTAAGTAATAGCAATGGTAACGATGAGTTTCCTTTCGAACACCTAAGGTAAAAATTGAGTTCTTTTAAAGAAAACCTGAAGTAAATAAACGATACTATGTTAAGATATAGACAAAATCATGAAGGTGAGTCATGAATGGCCAAAGTTTGAAAAATACAGCTTATAATCAATAATATTCAGTGACTACATGATAAAAAAAAATCAACATCAGAATGCCATTGATCCATTCACCCTCTCACATCAAAGGAGTTAGGCCAGGAAGATAGATCATATTGAGTCCTTCAAAAAATCGTAAGTAGGGGGCTTCTCTGGTGGCCCCTGAAGCAGGGGACACGGGTTCATGCCCTGATCCGGGAGGATCCTGCATGCCACGGAGCGGCTAGCCCCGTGAGCCATGGCCGCTGAGCCTGCGCGTCCGGAACCTGTGCTCTGCAACAGGAGAGGCCACAACAGTGAGAGGTCCGCGTACCGCCAAAAAAAAAAAAAAAAAATCGTAAGTAAGGACTTCCCTGGTGGTCCAGTGGTAAAGAATCCGCCTTCCAAAGCAGAGGATGTGGGTTCTATCCCTGGTCAGGGAACTAAGATCCCACATGACTCGGTGCAACTAAGCCTGCATGCCACAACTAGAGAGAAGCCCGTGCACCACCAATGAAGAGCCCACACGCCGCAACAAAGACCCACCGCAGCCAAAAAACAAAAAAAAGCCTAAGTTACGTTTGTAATTCTATGCTTAGTAAGGTATAATTTGTAAATAATAACAAATCCTGTACACAGTTGCTTCCCAAGAATCTTACCGCATTGTCTAACCTCAGCACATAATTGTATAAAATACACATTTTATTATACAAGCACAAAAAGAAAAGGAGACAGTAATATGCTGCTCAGCATGAGACACATAGGTGATAAAGAATTTATATCCACTAAATGTATCTTTATAATTAAAATTTCTTTCTTAACACTATTTCTCTACAATACTTTTTGAATCATCAAATTTATGAGTATATGCACCCACTTTCTTTGAGAGTGGTGTAAACAGCATGTTTCAGCAGGGGAACCCTGAAAATGCATATTAAAAAGAGCGGTAGACGACCGGGCACCATGTTTGAATTTGAAGGAAACCAAATAGAAACCTGGTAAGTGCATTGTGGTGGCTTGTATTCAATTCAATCATTACAGTTCTTTCACAGAAAGTAATATTTCAACCTCTTCAAAAAACTTCTTTCAGGTTTCCAACTTAAAGGTATAGGGATTGAACAAAACTAGCTTGAAGAAAAGGCATCCATGTGTGTTTTTAGAGACTAACAAAAGCATAGGGAAGAATGAACAAATGTATGAACCAAGACTCAACCCGCATTTCTAAAGAGGTTACAACCAAAGGATGAATCGTGCCTTTGATGAAGTTGGAACACAGCCACAGCATTGACTGTTTTCATGAACTGAAGACTGTTAGTGAGGTTTAGGTAAGTAAAACAGCTATTTACACAGTAATCTTCACCGTGGACAAAAGATGAGACAAACCTCTAACGAATCTAATTCTAATTCCTTATGATCACTATTATACAAAAACATCATGTACATTTTTGACTTAGAGGTTAAAGTAAGACCAATGTCTGCAAATAAGAATCTTACACTGAAAGATGTGACTAAAAGATAGGATCCTTTATTCATAATTTTATAATTATAATTTTGCAATCATTATCACTCATTTTCAGCGCCATTAAGCCAAGGCAATGTTCATGAAACTACCATCATTTAAAAATCAATTAAGGGCTTCCCTGGTGGCGCAGTGGTTGAGAGTCCGCCTGCCGATGCAGGGGACACGGGTTTGTGCCCTGGTCCGGGAAGATCCCACATGCCGCGGAGCGGCTGGGCCCGTGAGCCATGGCCGCTGAGCCTGCGCATCCGGAGCCTGTGCTCCGCAACGGGAGAGGCCACAAGAGTGAGACGCCCGCGTAACGCCAAAAAAAAAAAAAAAAAAAAAAAAAAAAAAAATTAAGTTAAAACTTAGGCATCCTCAGTTTAGGACAGAAATAAATGTTTGAAAAAGAAAAGTTCTAGTTAAATTTGACAAATATGTGTGGATTTTCCTCAGTTGTCAAGTTCAGGGTCTTTCTGAAGTTAATAAGTGATTAGCAGATTTCTCAATGCAATTACAAACTCCTCCCAAAAACCCACTTATTCATCATTGTTTCCTCTTTCTGGAAATTAGTTTTAAGATCAATTGGAGACAGATAAAAGCACATGTTAATAGGTTGAACCGTACATAATTGCTGTTGTAAAAGATAAACTGTCGAGTATCAGCAATTTCACTTGGGTTAACCTAATGTATAGGCATTGGGAGCGCGGGGCACATGGCAGTGACAAAGAACTTGGAAGAGGACAGCCTGGGATTCAAATGCCAACTTCACTGCTAATTGGTTATATAACCCTGGCCAAGTCATTTAACCATTTTTTTAAAAATCTTCATCCTCTTCTGTAAAATTGGGAATTTTAAGAATACCGAGTTTCTACCTAGAGTGCCTATTATGAGAATGCAATGAGAGAGTCTATTTCATACCTTTAGCACACATAAAAGGCTTCACTACAGGGAGGCTTGATAAATGCTACTTAATGTTAATAGTGTATGTTTCTAATCTTTAAAATGAGAAGTTCCTTACACCTTGTTGGAAGGATTAATGAGACAATGTGTCTGAAGTGCTTGCCACATGGTAACTGAGTACCATTCCTTTACTGATGTAAAGGAACAAGCAATGCCAATGACCAAATAACCTTGGGCAAGTTATTTACTCTCAGTCTCACTTTCTCTGTGCAATGGGAATGGTAGCATGAGCTTTAACAACATCACAGGATTATCATGAAAATCAAATGATGTTTCTTTTTTTTTTTTTTTTTTTTGCGGTACACGGGCCTCCCACTGCTGTGGCCTCTCCTGTCGCAGAGCACAGGCTCCGGACACACAGGCTCAGCGGCCATGGCTCACGGGCCCAGCCGCTCCGCGGCATGTGGGATCCTCCCGGACCGGGGCACAAACCCATGTCCCCTGCATCGGCAGGCGGACCCTCAACCACTGCACCACCAGGGAAGCCCAAATGATGGAACTTTCTTGAAGGTATCCTGTAAACTATAAGGTATTATAAGTATGAGACCATGTAATTATTCAAACTTCTCCAGTATTTCTAATTTCCCATATTGCCTACAACCTTTACAGAAAAGCTTCTATCTCGTGGTTTTCTAAGGGCAGAGGGTTCAACTTTCCTTTGCAGATATTTTTTAAAAAATCATCTGAATCAGTGACCAACTTTTAAAAACTGAATATTTCTGATTAAAACCTGGATATACTGGGAGGTGCTGCCTGACAAACTGTAAGGTCTGGTTCTTTGGATTTGTCTTTTATAGGCAATGTTGGTGACAAGTGTGTGACCAAATTCACCAGGAACACACTCACTGAATTAAGGATTTCTGCACAAAGGTTTTGGCTCCTACCCTTGGTCTGCCCAGCCCTTGCCAGACAAACACCTGGCCCCAATCTAGAAGAGTGCCCTAAGGCTGTTGCAATGCAAAGGTCTGGGCAGATAAAGGGGCATGCACACCGGAGGGATAGAAGAAAACCTCAAAAATCCTCTACCATTCACAGACTGGTCTTGGAGTGAATTGATTTGGGGTGAATCTGGTTTTGGACCCTGCACTTCTAGCTGATGGGGTCATGCCACAATCCCACGTTGTCTTTCCATGCAACCAAGGGCAAGATGGCTCATGCACTCCCCCATCTGCCACAGTTACCACCAGCACTGCCTCTACCAGCCCTATATACTCTCTCACTCCACCTACCCGGATGCCCAGGCACTTAAATTCAAAACCCCACCCTTCTGGGAGATTCTCCACCTTTATCAATCATTTCCACTCTGGTCACCATCAGACCAAGCCTAACCATGGGAGAAACACAAACCTTACAGAGAGTATGCACAGGAGACTTCCTGTGAAGAATATATGAATCGCTTAATGGTACTAAATAAAAATCATTTGAAGAATTATAAATGAATAAAAGATTAATTTGGGTTATCACTTGGCAGTCTGCATCGTTTCTAAGAGACCTGACCATCTCACAGTCCCCATGTTAGCCGACACACATCTCCTGAGGTAGCCGGGCTCCCTCCCAAGTGACAATGTGAGAGTCCTGGCTACTATTTTCAGAACTGGTTCTACAATACAACTCAGCAGGGATGGTGGCTGGGGAGGGAGGGGAGGGCAGGGAAGACACAAGAGAAAGCCATCGCTGGCCTTAATTAACACGCACACACTGTGGTCACGAAGAAGTCAAAGAAAATATTTTCTGACACACATTTAAAAATTAATGGGGACTGCAAATCAATTTTTAGAGCTTGATAAAATATTGAAGGCGGACCGTAACCCTGAGTTTTAGGCCAGAATGAATCAAATCCATACAGCCTCTCGCTTTGTACAAATTTAGTATTCACTCATTCATTTCCTTACCAAGAACCTCTTGTTATGCCAGCCACGATGCTGGAAAGGTGAAAATGGGACTAAAACATGATCTTCACAAATGCTCTTCACAATTGTACATTGGTTTTTTAAACTTTGTGCAAATAATAGTTACATTAAATGGAGATTCTCTTTCAGCAGGTCAAGGTGGGGTCTGAATTTTTGAATTCTGTTGAATTTGTCAGACTGTTTAATGAATCAGTATCTGTCTTTACGTCTAGACTGTAAGCTCCATGGAGGCAGCAGCCACATGTGTTTTGTGCACCACTGCATTCCCAAACCAAACATGGTGCCAGGCGCACAGTGTCACTCAGTGATTCTTTGCAGGATGAGTAACCAAACAAGTGGAGACAGCACACATAAATCCCAGCTGGGGATGCTCCTCAATACCTATGATGTGGAACTGGTTTTCAATCGCATGACTCACAGCAGTTTCTCTCTAGTCCATCAATTCTATCTGAATGATCTCAGATCCATATCACTTCACTTTGCCAGTTGCTTGCTCAACACATAATAGACTCCCCCATTTGACACAGTTCCAACCAGCACTGCCTCTACCCGCCCTATACACTCTCTCACTCCACCTACCTGGACACCCAGGCAGTTAAATTCAAAACCCCACCCTTCAGGGAAACTCTCCACCGTAACAATCATTTCCACTCTGGTCACCATCAGACCAAGCATAGCCATGGGAGAAACACAAACCTTACAGAGAGTATGCACAAGAGACTCCCTGCATCATTTCTAAGAGACACGAACCTGACTGTCCCATAGTCCCCATGTTAGCCAACACACACTTCCTGAGGTGGCCGGGCTCCCACCACTTTCTTTTTACTCTTCCTTTTCCGACCCGCTCCACCCTACAAACCTATGACGTGCATGCACAGAAGGACAGTAAGCCCATGTCCTATAATTAGAGGTTTGTTCTTGCCAGTGCCATTTACCTTTGAATTTAAGACCAAAAAAGGGCAAAATAAGTTAATAGCTTTGTCAACCTAAGGTAAAGGACCTCTCTCTTTCCAGCCTCAGTTCTCATTGTATAAAGACTAGTATCCACCTAACAGAGACAGATGTCAACAGACCATGTGTATAAAGCACTCAGCATTGTGCTGGCACAATAGCAGCATGTAATAAACCCCAGCATCTCAAACTGCGCCTGATGCTGTGAGCAGATAACAGCTCTACTATGTAAAAGATGGCATTGCTATCAAAGTATGTATTTAAAGAACAACATTACGGCTTGCATGGTGGTGCAGCGTTAAGAATCCGCCTGCATGGGTTTGAGCCCTGGTCCAGGAAGATCCCACATGCTGCGGAGCAACTAAGCCCGTGTGGCACAACTACTGAACCTGCGCTCTAGAGCCCGTGAACCACAACTACTGAGCCCACACGCCGCAACTACTGAAGCCCACGTGCCTAGAGCCCATGCTCCCCAACAAGAGAAGCCACTGCAATGAGAAGCCCGCGCACTGCAACGAAGAGCAGCCCCCACTTGCCGCAACTAGAGAAGGCCTGTGCGCAGCAACAAAAAGCCAACTCAGCCATAAATAAATAAATTTATAAAGAACAACATTAACAAAAAGTTACCTTTATTGTGCACCTACCAGGTCACTTCCCACACATTCACTAATTCTAATCTTTAACAATCCTACAGAAAAAAAAAACATCCATCAATATTCCCATTTTCAGATGAAGAAACAGATTCACACAATGCATAAGTGGTGACTGGCATTTAAACATGGATCTGTCCCGATCATCTATGCTCTCGACTCCAGGAATTGCTGGGGATCTCTGAGCAGAAAATTAAGTGAAACGTTCCTGGCCTCTGCCTCCTCATCTTCACAGGCAGAGGAACGGACAATTGTCGCAGAGATTTTCTTTGGTTCTTTCGTTACCAACAGAGAACACTGCATGGTGGAGTTTGCCAACAGAGCTTATCCCAACAGACGGCTGCTGAGGCCTGCCAAAGAACAGGACTCCAGATGGTCTCGTCTTCCTCAATGACAAACAAGAACTCTCTTCACCCCTGCTTTATCTCTGTGTCCCCTCAAAGCAGACCCTTGGCAGCTGCATTTTTGTAGACCTTCTAGGAAGCAGAACAGTACCATTATTGAAGGCTGACACCCCCCCTTCGTAATTAACATGCAGAGATATGCAACCCATAACTCCAACTGGAAATGTCACACTGGCACCGCACTTCCATGCTGAGGGGCAATCTTTGCAGGGCTCAAAGGGTATAATCAGCCTCTTCTACCCAGAGGCATTTGTAAAACAGGCATGTTTGGAACCACCCCACTGAATAGTTCATCCCTTGTACACTCTCTCCCGGAGGAGCCCCAAGGGCTGGCTGAGGCAGCAACCTGTCTTACTGAGCACAAATGTAGATAGGAAAGAAAAAAAAGAAAGCAAGGCAAAAAGGAGATGGTGCCGCTGATTTATTTCAAGAGCCTTATCAAATACGTTAGCTCACTGTCACAATTAGGAAGTTGGGCCAAGGAGGAAAGACACATTTAGTCTTGTCATTTTTGCCTTGCCTTGATGTTGATTCCATCCAGCGACAGAATGAGAAGTTGGTTCAAATTGCAGAGCCAAGACCAATTATGAGCTCCACTCACAACTTTTATACCTTGTGAGGGGCAATAGTTAGGTTCCTTACACAGTGAGGAAGGGCCTCTACTCTGTTGGAGGATACGCGTCGTACACCAGGCATTATAGCTGATGGGGGTGGAAAATTTCATCATGGAGCCCCTGACCCCACTCCCACCACCACACACACCAGATCTGGCCTTTTCCAGCGCTTCTTATCTCAGCAAACGGTTCCAGCAGCTACCCAGTTTTCTAAGACAGAAACTAGGAGTCATCCTAGGAAGAATATCATCACCTGAATCTTCTACTTCCTTCTTATGATAACCAATCCCCAAGTCCACGTAAACATCTCATACTGTTGATAAAACAATGTGTAACTCCTCTAAAAATTACAGTATTTTCTAAGATACTTATACTAATAAAAGAGCATACCCCCCACACACACACACAATCACACATATATCTCAAGATTCAGTCAACTTATCACCACCACTACCACCATAGGCTAAAGCTAACTCCATGTGGGGCTGCCAGATAAAATGCAAAACTGGTATTCTGTATTTTTATTTGCTAAATCTAGCAACCTAACTCCAGCTCAACCACCAGAGCTCATCTCAATACTATAATGCTTCTCCATGGGAAGCATTTCCCAACCCCAAAGACATCAAATCTCCCCATCATATGGTCTCCTTTAAATATCCTGATACCTGTAACATACATACAAATGTATATTTATTTCTGAGATTGTTTGAATAATGTGTCTCATGAACTAGACTGTAAGACCCATAAGGGCAATGCTCATGTCTGGTTTTGCTCAGCATTTTATCTATAATGAATAAATGAATGAATGTACAAACTAGTAAGAGACTCTACGAGAAAAGTATCCATTTCCAGGCAGCAGACTCACGAAAGACTGGCATCCCAGTCCTGCCTAGGACATGACCTGAGTGAGGGGCATTCGGCCGGGTTTTGTCCCCAATTCTCCTTGGTGTCTTAGACCAGCGGTCCCCAACCTTTTGGCAGCAGGGACCGGTTTCGAGGAAGATAATTTTTTCACGGATGGGGGTGGGAGGAATGGTTCATGCGGTAGTGCGAGCGATGGGGAGCGGCAGATGAAGCTTCACTTGCTCACCCACCACTCACCTCCTGCTGTGCAGCCCAGTTCCTAACAGGCCGCGGACCCATACCGGTCGGCAGCCAGGGGGTTGGGGACCCCGTGTTAGACCATTCTCTCTCTGGATCTCAGTTCTGTCTTCTGAAGAGATGAGCTGTACTGCCTTTCCAGCTTTAAAATTTTACAATCCAGCAATTCTAAACCCCAAACAAATAGTGGACCTGAAAGAATATTTGGAAGGTTATCAGACCTTGAGGTTTTATTGGTTGACTCTACTTGTCTGCCCTATCATATGTCACGGAATGTACATAAAGAAGATCACCTCTCCTCTGTAGTAATATCCTCTTTGGCAGGATTCAAAATTACACTTTCCTAAAGGAGCTTAACTCTTAAAAGATGTGCTTAGCTCTCTGAAGTCAGATGAGCGAGAAGGGAAGGATCTTCTTGAGTAGGTCCTCACCCGTCCTTGCAGGAGCTTTCATTCTTCAATATATGCAAATCAATCAATGTGATACACCATATAAACAAATTGAAGGATAAAAATCATATGATCATCTAAATTGATGCAGGAAAAGCTTTCGACAAAAGTCAACACCCATTTATGATAAAAACTCTTCAGAAAGTGGACAGAGGGGAACTTACCTCAACATAATAAAGGCCGTATTATTATTACAAACCCACAGCCAACATCATTCTCAATGGTGAAAAACTAAAGGATTTCTACTAAGATCAGGAACAAGACAAGACTGGCCACTCTCACCGCTATTATTCAACATAGTTTTGGAAGTTTTAGCCACAGCAATCAGAGAAGAAAAAGAAATAAAAGGAATCCAAACCGGAAGAGAAGAAGTAAAGCTGTCACTGTTTTCAGATGACATGATACTATACATAAGGAATCCTAAAGATGCTACCAGAAAACTACTAGAGCTAATCAATGACTTTGGTAAAGTAGCAGGATACAAGATTAATGCACAGAAATCTCTTGCATTCCTATACACTAACGATGAAAAATATGAAAGAGAAATTAAGGAAACACTCCCATTTACCATTGCAACAAAAAGAATAAAATACCTAGGAATAAACCTACCTAAGGAGACAAAAGTTTCCTGTATGCAGAAGACTATAAGATACTGATGAAAGAAATTGAAGATGATGCAAACAGATGGAGAGTTCTTGGATTGGAAGAATCAACATTGTGAAAATGACTATACTACTCAAAGCAATCTACAGATTCAATGTAATCCTTATCAAACTACCAATGGCATTTTTCACAGAACTAGAACAAAAAATTTTACAATTTGTATGGAAACACAAAAGACCCCAAATAGCCAAAGCAATCTTGAGAAAGAAAAACGGAGCTGGAGGAAACAGGCTCCCTGACTTCGGACTATACTACAAAGCTACAGTAATCAAGAAAGTATGGTACTGGCACAAAAACAGAAATATAGATCAATGGAACAGGATAGAAAGCCCAGAGATAAACCCACCCACATATGGTCACCTTATCTTTGATAAAGGAAGCAACAATATAAAATGGAGAAAAGACAGACTCTTCAATAAGTGGTGCTGGGAAAACTAGACAGCTACATATAAAGGAAAGAAATTAGAACACTTCCTAACACCATACACAAAAATAAACTCAAAATGGATTAAAGACCTAAATGTAAGGCCAGACACTATAAAACTCTTAGAGGAAAACATAAGCAGAACACTCTATGACATAAATCACAGTAAGATCTTTTTTGACCCAACTCCTAGAGAAATGGAAATAAAAACAAAAATAAACAAATGGGACCTAATGAAACTTAAAAGCTTTTGCATAGCACAGGAAACCATAAACAAGACGAAAAGACAGCCCTCAGAATGGGAGAAAATAGTTGCAAACAAAGCAACCGACAGAGGATTAATCTCCAAAATATACAAGCAGCTCATGCAGCTCAATACCAAAAAAACGAACAACCCAATCCAAAAGTGGGCAGAAGACCTAAACAGACATTTCTCCAAAGAAGATATACAGATTGCCAACAAACACATGAAAGGATGCTCAACGTCACTAATCATTAGAGAAATGCAAATCAAAACTACAATGAGGTATCACCTCACACCGGTCAGAATGGCCATCATCAAAAAAATCTACAAACAATAAATGCTGGGGAGAGTGTGGAGAAAAGGGAACCCTCTTGCACTGTTGGTGGGAATGTAAATTGATACAGCCACTATGGAGAACAGTATGGAGGTTCCCTGAAAAACTAAAAATAGAACTACCATATGACACAGCAATCCCACTACTGGGCATATACCCTGAAAAAACCATAATTCAAAAAGAGTCATGGCCCACAATGTTCATGGCAGCACTATTTACAATGGGCAGGACATGGAAGCAACCTACGTGTCCTTCGACAGATGAATGGATAAAGAAGATGTGGCACATATATACAATGAAATATTACTCAGCCATAAAAAGAAATGAAATTGAGTTATTTGTAGTGAGGTGGATGGACCTAGAGACTGTCATACAGAGTGAAGTAAGTCAGAAAGAGAAAAACAAATACCGTATGCTAACACATATATGGAATCTAAAAAAAAAAAAAAAAGTTTCTGAAGAACCTAGGGGCAGGACAGGAATAAAGACGTAGAGAATGGACTTGAGGATATGGGGAGTGGGAAGGGTAAGCTGGGACGAAGTGAGAGAGTGGCATGGACATATATACACTACCAAATGTAAAACAGATAGCTAGTGGGAAGCAGCCTCATCGCACAGGGAGATCAGCTCAGTGCTTTGTGACCATCTAGAGGGGTGGGATAGGGAGGGTGGGAGGGAGACGCAAGAGGGAGGGAATATGGGGATATATGTATACGTAGAGTTGATTCACTTTGTTATACAGCAGCAACCAGCACAACAATGTAAAGCAATTATAGTCCAATAAAGATGTTTAAAAAAAAAACAAACAAAAAACTGTCCTGGAAAATATGGCAGCCATCAGACACCCAAGACTATTTAAGGCTAAATTCGTTTACACTATTAAACTTAAAATCCAGTTTCTCAGTCACAAAAATCACATATGGCCAGTGGCTGCCATGCTGGACAGCTCAGAATACTGAACATTTCCATTACTGAAGAAAGTCCTACTGGATGGCATTGGTTCTACAGGAATCAAGAAATGGTTCCCTGCTCGTCCATCTCCAGGACCAACGTTCCGACCTTCTCTTGGTTCACTGCTTTGCTCTCTCTGAATTCAGGCTTTGTGACCGGTGCTGAAACACTGAACTCATGAGATCCTCTGTCGAGCTTCAGGTCAAAGGCCACCTCCTCCAGGGGACCGCCTCTGATGCGAGATTCGATGTAGCACCCTTGCTAGATGCTTCTGGGGCACGCTTGTAGTTTCCTTCTCAGAACATTCATCACGTCTCTTGAAATTGTTTAAATTTAATTTGTCTCCCAAGACTGAGGGTCTATAGAAACCCCAGAGCCACATAAGCCTGGGTTTGATTCCCAGCTCTGTCTCGGGCTCACTCCATGAACTAAGCAAAGACAGCAGGCATTTCTGGGCCTCATACTCTTCTTTTGTAAAATGGGGATAAACTGTACGCAGCTCATAGGATTACTGGGTAATTAAGTGAGTTGGTACACATAATGTGCTTTGAAAAGCACCCAGCACATAGTGTACACTGGACAAACATTGGCAGCAGTAAATAACTATAGAGCATAAGCACCTTCAAAGGCAGAGCTGCTTTGGTCTTCTGCCCTAGACATCACACCCTGTGCCTGGGGACAATGTTGAAACGAACTGTGTGGGCACAGAAGGGCTGCCTTTAAAACTGCACTGTCAGGAACTTGCTCTATAGATCTACTCAAAACAGTATAGTGAGATATTTGTACAGGGATGTTCATGTCAGCACTGTTTACAAAACACCAAAAAAAGTAGGGAGAGGGGCATCCAAATGCCCATCTGCAGGGGACTAGTTAAATAAACTACATATATTCATACAATGGGATATGCTGCAGCATTTATAAAGAATGAGGTGGAACTGTGTACTTAACACACCTCCAAATGTGTTAAGTACAATGGACAAGAATGCAGTGAAATAAACAAGTATACATGTTTATGCCGTATATTGTCTAAGTTTTCTGAATCTCTGCACTAGACCCTCTAACAGCGGTTTCCTATGAGGAGGAGGAGAATCAATTTATACTTAAATATACTTAAGTTCTTTACTCTAGAAAGAATTCCATCATGTACATTCATGACTTTTCCTGAAAACTGTTTAAAAGTCTTGCTGTGAAGAGTGATTTGTGTTGTGGTCTCTTCCTCTTTGGAACCAGGACAGGCCAAGAGGACAAAAAATGTCAGCAGGGGAAACAGACAGTGAGGACGTGGGAAGTAAATAAAGATATTTTACTGGTAAATCCACTGGTTTACTGACTAGGAGAAGAGGGAGGGAATCCATCCACCAGGGTGGCAATTTCAGACCGGTCATGTGTGTAAATATAAGAGCTAACACGCTGATGGAGGGCTTACATGTGTCAGACACTGTTCTCAGCCCTTTCCAATTATTGTCTCATTTAATCCTACCTATGAGAAAGCACTATTATTATCCTCATTTTACCGAAGGGAAAATGAAGACATGGAGCATTAAGCAACTTGCTGGAGGGCACACAGCTCAACAACAGAGGGGCTGAGACTCAAACTCTGGCAGGGCCACAGCCCAGCCTGCATGCTTGTTACTGTCCAATAAACAGAGCCGCCATCGAAGGGCTAGTCCAGGGGAAGCAAAGACAGAGAAGATCTATCCTCCCCTATTCTTGTGACAGCATCCAGCATTACATAAAAATTCCATTTTGCTTTCAGCTTATGAGAGTCAACACAATATATTCCAGTTGCTTCCAAAAAATTAGGAGCTGTCTCGTATGACAGGGAAATCATACAGCTAAAAGGTCAAAAGGCTGAAGAACACAGTCAAATGGCTGAAAAATGGAGTGGATTCATATGTGGCAAAAGAGAATTTCAACTCCAAAATAACTGAGCGACATTCACAGAAAGACGGTTTTGTGGAAGGATGATTAGACATTTTCTGAAAACCTTTTTCCTGTTGCTACCCACCAGGAAGTTGGGTGAAAGTACTAATGAGCTATTTTTACAACTCTTTAGTTACATCCAGGATCTTCTGAGGTTTTCAAGAAAGTGCATGGGATCTGAAAGTCCAACCACTGTGTTTGTTTCCTGGCAGCTGCATAACCTTGAGAAAGTTCCTAAATGCTACCTGGCCTCGGCATCCCCATCTAAAAAGTCAGGGATAATAGCTACCTCCGCCAAAGTGATCAAATTAATGGGAAAACAAAGTGACTCCACCTATGTATCACTTGTAACATAACCACCTCAATAAAATGAGTTGATTTTCTTTTTTGTCCCAGACAAGCTGTTGTCTAACCACATACTTTTTTCTCTTTCAACCCAATATACTCTTGGGCTTTTCACAACCACTCCCATGCTTAACCTCTCCAAAAAGGCAAACGGATGTTTTTTATATTAGGGGCACAAGCTCCCCTGATGGGCATAATAACTGATTTCAGACAGGACAATTCACTTCCTTAAACCAAAGAGGATCCACACTTGCTCTATTCTTAGCCACTTGAATTTTTAACTGTATTCACATTTACAAAACAACACACTGGGGCTTCCCTGGTGGCGCAGTGGTTGGGAGTCCGCCTGCCAATGCAGGAGACACGGGTTCGTGCCCAGGACCGGGAAGATCCCACATGCCGCGGAGAGGCTGGGCCCGTGAGCCATGGCCACTGAGCCTGCGCGTCCGGAGCCTGTGCTCCGTAACAGGAGAGGCCACAACAGGGAGAGGCCCGCGTGCCGCAAAAAAAAAAAAACAACAACAACACACTGAAGAAGCTCTTGGTACATCCACTCAGACCCCCATCCCTTCCTTCCCCTCACTCCTAGACCTTAACAAATCATCCTTGCCTCGGGCATTCTCAGATGCCCTCCCAGCCCACCAACCACCAGTCACATCCCAACACTTCAAGGAAACTACAACAATTGATAATCAGCAATACTCAAAGCAAATCTTCCTGCATTCACAATATAGGAATTTGATTAATAGCTAACCAATGTTAACTGTATATTCACAATTTGAAAATAAACAGTAGGTACAAAGATAACGCTCTTCCCTGTACCCCTGCAAAAACTATCAAACCAGAATCAGCATCCCTAAGATTTATGATCATTACTTAACTATTAGCCACTGCCCGGAACAGGGGCGATTATCATATCAAAGTTATAATACCCTTAATAAAGCAATAGCCTATTTCGTATTCATCCTTTGTTTTTAAGTCTCATCATGAAAATGCCACTGGGATCGTCCAGTAAGTCCAAACTTTGAGTTTAGAAAAAGTACATGATACAATAACTTGACCTACTTATTATTAATAGTATCATAGTATGCCCTTCTGTCTCAAATAATAACACTCAACAGAGCAATCAAGCTATAATATTGTTTTCAGAAAATATAAGTTTAATTTCCCCTCTACATTTGGCTTTGAGCTTGCAATCTGATTTGTAGGATTTCATCCCACAGATTTATTTTCACCTGTGTGAAATGATTTATATCCATGTTATCCAACACAGTTGTATTCTGAAATATTAAAAATGTTTATCCAAAGGGACCACGTTAAATAAATTATGGTCCATCTATTTGAAGAGATTACACGGCCACTTAAAAAAGAAAACAAGAAGTGCTCTATTACTGAACTGCGAAGACCTGTAAGACATACTGTTATATAAAAGAGCAAAGTGCCAAACAGCATGCAGTGTATACTACCTTCTGTATAAAACAGGGAAGAAATGGGAACACGCATATGAAACAAGTATGAGTATGTATACACTCGCACATGTCAGCATGTAGTGTATACTACCTTCTGTATAAAACAGGGAAGAAATGGGAACACACATATGAAACACATATGAGTATGTGTACACTTGCACATGTCAGCATGCAGTGTATACTACCTTCTGTATAAAACAGGGAAGAAATGGGAACACACATATGAAACACGTATGAGTATGTGTACACTCGCACATGTGTTTGTATTTACATTAAACAGTTTCAGAAGGGAAATCAGAAACGAGTAACAGCGGTTGTAATATCTGGGGAAAGGAGAAATGGAAATGAGGCAGGTGGAAGACAGACCTAGGAAAGAGCTTACTTATCGAATACTTCTGAAATATTCTGCTTTATGAACCATGTAAATGTATCATCTACTCAAAAACTACATTAAATAGCAATTGGTGGTAAAAAATGACATTCCAGTCCCTTGAGATTAAGACAGCACTACCAATAAGGTCATATTTTATGACTGACTATGATTCTTCTTCCTCTTCTTTCTTATACCATACATGCCCATATTAAACACACACACACACAGATGCACGCACACGTTTAAATCAATAAATTAGGGGCTCCCCTGGTGGCGCAGTGGTTGAGAGTCCGCCTGCCGATGCAGGGGACATGGGTTCGTGCCCCGGTCCTGGAGGATCCCACGTGCTGTGGAGCAGCTGGGCCCATGAGCCATGGCCGCTGGGCCTGCACGTCCGGAGCCTGTGCTCCGCGGCGGGACGGGCCACAGTGGTGGGAGGCCCGTGTACCGCAAAAAATAAATAAATAAATAAACAAATAAATAAATAAATAAAAATAAATTAAAGGAGAAAACTCAAGTGAAAAAAAAAAAAAACACACAAAACCAAATTATTTTTATGGTGCTCCACAAAGCCTTATTCCATATTCCATATATTTTATTATTATTACTCCCCTTAAGGTGAACTGCAGCCTCCTACAGATATTCAGACTTCACTAGTCCACAGAATCTTTGCCTGGATGGCCCTGGATCCTCTGGAGGACCCAGCAGAGAGGTATCCTCACCGCTGCCATACAGATCAGCTCACCTTCATAGGTGCCGACTTCTAGAAGAGTCCCGCTCTGCTCGAGGTCCAAGAACTCCTTCACAGTCAGAAAGTTATAGTCCACGCCAGGCACCTCTCCTTCTCTGGGAGACCGGGTTGTGCCTGCAGCAGACAAGACAAAGGCACGAGAAATCATCAGTCCACTGAAACAGGAAGCACCCCATCCAGGTGTAATTAAAATAACCTGTTCAGTAAGCTGGAGTACCTAAACTGACAGACCCGCCTACTGAGACAGGGACCTGGCAAAGACAACTTCTTTCTAGCAGAAAAGTATCCTCACTTCCATCCTCTGATGCCTGGGCCCCTCAAATGCAAGAAAGAGAAAAACAAGCAGAGCTAGGCAACCCGGGGAGATTTTTATCACTTGAAACATGCACTGAATGAAAAGGGTGAACTGGATTTTATACAGATGACATTCACAGTCAGCAGCTTTTAGGGATCCAGTAAGTTCTAAAAAAGATATCCACCTTGGGCTTCCCTGGTGGCGCAGTGGTTGAGAATCTGCCTGCTAATGCAGGGGACGCAGGTTCGAGCCCTGGTCTGGGAAGATCCCACGTGCCCCGGAGCAACTGGGCCCATGAGCCACAGCTACTGAGCCTGCGCGTCTGGAGCCTGTGCTCCGCAACAAGAGAGGCCGCGATAGTGAGAGGCCCGCGCACCGCGATGAAGAGTGGTCCCCGCTTGCCACAACTAGAGAAAGCCCTCGCACAGAAATGAAGACCCAACACAACCAAAATAAATAAGTAAATTAATAAATTCCTGCCCCCAACATCTTAAAAAAAAAAGATTAGCACGTTTAAAAAAAAAAAAAAGATATCCACCTTAAGCTCAGAGCCTAAGGGGTTTATATTTTTATCATAGGCCTCAAAATTCTTGTGTTCCTCAACACATCTGGCAACTTCCAATGTAATAAGCCCTTTGAAGAAAATGACACCCACTGCATAAACACATCACTAGAGAAATTCAATTGCCCAAGATCTGTGGCTGGATACCTCCCAGGGATTAAAATGTTGCTGCTCTCCATGTAATTAATATGTTTGGCAAAAAGAGGCCACCCATAACTTCTGATGGGAGAAAAAGGACACTGCATTTGCTAGAAAATTGCCCCCCGAATTAATCTCGTCATTCTCTCAAAGACTAATAAATATAATGATTCTTCTTATGAAATAACACAGAGCCTCTAGAATATTTAAGTCACCCAGCTCAGGTGCTGGGCGGGACACCTATCAATTTAGCCCAACCTCCCCCCAAAGTGTGGAAGGAATATGGTTTACACACAAAACAAAGAAAGAAAATAAACCAAGAAGCAATTACATAGTGTATACTAGGAACCTGTGTTCAACGTTAGGAGAGACCAAAAAACAGCAAAACTCATGACTTCTGCTCCTACATTCAAGTTAGGGGATATGATCAACATGGGTTCATTTTGCAAGACACCATTACCTATGGCACTTTCAGGTCAATGTTTTTTTAATATAATAAGCAGGGATTTTTCCCTAGTCCTAATTCTCCCTAAAATAATGAAACAAGCAACTGTATGTTAGCTCCAGTGCTCATGGCAGAGCACAGTCTCTGATCATGTGAATTTCCATGCACTTACAGTGGATACCCAGAATTCTCTCAAATCAAAAAACTCAACAGTTGTTGCATATTTCATTCAGGCTAAATGCATTTTTAAACAAGCCCCGTTTTTCTATTATCTGAAATTTGAGTGTTATAAACAGCTGCAAACTGTCCATAGAACAATTATATTACAAACGTTAGCTTATGCCCAGCACGCTGGGACTTTCTGGTAAAGAAGCCTGCTTGTATAGTGTCCAGCAGTCTACTCTTGTAGTGTATCCTAATTTGTTCCCATTTCTGGCTCCCTTGACAGATGATGACAAGGCCATTGAAGTGCTTCACAATATTTATATCTATGGTATCAAGCACACGGTGGGTATTCCAGAAGCATAAACAGTACCATACACTGTTGTAGAGCAGGTATATAGAATGGGAATGATGAACTCATAGTCTGTCTGGCTCACCAGGTTGTGGTCTTGGGCATGTTCCTGAGCTTCTTCTATTTCTCAGTTTCCTCACCTGTGAAATAAGGGTAATAATACTACCTACACTATAGGTCTGTTGTGTGTATTGAGTGGGATAAGACTTTTAGAAGGCTAAGCTCAATAATTGCTGCCAGATATATACTTTATGTTACTATTAGAATGAAATGAGTTGGTAGACTATTAGAGTTCAAATTTTATATATACGTATAATTATATATATTAATACATTACATATATGATTACATGTTTCATTTTTTCAAGAATTATTCACTAAGGCCCCAATACCTGCTGGGCAGCAGTTCAGGCACTGGAGAAGAAGCCAAAGCCCCTACCCTAACGGAATTTACATTTTATTATGAAAGACAGATTATAAATATGTATATGGATATACCATATAATTTCAAGTATCTGAAAATCTCTTAGAGGGAGGAAGCAAGGTGAGGAGTAGGAAAGCTACTTTAGACAGGTAATCAGGAAAAGCCTGGCTAAGGAGGTGCCATGGAAACCGAGAGCAGCACACAGGTGATGGGAAAAGCGTCCCAGCCTGGGCAAAGGCCAAAGGCTCAGAAGTAGGAATAGATTTAGCATGCTGGGGGAAGGGCAAAAAGTCCAGAGTTAACCGTAGCAGAGCAATGGAAAAGAGGTTAGAAATGAAAGCAAGTGGCCAGATGAGGCAGGCCACAGCAAACATTTCATATTTTATTCTAAGGATGATGGGAAGCCACTAGAGGGTTTTGAGCAGGATAGTACCATGATTTATTTTTAAAAGATCACTGAGCTAAGGGCAGGAAACAGGCAGAGTAGGAGGGTGAGGTGGGCAAAAATAGGAGCAAGAAGACAAGTTAGTTGGTTACTACAGTGTCCAGGTGAGAAAAAAAAATCAGGGCACAGACAAGAACAGTAGACAAAGGTGACAAGAAGCAGTGAGATTTCTATTATGAATTGTAAACATTTTAAACAGCTATAAGACATAGCCTGCAGGACAGATGTATTAAAAGTACATCAACTCATCAGGCCATGCTAGGTCTGTATTTTAAAGACGGAACTTGCTGATGGAGTAGATGGAGTGTACAAGAAAAACAAAAGAATAAGGACTGCCGTCTTATTCTCTGACCTGGGCAAATGGGTTCTGCCATTTACAGAGATCAAGAAGATGGGGGAAATGGTTTTTAGGGGAAAAAATTTAAGAGTTCACTTCTGAACACGTAAAAAGTATGAAATGCCTATCAGACACCTGGATGTAGAGAGCCGTGAACAGGTGACTATGTAAATCTGAAGATCAGAGTGGTGGTTGGGCCCTGAACTTGGGAGTCATCAGTAAACCACTGGCATTTGAAGGCAAGACACAGAAAGAGATAATCGAGGGGGAGAGAGAGTATAGCAAAAGCAGCCAAGAAGTTTGACTTAAACACAAAAACCTTATAGTTTTTAGAAACTGAGAAGAAGAGGAAGATCCTCAGAGGAGACTAAGACAATAGTCAGCAAGGCGGGAGCAGAGGAGGAGGGTGTGATGTCTCAGAGCCAAGTGCAAAAGCTGTTCAGCCGGTTACTCGGAAAACACAAACAGTCTACATCATATTGGGAAATTCCAGCGCAGGGCAAGAACAGAATCTCTTTGAAACTTGCTGTGAAAGAATCTGTCCTAAATATGTTTTATATGGCAACTCTCATATTTGGCCTCCATACCAAAATTCTATTAACTTAATCCACCCCCCCAAAATGAGGATAAATAAGACCAAACAAAAGATTTGTTGGGTTTTTAAAGTCTTCTACACCACACAGTATTGGGGTTTTTTTTCCTCCTATAACCATCTTTAATCTTTGTCATTTCTTCCCACGTTTTCTGAACCAATTTCTCAGTGTAACTGTAAAGACAACAATAACCTCTGGGTCTTAATTTCCTGAAAGGATTGAAAACAATCAAGAACTTGAAAAATGGAACATTTTAAAGGAAAACTGAAAACGAGCAGACATCATTTTCCCCTGGAAATAAATATGCTTAAAAGGACTTTTGAGCAGCAGGGGAAGGGAGTGGGGGCAGGTATATCTCCACCCACAAAACCTTCAGGGTTTATTACCCAGACAAAACCTTTCCACTCTGCAGGCCATGAGGAGGTTTACACCCAGTTATCCTCTGAGCAACCTGCCCTGGGTCTGGGCCCACATGACCAGGATCCATTCAGTGACGCTAGGGAGAAAGGGCCTGGGAGGGGACCCCGCCCCCTCTTTTCTTCCAGCAGAATGACAAGCTGCCTGCTGGACACATGCCTGGCAGATGGCATTTCAAAGGTTTTTCAGGAGCCATCTGGGGTGGGTACAATGATTACAAACCACGCTTCTAACAAAGCCAGAAGGGTTACTTCCTGGCAGAAGAGAAGTAAAACAAATTCTATCATGTTTTTCGGGGACAGCATATTAAAAAAAAAAAAAAAAAAATCACCAGGCCGACAAACAGAGGCTGCTATAGCCTACCAACACTGCTTTTTGCCGGTCTAGCTAGAAATCAGGCCAACAATATCTTGCACTTTTTATGTTTGAACAAACAAACACAGTGCCCAGTTCCTCGCCTTCCAAAAGGGGGGAAAAAAAGAAAGAAAGAAAGAAAAAGAGAGAGAGAGAGAGAGAAATTATCAAACGCCAGGAAAAAAATAATCGCCTCCATTTACTGGATGCTTATGTCTTAGGCAAGGTGTGAAGCGCTTAATCAACACTGCCGTATCCAATCTTCCTAGGAAACACAGGATTGTTATTATACTCATTTTTTGATGAGGAAGCTGATACCCAGAGAAGTAAAGTAACTTTCCCAAGGTCACATAACAAGTGAGCTGGGCAGTATGATTTGAAAGTAGGCAATGTGACTTTACTATCCCTCATTGGAAACCACTGTTGGCCAACAGAACTTGCTGCCATAATGGAAATGATCCACAGATGTCAGTCTAACATGGCAGCCACTAGCCACATCTGGTTATTATTATTTTGATTATATACATTTCAGGTGTACAACGTTATAGTTCAACATCTGTACACATGTGGTTATTGATACGTGGCTAACATGACAGAGGAAATGAACTGAAATTTTATCTAATTTTAATTACTTTAGATTTAAATAGCCACATGTGGCTAGTGGCAACTGGACTGGCCAGTGCAATTCTAAACTAGGAGGGCATTTCCAGTACAATGTTCACTAGCATGCCCCCAAAGCACTTCCAGCTCTCAAAATAAAAACAAGAAACATATCAAACTGCAGAATCTTGTACTCATACAGGAAACCCATCCTTTTAAAAACTCTTATATGCTTTGAAAAATGATCTACTCAAACTGTATGTTTTGTACTAAAAATTCCGTTTGGTTCCTGTTGGCTATGGTCTCTTAGAAAAAAAAAATTCTCCTTAGATAAATTGTGGCATCATCGTTTATAGCCAAAACAAAAACCAAAGACCAGACCAAAACCAATACAGTCCCCCAAAATAAACAAACAAATAAAACTGAGTGCCTATGAATATGGGAATGACTGAATGAATATGGTAGAGTCATCCTTAGGAAATATATATATACATACATATTTTTGCTATATAAAGAATACTTGTTAGATGTACATGCAGTTACCAGAAAGAATATCTACAATGTACAGTGGAGTGATATAAAGTGCAAAAAAAAAACCCAAAAAACACTGCAATTTACTGAAAAAGAGGAAAGAAAACCCTATGGGTGTTGCATGTTTTATGAGTTAAAAAATAGTTAAACGGAGGGAACAAACGCTTAACAGTGGCAACCTCAGGAGGGTGGGTTCAGAAATGGGAAGAGAAAAAAGGACTGTTTCTTTAAATCTCTCTGAATTGTACCACTGCTCACGTAGTTGTTTTGGCACTTTATAGATCAAATAAAATAATTATTTAAGCAATCTTTACCTGATCCTTGGGCTTCCTACTCAAACAACTTCAATATTAGCTTAGTCCTTGCAAAAACGCGCCAAAGAATAGAGCCTCCAAGTGAATCAAACACACAATATTTCCCAAGGTTTCCAACCTCATAGAAAGCCAGCATCAATGTCTCCAACACTTGCCTTTAGCTATGAATAGGACAAATAAAGTTGAGAAGGTGGCACTATTTTTCTGCCTGATTTTGGTTTTTAAACCTCAAACTGTTCATCACTTAAACAGAGTCCTTTTGAAGTGTTAAAATTTAACAAGATTTGCACCAGAGCAGTGAATACTATCAGGCTTTTCTGCCACCAGATCACAACTTAACAAGCTAATTTGAGCTATTCCCTGCTGACTGTCTCAGTATGAGTTAGCAATGCCCCCAAACGTCTGCCCTGAAAGCTTGAGTGGCTGCTTGCTTCTTGGGCACATTCTATGGTTCATAAACTTTCAGTGTACCTGGCATGAGTGATCCTTGCTGAGGAAATCAGAAAACGACCTTCCTTGTCACCAAACTCCACGAACTATGGCTACAGAAATGAAACCAGATTCGGAGCTCATTTGCTCTCTCTTCTTATTCTAGAAATTCTCTTGAAATATCCAGTTAAGGCAGCAAATAAATCCTAGAAATGAGACACTAACGTGCTATTTCCTACTGCTATGTGTTCCCAATACCATCAGGTTTCTAGGCAAGGCATCACTCAGCACCTATCCAACTTGCTTCAAGGCCAGGTTGCTAATACAGTGATTATTACTCTACTAAGATTAAACTGTTAATACTCAAGGATATCACCTGATGTTCAATTCATCTGGGTCTTGCTTATCCAAATCTAACAATAAGACTTCCAAAAATTATAGTCATCCCAACCGCTTCCATGTTAAAGAAAGTGCATGATTTTCTATAATAAAACAAGTATTTACATTGCTTGAAACTGGTTAAATATCTTGGATAGCCTCATACTATTCATTCTTTAGTTGATGGAGATGAAGCAGAGAAGAACATGTTGTTTCCCCAAATTCACTCAGTTACCTACCACTCACACAATTTTTGCCCTATCTCAGTACCAGCAGTACTACTGACTCAGTATTTTCACTTCAAGTCAAAGCTGTTTAAAAAACTTAAATATATTCATGTAAAAAGGAAATGCTTAACTGCTACATACCTATTACAATGGATTAAAAAAAAATCTTACGATACCAGATGCTGGCAAAAACATGGAGCAACTGGAACTCTCAAACGTTGTTGCCAAGGATGCAAAATGGTACAGCTACTGGGAAAAGACTCTGGCAGTTTGCTAAAAAGTTAAACATAAATCTACCATATGACCCCAAAATCACACTTCTAAATATTTATCCTAGAGAAATGAAAACCTACATTCACATGAAAACCTATATACAAATGTTTATAGCAGCTCTATGCATAATCAACCCAAAAGAGAAAAACAACCTGAACGTCCTTCAACTGGTGAATGGATACACTGTGGTAAATCCCGACAATGAACTTGGCTAAAGTACAGATGTACACAACAACATGGATTAATCTCAAATAGACTGCGTAAGTCTAAGAAAAGCCAGACTCACAAGGCAACGTTCTGTATAATTCCATTTCAGTGATATTCTAGAAAAGGCAGTACTACAATAGGGATGGAGAATAAACCAGTTGTTGCCAGGTGTGTGGTTAGGGCTGACTACGAAGGGGACAGTAGAAGGGAATGGGGGGAGGGGGGAGGGGTTGAGGAGGCCGAACTCTTCTGTATCCTGATTGTGGTGGAGGGTGAAGGACGATGCATTTCTCAAAACCTACAGAAGTGTACACCACAAAGAGTGAATTTTACTGCTTATAAAACTTTAGAAAAGGAAACATTTAACATTACCTCCAGTGAACAATCAGTTTCAGCCTGCCATAAACAATAACTAAAAATAAACACAACCAAAGTAAAATCATTTCATCTTACCTAGAGCCTGAGGCTCTGAGCCTAAGGCCCGCATTCTCTCATTACAAAGGGAGATTAACGAACATTAGAAAGTTGTTAGAGACCTATTAGCACCAAATTGAGACTTTCTCCTTAACACAATTACAAGGATTTTTTTTTAAATTACAAAGAAGAGCATCTGCTTAGTATTGGATTAGATCTTCCTGAATAAAAAGCACTCGCTTTTACTGAAGGCTTTGTATCACCTGCTCATCCCACCAGTGAACACGAGGTATGCCCAGAGAACAGAGGACAAAAGACCAACTGACCTCTTCTCCTAAGAGAAAGTGTTTACGTTTAAAATAAGTCCACATGCAGATGAATGGATAAAGAAGATGTGGTACATATACACACGAAATACTACTCAGCCATAAAAAAGAATGAAATAATGCCATTTGCAGCAACATGGATAGACCTACAGATTATATTAAGTGAAGTAAGTCAGACAGAGAAAGACAAATATCATATTATATCTCTTATATGTGGAATCTAAAAAAATTATACAAATGAACTTATTTCAAAACAGAAATAGAGTCACAGACATAGAAACTTATGGTTACCAATGGGGATGGTGGGGAGTTGGTGGGGGGCGGGGATAAATTAGGAGTTTGGGATTAACATATACACACTACTGTATATAAAACAGATAAACAAGGACCTACTGTATAGCACAGGGAACTATATTCAGTATTCTGTAATAACCTATAATGAAAAAGAATATGAAAAAGAATATATATACAATACTGAATCACTTTGCTGTACACCTGAAACTAACACAACATTGTAAGTCAACTACACTGTACCTCAATTTTTAAAAATGGTTATTAAAAAAAGAAAAAGAAAACAAGTCCCCCACTTGTGTCCTTTCAAATCCACCAAACAGACAAAAACAACCCTATAGTTATTATTATTATCCCCACTTCACAGATGAGAAAAAGTGCACAGAGAGATTAGGTGACTTCCCAAAAATTACACAGCTAGTAAATGGCAGAGCCAGGATTTGAACCCAAGATTCTACTGCCACAGAGCAGCCAAAACCCCTGTATACAAAGAAGACATTGGGTATATAAAACAAACTAGCGGGGGGTAGAGGGATAGCTGAGTCTTCACAGCTCTTCACCGCCTGTCCTCATCAAAGAAAGTTTGTGCTGATGGAGTTAAGGCTGGGGGAGAATGCCTGACCCCATCCCCCCATGACTTCCTTAATCCAAAACCTGAGCTCCCAGGAACTATTTCTTACTACTACCTCTTAATCAGAATAATGAGGTAATTCAGGCCAGAATCCTCGGAATAGGAAAGTCAAGTAATGACTTGAACATGCATATTAACCATTCTTCCTCTTTGATGCGGGGGAGGGAACCTTGGCACATACATATTCGCGGAAATGCTGCATTCATTAAAAACAGGAAAGGGAAAATTCTCAAGCTGTCGTTGAGTCATTGCAAACATTCAGCACTCAGGCAATAAAGAATAAGATCTCCAACACTCGATACATCCTTATCAAAAATCAACTTTGGAGGATTATCTTGAGGCATTTTTGTTCAGAAAGGAATTCTGAAAATCAGTAATGCCATAGTCTAGTCCTAAAGACTGTCTATCATAAAAAGGGATTAGATCAGATAGACTTTATTATGACAGGTTATACTTTTTACTTTCTCTGAATTAATGACAGCAATTGTTTGTATATAATGGAATGAACGATTTCAACCAGGTAATTTCAAAAGCATGTGAAAGAAAATGATTATTTTGGTGAAAAGTTATAATTAATGAAAAATATCAAGTTTCCACAAATTAGGTGATTTTGTAAGCCCAATGCTAAATGCTTCTAATCTTCGGCAGCTTTCTTTCTTCAGTTTCAAAAAAAACAATCAAGAGTGACTGCCAATGAGTAGATGGTTCCTTTTGGGGGTAAAAAGAATGTCCCAAAATTAGATAGCTGGAATCGTTGCCCAGTTCTAGGAATATAATAAAAATGCTGAATTTTATGGAGTGTACAATGTCTATCAATAAAGCTGTTAAAAACAATATTGCACTACAACAGAAAATAGTCTCTGTCTTCAAGGATATTACAATTCAGTAGAGGAGCTGTTACATTTCTGTGAATAATATGCACGTGGCGTAATTTGTTCTTCAAGAGCAACCTGCTTTCATTAGTCCTTCCAATATACGAACCAAGTGCAAGCATGAGATCAGAAATTACAGACCATGTTATATTATTTTCCTAAAAACTGCAGGGGTGTGGAGTTTTCCCGGGAAGGCCAAATAGAGAAACTGTTATGAAATCTAAAATCACACTTGGTGAGTTCAAATTCCAGCTCTGATATTGACAAACTGTGTAACCACAGCCAAGTTAAACATTTTGGGCTGTGGTTTCCTCATCTCTAAAATGGGGAAATAATAATACCTGCCTCATAAGGTTGTGTAAGGATTATGTAAGACAATACATATAACCTGCTAGGCCTGGTTATAATCTGCATTCTGTAAACATTGGCCATAACAACAAAAGCATCATCACCATCACCACCACAACTCCCTCCTTTTTCTTTCCAACCATTTTGCTTTAAAAGTAAAGAACGTGACTATTGACCCTTCATTATACTGCTACCTCGGAACACAGGTTTTCTGTACATAATGCCTAATTTAATTCTCCCAGGAGGGGCATTTTTTTCCCACAAAATTTTCACAGTTCACATAATTTTCTATCCTTAATTATCATTTTTCAAAGCCTCTCACACGAACACACACAACTTCCAACCACAACTCTTTGGATTATCTTTTGCTAAGAAATCATAAAGTCAACTCGTTCTGTGAATACCATAATTTAGCTAATCATTTGTCATTAAGCACTGGCATCTGTAAGGATAGAGAGATGCCTATTTACTGGAATACAGTGTCTGAATTTGAGGCCCTCAAGTCCCCTAATTTCATGTAATCGTGATCCATATGATTAACTCCTTCTCATCGAAAGGATGTAATATTTACTTATTGAAGAAATACTATACACCTGGATATAAAGAGAGAAATCAATTTATATCTAGTACCAAGAGCGAGCAGTTATAAGAGCAAGTCAAGATGGATATAAGAAAAAAGGAGTTTGTATTGATTTTAATAAATACACTGGTTCTCAGCTGACCTAGTCATGACAGTTCTTAAAGCCTTCTCAAGTATACAGACTAATAGTCATCACCATGTAAATTTTACTTTGGCTCTCATCAAGTATATACACTGCTATGTCAAAGTAAACAAAAGGAAACAGTGTGTGACGGAGGATATGAGATGCTAAAAGAATAAAGAGGAGCTGGGTACAACATTAAGCATATACCAAAGATATACGGTACTACTTATGTATTTCCTTACTGAAACACACAAGAGTATGGCCTTTACAGTATAAAGGAAAACGTAGTGTGAACAGTAAAATTTCTAGGATTATGTTTCAGAACAGTGTTGAAACTGAGCAAAAGCATAAAAACTAAGTATTTCTGTTTTTTTAACATGTACTTCCCCTCTGCCTTTTTAATTTTCCTAAATACCACCATTCACTTTGAAAAGCCTCTACTGGCACCCAAAACTCTGATTGGGATTGACATATATACACTAATATGTATAAAATGGATAACTAATAAGAACCTACTGTATAAAAAAATAAATAAAATTAAATTAAAAAAAAAAACAAAACCCCAAACTCTAACATTCGAAAAGTGTCTTATGAGCCAAGTCTGAGGAACACAGCATGTCAACATCACTTAAGGATGGATTCCCAGGTAGCTGAATTCACTCCTGGGACTCTGCTATTGTTCATAAGCCACTTATGTTTTCCCCCCATAAATGATGACACAGGCAGATTCCCAGAAAACTGAATTATCGCCTTGACTTCCCTGCCCTGGGACCATCCATTACCTTATCTAATGCTTGCCAATTATCTCTCTAACTATAAGTCACATTCCTAAAGAATACGGACTGGGAGCAACTACAAAATGAGGCAGACTCAGCTGATGAACTGTTATTGCCCTTCTTTTGCTTAGTTCATTTCTCAGTGAGCAATTACAGTCTCACATTATGTAGTACTTCCCTTGTCACAACTCTGGGTTGTTTTATGTCATAGACTACACTTCCGAGATGGATGAGTCATATAAATGATTATTTTTCACTCTGCCTGGTAAGCCAAATGAAGTAGATTTTAGAGGTGAAATTAAACACAAATTATTCTTCTTATTATTATTATTTTTTTTTTTTTTTGCGGTACGCAGGCCTCTCACTGTTGTGGCCTCTCCTGTTGCAGAGCATAGGCTCCAGACATGCAGACTCAGCGGCCATGGCTCACGGGCCCAGCTGCTCCGCGGCATGTGGGATCTTCCCGGACCGGGGCACGAACCCGTGTCCCCTGCATCGGCAGGCAGACTCTCAACCACTGCGCCACCAGGGAAGCCCCAAACACAAATTATTAATGCTTCTAAACATTCGCTTGGAAAAATGTAGACATTGATGAACAGAAGTCTGTGCTCATGTGATATCACCCACACTGACTTTTAAAGGAACTATTTCATCAGAAAACTATATGAGGTATCGAAAGGTATTACTAGAAAATGAGTGGCCAGTTTTGAAAAAGTAAAATCAAGTAGAAATGTTTATTATTATAAGGTACTTAGAATAATTACTACTTTAAAACTATAAATTATTCTATGCTTTCTAATAGAAATTGTCCCTTTTCAAACAAGCCTTATTTCATAGATGCCAGGTGAGTGAAAGCGCTGCCTTCCAAACAGGCCACATCATTTTTAGTCCACAGACTTTTCCTTAACCCAAGAATGAAAATTACACCATTGTCATCTGCACAAACTGGACCTAATAGGAGTCCAGATAAAATCGGGCCAAGGATCAAATCAATGACTCTTTATTAAAGATAGAAATTCTAAAATCGATTCATTAAAAGGTAATGACATTTTAGTTCTGACATATGAACAATCTATCCTTAGAAAAACACGAGTGCTTTCATTTGTTTTTGTTTTATTTCACACCTATTAATTAAACATCATATCACACAATGCTTACTGATCCTCACTCTCGAGTTTCATCTAATTCATCATCCCTGTCAACAGCGCCTGCTGATCAAGGGCAGGGAGAAGGGAGAGGCAGTCTTTATTTCCTTGATCTGGCAGCACAGGTACCAATGCCATTAGCTTCCTGTCAGCAGGTGAAGACCTGGGGATGTGATAGATGATCCCAGAGCTCTTACAAGGAGTTTTCATCAGACACCTGCCTCTTAACCTATTTACCCAGCAGTTACACTCTCACCTTCTAGGAAACCCACATCTTTGCCCAGAGGGAGCAAAGAGTCAAAGTTTTAAATAAACCCAAAAGCTACTGCATGGGCTTCCACAGGCGTAGCTTCTCAAAACAAAACCAAAAGTAAAAAAAGGTGTAAGTATTTGACTGAGCCAGCTGGGAAATCCAGAAAGCCTCTTCTGCTCTCAACATGTAATACACGTTACATCTGAAAAGAGTAATCAAAGATTAAAGCTATTCATTTTTAAAGTTAGTGAGTTTACAAAAGTCTGTACAAAAAAATTTTTGTTTTACCTATGTAAAACAGGAAATGAGACATTTAAGAGGAAAGAGTGCTTTTCTAAACCTTTAAATGAACAGCAACTAATGTCAATGAATGACATTTACACCAAATTAATGGAAAATATGACATTCACAAAATAGGACCCAAACCAATTTGAGGTAGAAGTGGCTACACTAAAAATTAATAAACATGACTCTCTTCTCTCTTCAGAGTACATGCTCTAGAAAATTTAGAACCCATAAAAGAGCACAAAGAAAGCAAGCATCCCCACCATGCAAAAAGGAGCACCATCAATATGTCAAAGGTTTGAAGTCCCCAGTCGCCACTCCAGGCCCAGGGATGAAGTCCGGGCATCTTCAGGTAAATTCGCAGCCAACAGAATTGTCCCTAGCCACTGCAGGCTCCATTACAATCAACACTCAACAACCGCGGGCCGACCCCTGACAAAGGGAAAGCACTGCTATCTTCCACAGCCGCATTAGCATGCCTGCCACTATGATGCCTCAATTACACGAACACTAAATATGAGAGTGAGGACACCGTCACAAAGTTTATTGGAGGAAGTAGTACTGACGGATGCACAATTCAGAAATCTTTCCATGGAGTCGAGGGACTGGAATTATAAACATTCCAAAATTTATCAAAAGCAATTTCTTGCCTCAGGCTTCAAGCTCTGGGTCATGAAACAGGTTTAACAGTGATAGTGGTAACAATAAAGAGGAGGAAGAGGAGGAGGAAGAGGAGGGAGGGGAGGCAAGGGGGAGGGGAGGGGAATGGGGAGGGGAGGAGGGAGGAGGGAGGAGGGAGGAGGGAGGAGGGAGGAGGGAGGGGGAAAGGGGAAGGGGAGAGGGAGTCGCAGCAGCAGCAGCCATAGGTGTTAAATTTATAATACAAGTCTACTATTATCACCACCACAACCAAGTACTTATTAAGTACTTACTATATGTCAGCCACTGTGCAAAGTACATTTTTTTTCCCCTGAAACTTTATCATAACCACAGGGTATAGTATTAATATCCTTGCTTCTCAAATGGGGAAACTGAGCACTGAAAAAGACATATCACCTGCCTACAATGGTCACACAGTTAAAGAGGGGACTGAATTGGGATTAAAACTCAGGATTTTCTGACGTCGGAGCCTAAGTTCTGAAGTCTGATACCAAATGGCTTCATGTCTCCCTTTGTGCCAGCCCTGTTGGTCTCCTTGTTCCTAGAATACTCCATGCCTCAGGGCCTTTGCACTTGCTATATATAACTCACCCCTAAAACGCTCTTGCTCCAGGTGGTCACTCTTCCTCCAGATAACCTCAAGGCTGCTCCCAAACCTCCTTCAAGTATTTGCTTAAATGTCACTGCTACTGACTGTTTCATGTCCCCCCAAAATTCATATGTTGAAACCCCAAGCCCCAACGTGATGGTATTTAAAGGTAGGGTCTCTGGGAGAGTTTATATGAGGTCATAAGGGTGGGGCCCTCATCATGGTTTATTAGTGCCCATATAAGAAAAGACACCAGAGAGAGCTTTCACGCAAGCTCACACTCATGCTCTCTATCTGGTAATTGAGGACACAGCAAGAAAGCAGCCATCTGTAAGCCAGGAAGAGGGCTCTGACCAGAACCCAACCACACTGGTACCTTGACTTGGATTTCCACCCTCTAGATTGTGAGAAAATAATAAATTTCTGTTGTTTAAGCCACTGGTTTGCTATGGCAGATGGAACAGACTAGTCATCTTCTCCGTACGGAATTCCTTAATTTAAATTGCCTTATTTTAAACTGCAACCTCCTTCTCCATCCCTGCCCCCCACCCTGTACTACCCATGCTGCTTTATCTTTCTCCATAGCATACATCACCGCCTGCGCTGGTTATTAAAGCGGTCTCTCAGCTCCAAACCCACCCCTCCATACTCTGCTCTGTGACGCTGGGGTAGGAGTCTGCAAACTGTCTTTCCCAGGATTCTTGTGTAACAGAGACCAATTGAGGGAGATTGAGAGGCCAGAAGAATGGAGAAGGGACTTGCTTCTTTCCACTTGTTTGCTGTTCCTGTCAGTGTATCCCCGGCAGAGGCTCTTCACCTGGTAGTATCACTTGGTTCCAGGCCACAGATTCCTTAGAACCAGCCCCATCTCATCTGAGAGGTACCTGCACCCGAGGGGCGGTGCTGCCTCCTCAGAGGTCTGAGCTTTCAGCCATGGGGACCCTCCCCTAACAATCCCATCCTTTTTAGTTGGACCCTCCCTCCTGAAGAGTGTGAGCTACTTCATGACGTTATCGTCTTCTCTTTGTGTGACACATAGTTCCCCTTTTGCTTTTTCAGACCCTATATTACTATAGATTCCCTGTGCTGAAATACCTAGTATTGCTTCTGTCTTCCTGACTTAACCCTGCCCAATATATTATAACATATTACAGTATATTTTAATTTTAGATTACAAACAACATTTAAAGTATCTTCTCACAGTGGAATGTAAAATCCATGAGAACAGAGGGCCTTCTCTTTGTGTTAAAGCAGAATCCCTAGCACCTGGAAAAGCATCTGGTACACAGTAGGTGCTGAATACACATTAGCTGAATGAACGTATCCCTCTAGTGAGTAGCTTAAAATTAACCAGAAGGGCTTCCCTGGTGGCACAGTGGTTAAGAATCCACCTGCCAATGCAGGGGACAAGGGTTTGAGCCGTGGTCTGCGAAGATCCCACATGCTGCGGAGCAACTAAGCCCGTGCACCACAACTATCGAGCCTGCGTTCTACAGCCCGCGAGCCACAACTACTGAGCCCGCGTGCCACAACTCCTGAAGCCCATGCGCCTAGAGCCCGTGCTCCGCAACAAGAGAAGCCACCACAATGAGATGCCCACACACTGCAACAAAGAGCAGTCCCTGCTCGTGGCAACTAGACAAAGCCTGCGCGCAGCAACGGAGGGCCAATGCAGCCCCACCCCCACAAAAAAAAACACTAACCGGAAGCCATTACCTAGGTTTCAGCCTAAAGACCTCCTTATACCCAAAGCCTCCCTGACTCTATCTAAAGCAAATCCTCTCTAATTCTCCCTCATACACCACTGCATATTTCATTCATACTGCTTTTCAGAATCTGTAATGACTTTGTGTATCTGTACAATTATTTATTACCTTTCTCTTTCACCATGATGTTAACACTGTAAGGACTAGGGTTATGCCTGTCCCACTATATCCTCAGTGATTAGCATGGACTGGGCATGCAGTAGTCGCACAATTATTTATTGAAAGAAAGGTACATTGGAGCTCAGATAACTTTACAAGACATGAATGCTGCCAAAAAGACAAGGTAGGAGGAGATGGGAGTTAGTAGCGATCTCATCGTGGTTCTCCTTGATAAGACTTGGAATTCTAAATGGCTGCTGTTAAATGAGATTTAACCCCACAGCATGATGAGACATGAAGTTATATTCATAAATTAAAATATTTCATAAACATCAATGCCATGAAAAATTTAAATCTGTGCTGAAATCAAGTTCCCTTGTGCGTTTGACAAATATTTACTTAACACCTACTATGTGCCAGATATTGTGCAAGGTACTGGGATACAGCAACAAAATAAACCAAAGCCTCTGTCCTCATCGAAGTTTACATTCTAATGAGTGGAGATACACAATAACTAAGCTAATAAATACGTCATATAACACTCAGTGTAAGGGAGAAAAAGTAGAATAAGAGTGATAGGAAATTGCGGAATGTGAAAATGGAATTACAATGTTCTCTTGGTCAGGGGATGTCTCACTGAGAAGGTAAAATGTGCACAGAGATCTAAAGGAAGGAAAGATGGGAGTTATACAGAAAACCTGGAAAAGTATTCTAGGCACACAGCATGTAACACCAAATACAAATGCCCTGAAGCAGGAACATGCCTGGGGTTTGGATGAGAACATGGAACAGAGACAGTCAAACATGAGAGCAGGGCTTCCCTGGTGGCGCAGCGGTTGAGAGTCCGCCTGCCGATGCAGGGGACATGGGTTCGTGCCCTGGTCCGGGAAGATCCCACATGCCGCGGAGCCATGGCCTCTGAGCCTGCGTGTCTGGAGCCTGTGCTCCGCAACGGGAGAGGCCACAGCAGTGAGAGGCCCACGTACCGCAAAAAACACACAAAAAACAGAAAAACATGAGAGCAGAGAGAGAATGAAGATTTGATAATGCAGGGAGATGGACGTCACCACAAGGATTTTGGTTCTTACTCCAAAGAAGGGAAGCAATTAAAGGGTTTTTACCAGACTAGAGTCAAGAGGTTTCACAGACTATGATTTTAAATAGGTCACTCTGTCTATTGGGTTAAGAATAAACTCTGTGATGGACAAGAATAGGAAGAGGAACAATAGTTAAGAGGATACTATAGTTATTGAAGTTATAGACTGTGATAAGGGAAAAGAGCTAGTAATCCCGCCCATTAAAACATGGAGTCCAATTCTCCTCCCTTTGAGTTTGGATCTGCTTAGCAACTTGCTTGACCAACAAAATATGGAGGAAGTGATGCTGTGTTATTCCCGAGGCTGATCAGAAGAATTCCGAAGTGGTCTCTTAGACCTGCTGATTGGCTCTTTGAACACAACAGCCATGCTAGAAGGGAGCTGGAGAGACCCACACGGAGGAGCTGAAGTTCCCATGCAACAGTCCCAGCTGGGCTCCCGGTCAATAGCCCACACAACCCTGCAGCTACAAGAAGTAAGCCCTCTAAATTCACTTGAACCACCCAGCCTTCTCTCAGTGGAACAGACACAAGACACCGCACTGAGCCCAAGTCTAACTACACATTCACAAACAAAATAAATGCTTGTTATTGTTTTTAAGCCACCAAGTTTTGGAGTGATTTGTGACATAGCAATGGATAACCCAAAGAGAATTCACTGGAGACTGGATCAACCATAAGGGAAAAAATAAGTTCCTAAGCACTTACTTGGGAGACATTAATTAACACAGTTAAGAATTTGAGCACTGGAAAGATTCGTATTTAAACCCAGGTAAGCCACTTAACAGGTGACCCTAGGCAAATTCATTGATATTTCTGAACTTCAGCTTCCCCATCTGTAAATGAGATTAATAATAGGGCCTAGTTCCTAGAGATATTGTTAGGTTACACTGAGATAATGTACATAAAGTACTTTGCCAGTGTCTGACACATAATGAGTGCTCTTTTAAAGAAAAGTAAGCTAGCAAAAGAATTGATTTTTCACCTTTTAAAAAACGGCATTATACCACACAACATTTTCAAAATGGAAACTTCTGTGGCTTGACTCGCTGATTTCCAATACATTAAGAGCTGAAATGCAACAAGAATTAGTCCCAGGGGAATCGGCCACCACAGCTGACTACCCATCTTCTAAGCATGAACAGTGTTTATTAAGACGTCTTATTATCATCTGCCAAACTTCCTTTCAGAAGCCTCTCGTGGCGGGTGAAGCATGGTGGTAACAGAAGGAGCTAACTAACTACCTCAGTTTAATACCTTTCCCAAAATTTAAGACCACCAAGTCTGTTTTGGCAAAGATTTTAGTCAACTCAGTGGAGAGCAAACCATTATGACACCAACTTATGAGACTCCATAAATTCATAAAAGAAAGAGAATGATTTTATCATTCCATCCAGAACCTTGCTGCTGATAATTAGTGCAAACTCCATTATAAAACCCAAGACATGTGATGTAACATCTACCACGGAGAGTGGAAGACACTTCAAACAGAAGGATCACTTTACCACTTTATTAACCTAGGCTTGATAAAAGATCAATGCTTGAGATACATCCCACTTCCACTTTATTACAGAGATTACACTGAAGACAGAGCTGATTTTAACAGTAAAAGTCTTTCTGTGGCATTTAGCCAGAAGCAATAAAATTCTGACCTAACAGTTATAGCAAAACAGAAAAACCTACTGCCATATATCTCTATGTTCAACAACCAGCCTTCAAGATATATTGCTGGAAGGACATTAGAAGGGAATGTTGCCTTAAAAGTATCAATAGCCCACGATTTAGGAGCAAGTACAACACATGTTTACAACTAGTTTAATAAATATTTAAATATGTATGCTGACACACCATTAGTTTGTGAAATATAGATTTCAGAAAATATTGACTGGAGTCCTAGACTACTTACTGAGTAAATACAAAGTACAATGAATATTCATGAATGATGAAAATTCACTGTTTTAATGTAAATATGCATACCTCAGTTCCTGAGTGATTTAGCTTCCTATTTGGTGGTTGTTAGATTATGATAAATATTATATACCTCTTACCATATGTTAAAGAGTAATTTAAGGCACAAGAGCTTAATGAAGAGTCAAGGTATCATTTTAAACTGCAAAATGGTGAAATGCATTACAAAGTCATCACAAACTAACAGTTCTAAAACTTCTCGTTTTTACAGAGAAGCCACCGTTTATCTGCTAAAGCATAAGCCAATGTTTTGTTATTTAAAAAACCTTGTAATGGCTATTAAGCTTATTGCTTAGTTCAATAGGATTTAATGTGTCGGAGATGTGTTTCTCTACCATTCCCATTGTTGTTCTTTACAGCTACATTAGTGTAAGGTAGCAGTGGGCTCCTGAACCCCTTTATCTCTACAGAGACGTAGCAATCAAGAGAAAATACTATCGCAGAGAGAGGAAAAGCCAGAGTTTCATTCGTCCTTCAATATTCATCATTAAGAACAATGATTTCCATTAGAGAAATGCAAATCAAAACTACAATGAGGTATCACCTCACACCAGTCAGAATGGCCATCATCAAAAAATCTACAAACAGTAAATGCTGAAGGATGTGGAGAAAAGGGAACCCTCTTGCACTGTTGGTGGGAATATAAATTGATACAGCCACTATGGAGAACAGTATGGAGGTTCCTTAAAAAACTAAAAATAGAACTACCATACGACCCAGCAATCCCACTACTGGGCATATACCCTGAGAAAACCATAATTCAAAGAGTCGTGTACCACAGTGTTCACTGCAGCTCTATTTACAATAGCCAGGACATGGAAGCAACCTAAATGTCCATCGACAGATGAATAGATGAAGAAGATGGTGGCATATATATACAATGGAATATTACTCAGCTATAAAAGGAAACGAAATTTGTAGTGAGGTGGATGGACCTAGAGTTTGTCATACAGAGTGAAGTCAGAAAGAGAAAAACAAATACGATATGCTAACACATATATATGGAATCTAAAAAAACCAAAAATGTTCTGAGGAACCTAGAGGCAGGACAGGAATAAAGACGCAGACGTAGAGAATGGACTTGAGGACACGGGGAGGGGAAAGGGTAAGCTGGGACGAAGGGAAAGAGTAGCATTGACATATATACACTACCAAATGTAAAACAGATAGCTAGTGGGAAGCAGCCGCATAGCACATGGAGATCAGCTCCGCAATTTGTGACCACCTAGAGGGGTGGGATAGGGAGGGTGGGAGGGAGACGCAAGAGGGAGGAGACATGGGGATATATGTGTACATATAGCTGATTCACTTTGTTATAAAGCAGAAACACACCATTGTAAAGCAATTATACTCCAATAAAGATGTTAAAAAAAAAAAAAAAGAACAATGATTTCTCCCACAGCATGGCCTGCAAATGTTAACAGATTTTCAGCAATAAAGAGATCTCAGTCCAACGATTTTGGAAAGCACCAGGTTTAATCCAATTTAACAGAATTCTCTACTGCAAGACTTCTTCAAAGCCCTTAAGATGCTCATTGAGAGTTTCCAAAAAGGGCACGCTATGCTGTGTTTACCCAATTCTTTCTTCAGTGGGCATTTCACAGGACTAGTGTTCCTTGGCGCACACTTTGAGAAACACCAACACAGGCTGGCAAAATTTGAGTACCACTGTCCCTAACCCCCTAGGCAGCTTACTCATGCTTTCAGAGGAACTCAGTATCAAGAAATGATCCTTATTCTACCCCCACTCCCACCACATAAAGCTAAGTTTAGGATGAACTCTCACAATGATTTATGAGATAGATTATCCCTTCTGGACTCAGAAGACAACAACAGCCAATTGGAATCTAATTACATTATTCACCAGTTTGAAGTCCTCCAACGGCTTCCCAAAGTCTACAAAATAAAACTCAATTTTTGTAGAGCTCTTGGAAGCTTTTCCACGACCTGCCCGTGCTTTCTTCTCTGGTCATATCTGTCAGCACTCAGCATCTCAGTTTTGGCACTCCTGGCGCCTCACAACCAGGCACATGCTCCACAGGCAGAGCAGTCTTGTTCATTTCTGAATGTGGCACCTACCGGGACTGTCTACACTTGGAGGCCTTAGGCCTGCCATTCCTCTCTCATACAACACTTAAACGCCATCAATTCGTACTGGACCCTCACATATTCTCTTGGTAGAAGGCTCAGCGCAGACATCGCTTCCTCCAGGAAACCTTGACCGTTACAGAAAGACTGGGCTGGGTATCATTACTGTGGATTCTCAGAGCATCCAGTCCTCCACACCACAGGACTTATCACTCTCCAGAGAAAGGATCTGTTTACCTATTTCTTCAACTAGCATGTCAATGCCCTGGTGCTAACTATAGGGTCTGGGCACACATACCATGTCTACTAAGAAGTCTTTTACACTGCAATCAGTCAATGAAGCATAGGTAGTTGCTCAGAATGTTTGCTAGTCCATAAGAGTCACTAAACAAACTGTTGTTGAACCACTGTATGCCCGCCGTTTCATCTTTTTTTCTTTTGTATCTATTTTTTAAATTTAACTTATTTATTTTAACTTATTTTAATGTAATAAATGTAAATGTAAGTTAACTTATTAACTTACTTTAACTTATTTTTTTTATACAGCAGGTTCTTATTAGTTATCTACTTTATACATATTAGTGTATATATGTCAATCTCAATCTCCCAATTCATCCCACCACCAGCCCCCCACCCCCTACTTCCCCCCCTTGGTGTCCATACGTTTGTTCTCTACATCCGCGTCTCTATTTCTGCCTTGCAAACCCGTTCATCTGTACCATTTTTCTAGATTCCACATACGTGTGTTAATATATAATATTTGTTTTTCTCTTTCTGACTTATTTCACTCTGTATGACAGTCTCCAGGTCCATCCACGTCTCTACAAATGACCCAATTTCATTCCTTTTTATGGCTAATATTCCATTGTATATATGTACCACATCTTCTTTACCCATTCGTCTGTCGATGGGCATTTAGGTTGCTTCCATGACCTGGCTATTGTAAATAGTGCATGTGTCTTTTTGAATTATGGTTTTCTCTGGGTATATGTCCAGTAGTGGGATTGCTGGGTCATATGGGTGCCATTTCATCTTGAGTAGAAAAGTCTACTTCAGACGCTAGGAATGTTGAATGAGACAATGCTCTAGTCTACACACTGTGCAGGTCTAAGAGAGCGTTAGAGGGCAATCACTATAAATGTCATTTGATGTGGGCAAACTTAATGAGTGACATCAGATAAAAAGGGAGGAGGGGAGGTAGGGAGGGAGGGAGGGAAAAGAAAAGAAAAACACAAGAGAGAAAAGCAAGGTAGAGTGTTCTTGTTACTCCATTTACATGAACTTCTGTCTTCACGTGACCAGGAGAAGAAAGGCTGCTCTCCCACTGGGCTCTGCTCCACGTGCATCTCAAAGTAAGCATCCTGCCCCATGGTGTGTTAGACAGGTCACCAAGTAAGAACATTTCAAGGCAAATCTTGACCTTAAACTATTTTGTTTGCCTTTTGTGCTTGAAAATGAAGTCATAAAACTCAACTGCCTAAGCATTCTAAGAAAGGATTCTTCTTTCAGTGCCAGCAAGAACTGGAAATAGTGGCGAGAACTAATATGCAATCACAAATTAGCCACCAGGGTGAAAATATCCCTTTCATAATTTTCGGTCATTTGGACAACCATATATATTTCCAGAGTGTACATCCTGGGAGATCTCAGTACAGAAAAGTCAATGATCCTCTTATTCCTGACACCAAACAGAAATTCAAATTTCGAGATCACATAAAACAGAGCCCTCAAGTTACTCCAGAGGCTGTTACAAAGCAAATGCTCAATGAAACTTTGAGAGAGGGAGGGAGGGAGGGAGGGAGGGACGGCAAAGAGGAGAGAAGGAAGGAAAAAGGGAAGAATAGAAAGAATGAGGAAGGAAAGGCAAGAGGGAGGGAAAGAAGAAAGGAAAGTTGGTTTTGGTCTTTAGGACAGTTCTGTAATTCCACAGAAATCTTATACAACTAAAATTGTAACCTATACTCTCAAACCATGAGCCTTGGTATACAATGAAAATACATACTACCCAATGGAAAAATTCTGACATGTTCTATCTGGAAAAAATGGAGTCTCTTATAGACTCCATAATTATGAACACAAACAAAGGGCCACAGTAAGGCAGAAGTGCTCATTTCTCATCATGGGCTCAGAGAATTGTTCTGAAAATTCTGATATAACAGAAAGAACATTCTACATGCACAGCGCTTTGGCACTTCACAGAATTTGATGAATGTGAGCCCCTAGTTCTATCATTCTGTTCTTGCTTAGAGAAAAGGGACAGGCACGTAGTTGTTTTTTTGACCAATTTCCAGAGCAAATAAATGCTGAGGTGTTTCAGGGCATCGTTTAGCTCCAGACTGACCATGCTAGAACCGAGTGGGATCAGGTAAAACAGGGACAGAGAAAAACTGAGCAAATGCAGCACGCTCCACAAGGTGTCAACACATCCTGCTCCCCTGGCCTGCTGTGTGAGTGTGAAGACAAGTGAGCAATAAGCAAGTGTGAGTCCTCACTACAGAAGCAAGACGATGAGCCAAACAACAGATCATGCCAGGCGGGTATCTGATCAGTCAGGCCAGGCAGAGTTCCTTGCGGTCACTCACATGCTAACTCTCTCAGCTCCATGGGGCTCTCTCTGGAGGTCAGAGCTCATCCACAAGGTTTTGGCTGTGATCCAGAAAAATGTAATAGGAAAACCGGCAAAGCTCCCAGCCCAGCCCATTAATAATCTGCAAACCGTGCCCTTCAGATCAAGCACTCAAGACCACGGGGCTTGGAGGTGCAGCCTCACATATGTCTTCTAGAAACAATTACTTTAAAATAGAGGTTCATTTGTGCTGTTCACTAGAAATTATTCTCCGCTCCCCTCTGTTCCACCTCCCTCTGCCAGAATTTTAAACACGTACTTAGAGCTGTATTTCTAGACTCAAATTTTAAACATTCTCATCTCCCTAGAATGAGTCGGTGGTCCCTTTCCAGCTCACAACTATCAATCAACATGTTCCCCAGATGCAGCCATGCCCCTCTGCCCTGACGTCAAAGCTGCATCATTTGTAGACAAGCTTCCCGGGGAAATTCCAATGCGTGCAGAACAGAACGCCTTCCTCAAACAGGCAGCTCCAACGGATAGTCTCACAAACTCCAACTGATAGTCAGTAGTTTTGTTTCCCTTCTTCCCCTTAGAGTTTTTATGACCAAGCGTATTATCTGCTGTACTGAGATAATCTGCAGAGAAATAAATGGCTGATGTTTGGAATGCTTTTAAAATTTAGAGAACTAAGATAAATTCATGATACCTGAAGATTTCATTTTCACTAAAGGATCAGCTGTAATCTGAGAAATGTAAATACTAAGTTTAAGAATACTGAGTTTTCATTTGGTAGTGTATATATGTCCATGGAAGCAGCCACATAGCACAGGGAGATCAGATCGGTGCTTTGTGACCACCTAGAGGGGTGGGATAGGGAGGGCGGGAGGGAGACGCAAGAGGGAGGGGATATGGGGACATATGTATACGTATAGCTGATTCACCTTGTTATAAAGCAGAAACTAACACACCATTGTAAAGCAATTATACTCTAATAAACATGTTAAAAAAAAAATACTGAGTTTTTAAGTCCACTAGAGTAACTTGGAGAAAGGTAAAATAAAATGGTGTCTTTGTTTTTTACTGAACTATAGTTGATTTACAATATTGTGTTAGTTTCAGGTGTACAGCAAAGTGATTCAGTTTAATATATATACATACACATATTATATATATACACACATATATATTCTTTTTCAGATTTTTTCCATTGTAGATTATTACAAGATACTGAATATAGTTCCCTGTGCTATATAGTAAATCCTTTGTTGTCTATTTTATATATTAAAATGATAAAACATGTACTATTGTCTGGAATAACCATATGTGCTCCATGGTATTATCTTTTGAGATTAATATCATGGAGGTTTCCAATCACAGATACAAAGATCCTATGATTTGTGAAAATTTACTAAAAAGCAAAATGAGAACCAAAACATTATCTTACCAGTAATATAGTAAGAATGTGCCTAATTCTTAACATCCTCAGGTTCAATGATGAGAATTCAATTCTTTTTTTTTAACTGAAGTATAGTTGATTGACAATATTAGGTTAGTTTCAGGTATACAGAGTAGTTATTCAGTATTTTTGCAGATTATACTCCATTATAGGTTATTACAAGATAATAGGTATAATTCCCTATGGTTTACAGTATACCCTTGTTGCTTATCTATTTACCTACTATTACATACAGTGGTTTGTACCTGTTAATCCCATACCCCTAATTTGTCCCTCCCCGCTTCCCTTCTCCCTTTGGTAACCACAAGTTTGTTTGTTTTCTATACCTGTGAGCCTGTTTCTGTTTTGCATATACATTCAATGGGTTATTTTTTAGATTCCACATATAAGTGATATAATTCAGTGTCTGTCTTTGTCTGACTTATTTCACTAAGCATTATTTCTCTAGGTCTGTCCAAATTGCTGCAAACGGTATATTTTATTCTTTTTTATGGCTGAGTAATATTCCATTGTATATATATACCATGGGTCTTAAGCCAATTACCTGTTGATGAACACTGGGGTACACGAATCTTTTCAAATCGGTGTTTTCTTTTAAACGGATATATACCCAGGAATGGAACTGCTGTATCTTATGCTGCCTCTATTTTCAGTTTTTTGAGGAATCTCCATTCTGTTTTCCATAGCGGCTGCACCAATTTACATTCCCACTAACAGTGTACGAGGGTACCATTTTCTTCACATCCCCTCCAACAATTGTTATGTGTAGACTTTTTGATGATAGCCAGAGAATACAGTTCTTCATTCTATAAATATTTACTGAGCACCTACTATGTTTAATCACCATGCCTAGCGTAAGGGATGCAAACAGTTTCCTATCCTCACGATGCTCATTCCCCTGGGGACCTCAGTGACTTCACTGAATCAGAGCCACCGAGAGAGAGGGCAGTTTTTAGACAATGTGCGTAGAAAAAAGGCTTCCTGATCTTTGCAAAAGCAACAAAGAATCTTCTGTTACATATGGTTAGATTTTCGAACAATTAGTCTTATAGTCCCCATTTTCATCATAATTTTACATTGCCCTAATTCATTAGACCTTCAAGTCAGTAATATGTATTGTGCTTTTCACTCCAATGACAGGATGGGATATTTGATTGTTTCTTTTTTTGTTCCTGCCCTCCTGAGATTCCGTTCACTGTGAAGGTGTTGTTGACACCGCTACCGTATTATGCCAAAAAGGCTGCTCAACTTAGGGTAACTTGGGAGGCTACTGCCTGTAAAACAAATAGGGAGCCACTGAAATGGCTACTTCTTGCTTGTCTAGCATTTGAAACTTACAAAGTCAGGGAGATGGGTCCCCGGAGCATACCTCTGGGACACTAGCAATGTATGTTATGCAGTAATTATGCTACCGAGCTGTCCAGAATTCCTTATCTGCATGCAAATTAGGTCCTATGTGCTACAGCTGCTATTATGACAGTATTCAAACAAGAATTTGATAATGAAACTCTCCTCTTTATGGAAACACAGTTCAATTACTCTAATAACTCACTGCATATACCCGCAACAGCTCACCAACTGAAGAGCCTAACCCCCTCTTGCATGCGGGACCCCGCATTTAACCCACCTCAGCATCACTTTAAATAAGTAAAACAGCCAAGAGGGGAATCTCCAGGCTACCTTTTACAGACCTGACTTTTTCAGTGCTGTGAGGGGAGTGCTCTCAACTGCCGATGTGAGCAATCAGGTGATTAAATAGTCCCACAATCCTCTAAAGGTTAAAAAATCAAATGGCCATCAAAGCCACAGGTGTTCAGCCCTAGCATTTCCTGGGAATTGTAAAGGCCACCAGCAGGCAGAAGTGAGAAAGGAAAAAAAGGAGTATCCGGTCCTTAATTCCAGGCCTGAAACACATGCATAAAGGCAAGAATGCAGGCTTCAACCACTGACAGTGGCCATTGTGTTTCAGGAAGCCCAACAGTCACACATTTTCTCTTCCTCTGGTATTTTCTTGATTTCTCAAACAGCGGTCCTAAATCATTGCTTTTAGGCTGAACCTGCAGACAAAAAGTAACCACCCCTTGGTCACCCCAGAAGCCCTCTTCCAAGGAAGTCAAGTCCCAGCCAGCAGTCCCAGTATTTCCACAGCCGCCTGAGCTGGGGATGTTAGCATGAAGACACTAAGCAACGCCTCACATCTACATATCTGCAATATTGTTTTCAAAGTCAATTATATATCAGAGAGATGGTAAGTACCAACAGGCAAGTTCACAAAAAGTACAGAATACTGACCTTCACCTAAAGTTAATTTTATAGACTGCCTTTTTCAGTTAACTGAAAAGAATACCAAAAACTGAAGAGGACAATAAATTAATTCTAAACTGCTTATTAATTCCTTCTTGCTCCACTTCTATCATTTACATCAGGAAGAAGTGAAACACCTTAAAAAGTGTGACTTGAAACTTAGACTTTTTAAACTACCAGAAATACCACATTGGCGCTTCACTTTTATTCCACATCAGTCAACAGAGATTCATCTAATGGTGCAAAACTCATCTGTTTCCTCAGGACTGATTTTTTTTCAAAGTGGTGCAATCATCATCAAACACGGAGCTGCTCTGTGTAGCTGAAGCCTATGTCCATTCACTAGCCAGACTCGACATATATGTGCCTGTGGGGTCAGGGGCTGGGGCCTGAGGTCACTGTGGATGAACAAGGAGAGGGGAGTGCCTGTCCCCATGGAGTGGAACACCTAAGGACCCTGGCACTCACAGAGACTGCACCTCTCTGTGTGAGAGAGTGGACAGGTTACAGAACACCTGCAACACAATTTCTGAACCTGTAACACAGAGAAAATGCCCCCCACCACAAAGAGCTATTTAAATTTGATAATCTAGTTAAACATTTCACACAGGGCCGAAAAAAGAGAAAATACATACAGCAAATGTCAACTCACGTTTCTTTTCCTTCTTCCCAAGGTAAAAATTCATCACTGTGCTGATACGTTACTTTCAGCTATTCAAAATATTGCCATTAATTAATATCTAATTAGAATGTTTTCTGTTCTAAAAATAAAAAAAGAAATCCTGGGATTTCTGTTCCCATTTTAAAAGTGAAAGGTTGTGAATACTTATTTTTATAGAGGTAAAAGAGAAAAAACATACGCTCCACCATTCAAACCGTTCTACACTGTATAAATGTGCTGGCATTTAGTACATTCACAATGCTGTGCAACCATCATCATTATCTGGTTCCAAAACATTTTCATTACCTCAGATGGAAACTCCATCCCATTAAGCATTCACTCCTATTCCCCTCCACCCCGGCTCCCGGTAACTACTATGGACTTGCCTGTCCTGGACACTGCATATACATGGAACCATACAATATGAGGCCTTTTGTGTCTGGCTTCTTGCACTGAGCATAAAGTTTTCAAGGTTCATTTATATTGTAGCATGTGTCAGTAATTCATTCCTTTTCATGCCTGAATAATATTCTGTTATATGGATATACGACATTTTTATCTACTTATCAGTTGATGGACATCTGGGTTGTTTCCACCTTTCGGCTATTATGAAGAGCGTGCTGCCATGAACATTCATGTACAAGTTTTTGTCTGAACGTCTGTTTTCAATATTTTGAGTATACACCTAGGAGTAGGTTTTAAATATTTTAAACATAGATACATACATATGAAACATATACATACATAAAGCACAAAACATACATACATACGTATACACACATATAACACATACGTAGATACAATTAATAGGTAGTTACACTAAACACACACATACACACAGCATGTAACTTCTGTAGTAATGCTTTCCTATACTTGTTCAGTTAAGGCCTTTCCTGTTCCCTTTTCCATCATTAACTGAGTTTGACCAGCTCCCACCTTCACATTTGTAATCTCTTAAATGACGTTATATGTCTTCTCCATACCCACCTGCTTAAGTATTACCTTTAGACCTAGAAGAGTTCCTAGTTCATATTAGTTGTTCCATAAATGTTTGCTGAATGAATGAATGAAGCAGTACCTTGCACAGAGCAAAGACAAAGGGAGCACCTGAAGGAAAATTATCCCATAATCAATATTCAAGGTTCAAATAAAGAAGGGTATACTTCAGTGCTCAGAGTGCTACCTTGAATTTCACTTTCTGAATACCTGTTACGAATTCACCCATGTTGTTGAATTAGGCAAGTGCTAGGACTGATCTTGTTTTCTCCCTTCATCATAAAACTCCTCCAAATGGGATGGCACAGAGGTTAAAAATACAGGTTTGGAGACAGCCCACTGCTGGAATCTCTACTGGCCATGTTACTCTTTACAGTTCCCATAAGCTTCTATTTGCCCATCTAAGAAACAAGGACAATAATCCCCATGCCTTCGAGTTGCCAAGAGAAGTGAATGACGTAATCCATGTGAAGTACTTAACTAAGTGCCCGACACACAGTGCAATCAAGGGTACCTCTTACCATTAGTAAGTAGGTTCCAAGTCTAAGCTAAACCTCTCCTCTTACACTAAACCCTCTTAGGGCACACTAAAATCTCTGGGAAAATCAACTCTAACTGATCCAATCCAGACCCATGGTTCTCCATCTACGTACTGATGAATCTCAAATTTATAGCTGGAGTTGCAGTCTGAACTCTGCAGACTTGCCTATTATCTAACTTGCCTATTACGTGAAATCTCCATTTGGATCTCTAAGACATCATCTCAGAATTAATACAGCACATGCCTAAGAAATTATTATTGGAGGAAGCTGGGGGAAGGGTACACAAAACTCTCTGCTATGTTTGCAGCTTCATGTGAGTCAAACTATTTCCGAATTAAAAGTTATTAATAATCTTACTAAAATTAACATGGCCCAAACTAAACTACTATAGATTTGCTCTCCAGCCCCAAATTCCCCATCCGTCTCAATAAAGGAACCACAGTGTACCCCATGGATGGGGGGAAGCACTCAGGCATCATCCTCAGGTGGTAGAGAGCAGCGTTAAGAGCAGATGTCCTGGGGCCAGATTGCCAGGCTTGAATCCTGGCTCCTCCAGCTTCCAGCCAAATGACCTTGGGCAAGTTACCTGACCTACCCATACTTCAGGGTTCTTATCTGTAAAATGAGCATAAATACCGCCTATAGCACAGAGTTACTGCGAGGATTAAATGAGTGAGTCGATATACTAAAGGGTTTCAGTTGGTGCACAGTGCATTACAAGTTTTCAGTAAATAATTAGCTACTACTACTTTCCTTCTTTTACACCCACCTCCAACATGTACTCTAAACCTGACCTCTTCTGGCTCTTTCAACTGCCAACAGCTCTAGTATAACCCACCACCACCATTAATTCCCATAAATCTGCAAATCCTCCTATCACATGTCTCTGTTCCTACAGAGGATTTGCAGATTTATGGGAACTTGCCCTCCTACAGTTCATTTTCCATAGTAGTCAAACTACACCTTCTAGAACCTAAATCCAATCATCTCACCTCCTACTCCAATGGTTTCCCACTGAGAACAAAAAAATTTTTTAAGATCTTAGCAATAGCCTAATAGTCCTGTATGATCTCACTCCTGCTTCCCTGTCTAACCCCATCTGCCTCCACTCTCTTTCCACTAATTCCCAGCCACAGTGGCTTTGAACATGGAGAAGCTTTCGCGCTTGCTGTTTGTGGCAGGGATCACTACTTGATCTCCAACATCCATCTCCCATTCTTCCTAGGTAACAAAACTCCCAATTTCTCATGGCCACATGGTGTCTTAGAATAGAGACTACACTTCTAGACTGCCTTGTGGCTAGATTTAGATAGAGAACTACATTCTAGCCAATAAAATCTAAGCAGAAACATTAATACTATGGGCAACTTTCAGGAAAAGACCTGAAATCAAGAAGGCGCATCTCCCTTTAGTGCTTCCTGGGTCAGACCGGCTGTAGTACAAATACGGCAGCTCGGGTTGGATAGCCATTTTGGAGCGCGAGGTTGAAAAAATGCAAAGCATCAAGACAGAAGAAACCAAAAGCTGAGGAGGGCAAATCAAGAACTCAGAAGGAATGTGAATCCCGGCAACCATCAAGCTGAGTTATCAGCTCTAGGTCACTCACCTCTGCATTGCTAATGTGAGGGAGAAACACAATGCACTCTTACCCTGTTTAAGCCACCTTGAGCTCTCTCCCCCGTTTCTTTGCATAACGATCTTCCCCACAAATCCCTGCATGGCTGCCTCTTCCTCATTGGTCAAGTCTTCCCTCAAATGGCACCACCTTAGGGAGCCTTCCGTGACCACCCAGGTTCACCAGCACCCTTCTCTCTCTCCCAGTGTCTCTAGCACATGCTCCATGCTTTCTTCTTTGTAGCACTTGATAGCACAAGGAATTGTTAACTTTTAAAATTTCTGTCTCCTTTCACCAAAAGTAAGCTTTTTTGGGGTAGGGGAGGGTGTCTTCTATAATACCCACTCCCAACCCTGGCATTTAGAACAGCTCCTGGACCACGAAAGGAATGCAATACTTATCTTTTGACTGACTGATCTATGATGTGTAGGAATGGCCTTGTTTTGTGCCTCCTCCAAATACTGGGTGACTTTTTCATCTCTAATTAGTGGATTTAATTCAGTTGAACATTTATTAAGCACCTACGGGGTACAGACACTGGAGAAACAAAGATAGATGAGGCATGATCACTGTCTCCAGGGACTTCACAGTATGACAATAATGTTTTCCCCATTTCTTACCACACCATTAAATATTCAGGGAGTATATGGTAAGTTGATGGTAACTTTTGCTCTGTGTATACTTAGAAAGAAGCTTAGACTTTAGCCATTATTTTCATTTTTGGACCTAGTTTTGAAAAACACTGCAATCATTACTTTAGTGTTTTCACTATCACAAAATATGGACACCTTCCAAAACACAGCTTCAAAATGTCACAGAACACCCAAATTATTGAAAAACTCTGTCATTGCTCCATCCTCCCTTCAAAATCAGTTTCCAGAATTCAAAGACTTTGATTACCCCCTGAGAATAGGAACAAGCAGGATTTTACCAAGTGCTTTTAATGAGACCAAATATTCCCACAAGCGACAACTCCAAATAGATCACCCCCATCAAAACATGTTCTGCACATTTGAATAAGGAACTATCCTCGTGGTTAAGATGGTTTCTTGATCTAATTGAATGCAAGGTGGAAGCCTTGAAAATTAAGTCTACAAAGTCTTGTGAAATCATCCCACCTATAATATCCACCTAATCTGAGATTGGCCACTACTATCTAAGATTGCTTGTGAAAGCTTTTATCACTTGTGTAAATGCTAACAGGATATTTTTTCAAAAAATGATCACTAATGGTCCTATTTCCAGATAATGTTATGACACAGAATACAGGATAAAAGCACAATTTAATATTAGATAATATTTTAGCATTAAAAGGAACTGTTGGTTAAGAGTGTGGGATTTGGAAAGAGAAAGACCAGAGTCTGAAACTTGCCCAAACCATGTGATGTGGGCAAGTGTCTCAATAACCATTCCAAGCCTCAGTTCCACGAAAGCTAAGGTGACAAGTAAATGAGACCAGGAAATAAGACCACAGTGCCTGCCACAAATGTTCACTGTGATGTCAGTGAGAATGATGACAATGACAGCAAGAGTGAGCCAGAATTGGAACCCAAATCTGATTGCCTCCGAAACTCAACCTCATTTCACTATTTCTTGTATAGTTTTTCATTGCTGGTCACCAATCTAGACCATTGAAAGGAGCATTCAGCTCTGATTTTTAAGGTGCAGAAGCAACCCCATCACCATGGCAGGTAATTTGTGCAGCAGGAAGGACAGAGATTGAAGGGGAAATGCCAACTCTCCACATGGGGGACAAGGCACCATATGGCCCTGCAATTAGGGAGAAATTAGACAGCCAAGGGAAAAAATAACCCTGGCAAAACCCAATACGGCTGGTAGGAGATGTCAGCCCAGGTCAGCTCCTTTACAGGGCTGTTCTTGTTCCCCAAGAGATTTTACCGTCATTCCTGACCATGAATTTGAAAAGGAGTTGAAAGATGAAAAGGAAGACAGATGATAGTGGATATTTCTAAGGCCAGGTCATTAAAATAATTTTCCCCTTTCCTAAAAGCCTGGTGCATGAACAACTCTTCAAAGGGAAGATCTGCATCAAGAGAAGATCATTAACTTGGAGGAAGCTTAACAACCTCACTTTCCTGTCCCGTAAAAAAAAAAAAAAAAAAAGGCAGGTGAACTAGATGAGACGGCTCCTCTCTTGCAGCTCTGACATATGCTTCTGGGTACAGGCAATGCGCCAGAGACGGCAAAGGGAACAGGAGGAAAGAAGCTGTAGAGATTGATCCCACCAGTCCCTAGGAGTGAAGTTTATGCTCAAAGGAAAAGGGCAGGGAGTGTTGAAATAGGATCTGTAAGATTATATCTAATGTGTATTTCTATGAGAGTATACAGGTATGTTTCACACCAGGAAAATGAACATGGTAATCTTTTAAATCCAGAAAGTAACCCAAATATTCAGTTTCTTTCTCTTTCAGTGGGATGAAACTATCAATGACATGCAAATACCATCATTCATTCAGCTGAAAGCTATTTTATGCATTTGACTACGAGGGATGATTCAAAGAAAAACAGAGAAGGGCTGTATTTTGGCAAAGTGAAAATTAATATTTCTTAAAATAGAGATCAGTTAGGTAATCTCTTTCTTAATTGTGATGCCTCAATATTTTTTTATTGGCAGCTTACACAAAATCACCCTTCACTGCTACTTCTTTGGTTAAACAGCAGCTGAGGAAGCTGGCCTGGATTCAAGGACCATGTTTAATTTTTTAAAAAAAACAACCATAAAAGAACTAGATTCACACCCACTTGGTGAGATGCTCACACCATAAGGGGCACATGGAAACTGAAAACAAATGAAAAAGGCTGATTCATGCCTCAATTTCTGCTCTCTCTGGGGCTTTTACCCACAGTGTTGAAAGGCAACTGGCATGGATGGACTGTATTATTTATATGCTTTTCCTAATAGATTTTGATTTTGTTTTTTATATAGACTCACACTTCACTATTTATTATTATTATTATTGTCTTAATCTTATCTCCTCTAACAAGCTGTAAGTTCTGTGAAGGCAAAATTCATCTTTGTGTAATAACTCTTAGCACATTGTAAGTTCCTAACTTCTAGTACTTCCCACATAGGAGGTTCTCAGGTTCTCAGGAACACTATACTGGATAATATGAATGGGAAAAAAATGATCTGCTAATGCAATACGATGTTTTTTAAAAGACAACAGTGAAAATGTTATTACATCTTATCCTTCCTAGGGATTTTTGCAAAAAGGATGGTGAGACTTCTGACTGGCCCCCTTACAACAGTTATGAAGGTAAAATGCATAAGAAAGGATTCCAGGGTCTTTCCAAAGGAGACAATCCTTTTAATCGGTAGAGTAGAATTTGTATTGGAAATGTACTGTTTCGGTATCTAGTCTCCATTCCCCATTTTACTGCAGTCAGGTGTGTGACCCTGACCTAGCTATCAGTGTGGTCTATTCTCTAGCCAAAGTGTTCAGCAGTGGTCATATAACCCAAGTTAATCCAACTGGACTCAATCTCAGGACTCTGATTGTAACCATTTAGAAAAAGAAACTCGCTTTTCAGGGAGGCTGCTAAGCTGCAAGGATGAGAGTCTACAGATGCAAGGATGAGAGACTACAGATGCGAAGAACAATGTCACGCCCACCAGAGATGAGCCTGTGAATTCAACTAACACAGCACAGAGCAGAGCTGAGACAGGGCAGATTCATGACAACAACCTCTGGGTACCTGGATCCAGCCGTGCCTGAAGGCAGATATATCTTTGGATTTTTCATTAGATAAGCCAATAAATTCTCTTTTCTGTTTAAGTCAGTATTAACTTCAGATTCTGACTATGGTAATGGAAAAGAGTTCTAAGTGAAACATGGGTGTTACTGAGGATTAGCACAGGTTTGCAACACTTAGATCCTTCACAATATAACCCAACCAACTTTCTTTAACCTCATCTGCCATCATCCACCATTCATTCCATGCATTTAAATGTTAGATACCCTCCTCTATCGATTGCTCATGAAAAGACCATGCACATTTATGTCAACATGGCTTTGCTCATGACATTTTCTCTGCTTACAAGATCCTTCCTCCTTACTTTGTCTGGAAAACTACTGATACTACAAAGCCCATTTTTCTGTGGTAACCATCTTCAACACTCACAAGCCGAAACAACCACTCCCTTCTCTGTGCTCCCTTTGCATTTTTCCTGTGATATGGCATCGTGTGGCGTGTCACACTGGACTACTGTTACATGTTCCTTTGTCTCTCCTGCTCAACAGTCCATGTTCAAGAAAGTAAACTTACGCACTTTTATCTCCTCACAGTTTCATGTTCAATAAATGATTGTGAGAAGGAGAAAGGAAGGAAAGGAGGGCAGGGAAAAGGATGTTTTCTGAACAAGAGTCTTGAGGACCTGCAGACATCTTGCAATAAAAGCAAAAATCAGGAGCTCAGTATTGGATTCACGTATTTCCAAAATAACCTTCCCATCTTTCTCTTTACACTGAAGAATCACTAGAAACAATCACTGTTAAACTAGTAGTCAAATTAGGATTCCAGGGCTTCCCTGGTGGCGCAGTGGTTGAGAGTCCGCCTGCCGATGCGGGGGACACGGGTTCGTGCCCCGGTCCGGGAAGATCCCACATGCCGCGGAGCGGCTGGGCCTGTGAGCCATGGCCGCTGAGCCTGCGCGTCCGGAGCCTGTGCTCCACAACGGGAGAGGCCACAACAATGAGAGGCCCGCGTACCGCAAAAAAAAAAAAAATTAGGATTCCATGTTCTCCCCAAAGCTCTTGAAAAGCATATGTTTAAAGAGACAGAGAATGGGGACTTCCCTGGTGGCGCAGTGGTTAAGAATCCGCCTGCCAATGCAGGGGACACAGGTTCGAGGCCTGGTACGGGAAGATCCCATATGCCGTGCAGCAACTAAGCCCGTGCACCGCAACTACTGAGCCTGCGCTCTAGAGCCGGCAAGTCACAACTACTGAGCCCACATGCAGCAACGACTGAAGCCCACGCGCCTAGAGCCTGTGCTCCACAACAAGAGAAGCCACCTCAGTGAGAAGCCTGCGCACCGCAACGAAGAAGAGCCCCCGCTTGCCGCAACTAGACAAAGCCCGTGTGCAACAACGAAGACCCAACGCAGCCAAAAATAAATTACTTTTTTTTAAAAAGAGGCAGAGAATGAAGTTAAACGTAAACACAATTCTGAATCTACCTCTGCCATTTCCCATAGCATGCAGGTTGAAGCATAAGAACAAAACCAGAGGGCAGAATTATGGGTTTCAGGAAAGCAATGGCCTCAAGGCCACTAAACTCTCAATATAGTCAACAAACTGACTTAGCTAAGAATAATCCTTTAAATAGGATAGACTCAACAGGAAAATGCTAGGCCAGACTGAAAAGTACACGTCACACTTTTAGTGCAGTGCGACACTGGTCTCTCTCCCTCTCATCCAAAAATGTTTGTCTTGTGTTAAGCATTTTCTGAAAGAAATACACACTTCCAGAAATCTCCTACAAGTAGATTCATCCCAAGTTAGGCTGGGTTTAACTGTAAAATTACCAAAGCTCTTTGAAATCTGGAAAAGAAAATATTAGGGCTATCAAGAGAAGTATGTAACTGAGCTGAAAAATTAATTACAGCCTCAATGTAATTCTCTTCAATTGGTAAGATCCACTAGACACTGCCCTATCATCTAAGTCTCACTGAGCAAGATTCACGTCAGAACCAGATGGATATGAAGAGCAGCGGCCAGACCCAGAGCAGCCACTTTCTCTCCATTTGGTCCTCCATATTTTTCTTTTGTGAAACAAGACACACACACCAACTACCGTCCAACAGAAAAGTCTCTCCCACCCACTATTGCCAAGGGGCCATCTGAAATGGATATCCCCATTCTCTCCAGAGAACATCTCCAGAGAACAAAAACAACAACCAAAAAAGACTTCTGTGTCCTTTTAACCTGTACCCGCATTTGTGATCGTGGGCCAAAGCATATGTGCTCAATAACGGGGGTGTAAGGAAACATATGTTAAATAACTCACTACAGCACAACTCGGATCAAAAGCAGAGCAAACCTTGCCGTGCTATTCCTAGACACAAAGAGAGCTGGCTTCCTCAGTACTTTATCAGCTTGTGTACAACTAGTTAGCATATGAAGAGAGACCCGTGCCTGTACCCACTCTCTGGAAACAAAAGCAGTCTGTCATCATTATAAATAGTTTACATACCAATGGTTTCTAATTAACCTTTCACCAGTGGTTTTGACCACAAGGACTTTTTCTTTCTGAGCCTCAGGAACCAGAGAAGGACTAACTCTAGACTCTTAGCCTTGGGTTTTAAAGGGCTTTCAAGTCTGGATTTGAGTACAGCTCTGCTACTTAGGAGCCATGGGAACTTAGGCCAGTAACTTAACCTCTCTTGCTCCGCCATATACTTAAAAAAGGCATAAGAGCTCTCTCATAAGAGCAGTGGGAAATAGATTAAATAACGTATGGAAAGTGCTTGTCACCAAGATGTGCTCAAAGGGAGAGTCATAAAGCACACACAGTGACAACTAGTAGACGTTCAGTAGCATCTAAGGTATGATGAATATTCTAGATCACCTATCACAACCAAAAAATAGGAGAGTCTTAATTTATACTTGCCTTCCTAGACCACTCTACCCCCAAAGAACTACAAATCCCTTTACAGTAGTCCCTACTTATCCAAGGAGGATACCTTTCAACACCCTCAGTGGAGGCCTAAAACTGCAGAAAGTACAGGACCCTATATATACTATGTTTTTCTTAAATCATACATACCTATGACAAAGTTTAACTTACAAATTAGACAAAGTAAGAGATTAACAACAATAACTAGTTAAAAAGTAGAACAACTATGACAATATACTGTAATAAGCATTACGTGAATGTGGTCTCTCAAAATATCTTACTGTACAAATTTCACACCTTTTCCCATCTTAACTAAGCACTTATGAGCTGTGGCCATAACTTTTAGAGTATGAGGTGTGACATGCATTTATTTTTCATTCTTCACAATTTCACCGGATAGAAGATTTGCTCTTCCTGTAGATCTTAGCAACCTCAGGATATTATTTTCTTTCTTTCTTTATGAAGTCGAGAACTTTTACCTTTTCCCTTAAAGGAAGAACTTTATGGCTTCTCGGCAAATCTGAACTGTCAGCATCACTACTCTTGTGCTTTGGGGCCATTATTGAGTAAAATATGGGTCATTTGAACACAAGCACTGTGATACCAGGACAGCCAATCTGATAATCGAGATGGCTACTAAGTGACCAACGGGCAGGACACACTCGACAAAGAGATGATTCACGTCCAGGTGGGACAGAGCAGGATGGCCTGAGGTTTCATCATGCAACTCAGAACGGTGCACAATTTAAAACTTTTGAATTGTTTACATCTGGAATTTTCCATTTGACATTTCTGAACTGCGGCTGACCTCGGGTAACTGAAACCAAGGAAAGTTCAGTTTAGTAAGGGAAGGACTTACTGTGTTTAATCTCCTCACCCTGCTTTATTATTTTGCATCAAAACATGTATCACTCCCTGGCATTTTGCGTTTATTGGGGGTTTATTTTCTGTATCTACATTCCATAATGTAAGGTTGGTTGAGCTCACTGCTATACCCCCGGTACTCATAATATTACCTCAAAAAATGAGGTAAAGGGGCTTCCATGGTGGCACAGTGGTTGAGAGTCTGCCTGCCGATGCAGGGGACACGGGTTCGTGCCCCGGTCCGGGAAGATCCCACATGCCGCGGAGCGGCTGGGCCCGTGAGCCATGGCCGCTGAGCCTGCGCGTCCGGAGCCTGTGCTCCGCAACGGGAGAGGCCACAGAAGTGAGAGGCCCACGTACCGCAAAAAAAAAAAAAAAAAAAAAGAGGTAAAAACATTATCTCAAAAAATGTAAAGGTTATAAATTTTATATATTTGTTCCAAGGAGAAGGATATATTTGATTAAAAGGATTTTTAATATTGCAGGTTGCTTTAAGTCTGAAACAGGTTTATCATCTACTTAGGCAACAAATATTCACTGGACACCACATTTTATAGTGCTGCCTGCTAGGCACTGAGGAAGAGCTAATGATTATCCAGATCCTGCCCTTAAAGAGATTTTAGAAGACTACAGTTCCTATACACTGGGGCACATCAATTCCTCCTTCACTGGGAAGTGCCCCTCTCCCTCCTCCCACGTGGCAAAAGCAAATGCAGCCAGGTTGGTAAAAGGCAACAACCAGTCTGTGGAAAGAGGGATGGAGGAAGCAGATGCTCAGAGCAGCAGCAGGGATGAAAGAGGACTTCAGGGCTCCCTGTGGTGCAGCCAGCCCTGATGTCCAACTGTTACCAAATCTCTGGGCAGTACAAGAACCAACAATTCTGGGGGAAAAATAATTGGACAACAGATATGCAGAATTTCTTTAAAGTACACACCTTCCTAAGGAAAACTATCCTAAAGAAATAAACAGAAATCTGAACATACATTGAAACATGAAGATGTCTCTCATAGCTAGGTAAAAAAAGAAAAACTGATGATTTTACTTAGGACAATGAACAAGCAACTGTCTAGTGTCATATGACAAGACACTATTTAATAAAAAATATGTAATTGGGGAAAGTAAGGAAATTTTCATGATATGTTAAATGAAAAACAGCAGGATACAAAACTACATATATAGAATAATCCCAATTATCCAAGTTGTGTGTGTGTGTGTGCGCATAAATGTATATGCACATATGTATCTGTATATATACGTATATATACATAGAGGGAAGGAGAGAGTATGTATTTATATGGAGAGAAAGCTGTAGAAGTAGACGTAGAAATATACAGAGGAAATATAGTTGAGTGTTCACAATGATTATTCCTGCTTATGAAATTAATAAGACTTTTATTCTTGATACCTTTGTGTACTTTTCAGATGCTCTATAATGAGTAATTACTGTTTTACGGACAAAATGCTGTACTTTACTTCCAAATATTACTCAAACACCTCTGAAACGTTCTTCTGTTTGTAAACAGCTCAATAGCAAATGCTTCCAAGATCACCAGAAACATACTTAGAGTTGAACCAGTGGTTTATTACTCATTGCAACAGGAAGAAGGCACACTATGGGCAATGGGGCAGGGTGGGGGAGACAGTGAAGGTGTGGCCAAGGGCTTTTCGTCATGAGGCACCTGGGCATGAGTCAGGTGACTTCGGGCGATCTGAGGGAAGGTTCAAGGAAGCGAGGGTTCCTTCCAAACTGGATGCTGTTAAAAAGGGGAGACAATTCTCTGTTTGCGTATTCAAATAAATCCTATCCAGAACGCTACATCTGTAACTGCACAAATCACGAAGCAGCGATGAGTCATATTAATGAGGAGGAGAGGACGTATGGTCATTTTTGCGGTCTGGACAATTTTTACGTTTCTCTCCACGCGAAGACATGATTATCAGTGGTCTCGTCCTGATTCATCAGGAAGGCCTCGCTGACGGCAGCAGGCCAGCTCCGGAATGTCAAGGAATAGATATGCTGTTAAAAATATCGAGGAAAAGGCAGTGTGATGAGTGTTATCTTGGATAACAAGCACAATGCAAACTTGATGGGGTTATTTCGTAAATTAAGTGATACACGTGAGTGTGCCATATACATACTAATACACTGCTCACGTCTTCACCTTCATTGTCACCTGTATCAATCTCGTGCAAGACATAAGAATCAGTATTCTTTTAGAAGGCAGCAACAGAAACTTGTGCGTTAGTTTTGGTCTACCAAGGTGGTTAAGGATGGTAGAAATGAAGACCCAAATCTTTGAAATGGATACACACTAAAAATTCAGAAACAACTTTTAAATATCTGTTTCTTCCCAACTCTAACGTCTCTCTTTAAAAATCCGTAAGAAAGAAAGAAGTGTAACACCTATCCCCAAATACAGTAAAAAAAAAAAAAACAACTTAAGGACTGAAGAAAAAAGTGGGCAAAGGTGAAACAGCATAAGGCATAATGTGGGCAACAAACTCTGAATGGTTCAGCCAAAACAAAAGGAAACAATGAGAGAAAGCAAGCACCACATGCTGTTAACATTTGGGGCTATAAACGATATTAAAAATAAAGAACTCTTGATGGTTTCTTCCTGTATTCTCATGGGTCACCTTGCACTTTGGACACCACCTCCCTAAAGATCTACTTAAGTGGTCAGAATTCTGGAAGTACATGTAAGGTGCTTCTCAAAGACTAGGGCTTCCCTGGTGGCGCGGTGGTTGAGAGTCCGCCTGCCGATACAGGGGACACGGGTTCATGCCCCGGTCCGGGAAGATCCCGCATGCCGCAGAGCGGCTGGGCCCGTGAGCCATGGCCGCTGGTCCTGCGCGTCCGGAGCCTGTGCTCCGCAACGGGAGAGGCCACAGCAGTGAGAGGCCCGCGTACCGCCAAAAAAAAAAAAAAAAAAAGACTAGGAATTACCTGTCTTGAAGCAAAAATTGATTAATTTGAGACTTGCCCTTTTTGCTATGAAATTATAAATTCTTACGTGACTCATACTTTAGATACCTATTCATTAGAAAATAGTCTATGGAGTTCCTGAGAGGGACCATGGTCTGTGTAAGGCACGGAGGTCCACAAAGCCTTCTGTAGTGGAGAAAAGAAGGGGCTTCGCATGAGCAACCTCCTAGGCAGGACAATGCACCGTTTACTATACAGGGATTCCATTCGGAAGGCACCCCTCTAAAACAGTCCATGTTATCATCTTATCAAAGGGTTGCAGGTATTTCAATAAGGCAAAGAAATTAAATAGCCTATAGTAAAGGGGTAACAGAAGGGTGAGTTACACAAAATAAAAATTAAGACCAAACTCAGGGAAATCAGGTCCTCTCAATTTTTTGTTTTTAACTAGTACATAGACATAATGGGGTAGGGTTAAAAAAGCAAAACAACAAAAAAAAACAACCAACCAGCAAACACAAAAACTCCCTCCTACCCCCAGCCCTTCAGTTCCTCCCCAGAGACAACCACTGTTTTCTATACACATGCACACAAACCTATATTCACTCATTTAAAAACACATGTGGCAATGAACTATGAACACTGCTCAGTACCTTGCTTTGTCTCACTGAACAATATTCACTCATTCATTCAATGATTTACTAAGTAACTATTATTCAGCAAGCGCTGCTCTAGGAGGTGCTAGAGATTAGATCAAAATAGACGAAATTTTTGAACTCATGGAATTGGTACTGCAATGGTCCATTCTATATATCAGCATATAAACCACACCTCATTCTTTCAATGGGGTATATTCACCCACTGTAAGTACATGCTACAATTTCTTTAACCAGCTCCTTATTGATGGGCTTTTAGGTCATTGTCCAGTTAACACATTCTTCTTTAGAAATGTTGATCTTACAGCATCCTCTTCATTTATAAACAAATATCTGGGCTAAACTATAAACAGCTGTTTAGAACATGTTAATCTATGTCAACACTGTATTTTGAAGTTTCGTTCACTGAGTTCTTTTCATTTAACCAACATCTATAAAACCACATGGTAGAAGATATTCTTTTAGAATTGTTTAACTAAGTTAAGATTCCAGTTGATTATCTGTAACAGTTTAGCAGAATATGTTACAGTTTTTCAGAGCCTACTAAGAAAGCAAATGTCATCATCAATCCATTTTTCCCCCATGCAACTGTTAGGCGTGGGGCTAATTATTCCAGCTGGTTTTCAGACAGCTTTAAAATTAACTTTGAAGCTTCCCTAACCCTTAAAAATCAGTGACTGCTTTGCCAAGAGAAACAGAGTTCTTACTGAACAAGGCAGAATTCACTCAGTCCTTGTAATTTCAAATGTGGATGTTCTAGGCTGTGTGGTGTGTGCATGTGCGCGCACACTTGTAGGGGGTCTGTGATGCACTGCAGTCCAAAGAGTAATTGCTGAACCACACTAATCCAGGAATGACGAAACAAAAACAAACCCAATACAGGAAGCTGCACTGATTTACCAACAACAACAACAACAAAACCAACCAGACTGAACCAAACAAACCCCGACCGCAACGTTTCTTGAGCACTATGTACGCTGGCCCTGTGCTAACGGTTTTAAGTATGTCTCCCATTCGGTTGCAGAACAACCCACTTTACACATGTGAAAACAGAGGCTTAGAGAGGTTCAAGTATTTTGCCTAGTTTATTCAGCCCCTAAGCGACAGGGCTGAACATAGAAACAGACAACCTCGGCTTTAAAATCTGTAACTGGTTATGACACTGTGCTCTTGCAATTACAAAATACATGTAATAACTTTATAAATTATGTGCTAGGCATTTTAAATTACTGTACAACATACCATGTAGGATTGATAAAGGTTAACTCACAAATTCTATAAATGTTGAATCCAAGATTCAACCCTAATCGACCTAACTTTACAGTTAGTCTTCTTTTATCCACCTCTTGGTACCTCAGAATGACAATGCCACGCACAGGTTTACACTGCCCACCTTCGCAAAGATGCAGAGTTAAGGGCGGGAGCTCTGGACTAATACTGCCTAGATTCAACCTCCAGCACAGTCATCTAGTTGCTGTGCACATAGGACAAATTAATCTCTCGATGTGTCTGTTTATTAACTAGAGATTCTTGGTAGCTGTACGTATCAAACAGGATAATATATGTGAAGGGCTGAGAACAGTGGTCAGTGCTTAGATTCTCTCTCTAGACAGCTCACTGCTGTGGTTACACTGCCTATATTCATTCTATAATAGACCTACAATCACATATGTTCTATCCCACGTATAAACCAGCACAAGACTACCGCAGGGTGCAGCCTCGGGTTGAAACACACCACATGTTGCAGAAAAGGCCAACTCTGAAGCTTCATTATTAGGAGAAAATTAAGGACAACATTCAGCTGAGATGTCACTGGAGTCATTGAGGAATTACCCAACTCCCATCCAAGAGCTCCTCAAGCAAAGGTCTCTAATAACCACCCAACCCTGCTGAGAATTCACAGCCCACTGATGTGGATCTGCTTTGAGCTGGAGGAAGAAACTTGGCAGACAGGCAGGACTGCCAAGAGTTGCATTTACTGTGAGTGGGCAGCGAAGCCATGGAAACTAGAGCCACGGGGTGTCTGGGGGCATCCCAGGTGATATGGAGCCCTCACAGCTTCAGAGCGACCTTTTACCCACAGATGAAGAATCCCAATAGGGGAGGAGAGGGGCACTTGACATACGAAAAGCCAAGGAGGTCTGGGATGCCTCAGCATCCCTCCTTCTGTGTTGGGCACCTCCAACGGCTCAGGGTTTGGGGAGAAAGACGTCTCTACAATGGGGCTCCGCACAAAAGGACCTCCTCCTTTTCAGTCCCTCTCCATTTTCTCCAGCTGAGCCCAGTTTTATGCAAACACCACTCTAAAAGAAGCTCAAAATACAGGCTCCTGGAGAGGCTGGGGAAGGAGAACAGGGCGGGGGACCCGACAGTTCATTAAGTGGCAGCAGGCCAGTGAAGTGGGGACGGCGGGAACGGCTGGCGGCGGGGGTGGGGCGCACCCGGGGTTTTACCCCACTGGAGGCAAAGTAAAGCATCCTCCAGCGGGCCCCTGCCCTAAGCAGCGCGAGTCTGGAGCAGACCAGCCGCTCTCGTCCCCTTCCACCTGTCCCCACGCCGCAGCCAAGGCTGTCCCCGCAGGCGGGCCTTGCCGCTCAGCTGTGCCGGCGGATACGCTCGCCCAGAAAACATGGCTGAGCGTCCGCGATGAGCGCGCGACGCGCGAGCCTTTTAGGGAGGGATGCGCCCGGCGCCCGGCCTGGCGGCTGGGAGAGGTCGGAGGTGGGGAACTTGAACGCCTGAGCTGGAGGCAAGTGCAGCGCGTTCCAGCCGCTCCCTGGCGCGGCTCCTTCCTGCCTCCTTCCCTCCCTCCCCTTTTCCTTCCTTCCCTTTTCTCCTCCTTTCCGTCTTCCAGGCTTCCCTTCTCCCTCATCCCTGCCCAGTCTCCTTCCTGCCACCCTGATTCCAGCCCCTCCCCTCCTCCTACTGTCACTTGCAAGCCCAAGGACAAAACCCGCCCGCCCTCGTTACCTGCGGGCCCCCAGAGCGGCCCCAAGGTCCGCCTCGGTCACGGCCGGAGCCCAGGAGCGCACTCAGCCGCCTCTTGCCTCATCCCCGCGCATCTGAGCGGCCCCGGCGGCAGCTGCTCCTTTTATGGGGCCCGCAGGCAGAAGCACTGCCAGGGCGTCCCCAGCCCGCTCGCTTGGGCGGCAGCGGCGTCAATGCCAGCTATTCACACTCAGGGGCCGCTGCTGGGTCCCGGGGGAGTAGTGGCCTCCCGCCCGCCCCCATCCACAGGGCCTGGGTGGCGGTAAGGGATAAACAGGGCTTTCTCGGTACCCAGCGTGGGAGGGGAGGTCACGTGGTCTTGGCCCAGGGTAGCCAAGGAAACGTGGGCCCACTAAGTGTTGCAACCTTGGAAATGGATGCAGAGAAGCGGGTCCAACAGGAGAGTCGGGTTTGCTTTAAAATATAGCAGGACTAAAGCAAAGGGGAACCTCCCATCATTATCACCTTCATCATCATTATTTTATTTATAATAACTGTTATTAAATAGCATCTGCCCTTGTACTAATGACTATTATGAGCCAAAAATATTGGTGCAGACCGTTTTGAAAGTACTGTGCTGGTGTTCCAGCCCACCACTGTGACACTTTGGTTAATACAAATCATCTCTTCACTCTTCTGGAAACCTAGATAGGCCCCAATCCTTAGGAAAAAAAAAAGCTAAACACCTTTGCTTAGCATTCAAGGTCCCTTAAAAAAACCCCTATCCTTAAAAGGGCCCTACTCTCCAGCCCCAAAGCTGATCCACCTCACCATCATGCAACCCTTTGTCTTCACTCTGAAAGATGAAAAGGATGAGGCTCAGAAAGGTTAAGTTACAGCCAAAGGTCACCCAGCTAAGTGCTTGGAGCAATGTCTCAGGTCAGTACAAGTTCAGAGTCCCAGATCTTGGTCTCCCCATGCTACTTGCCTTCTGTAAACTTTTAAGGTCAAGAGGCATGCCTTTTGAACTTCGGGAGATACTTCACCTCTTCTATGGCAAGGATAAAACCTGAAAAAGGTGAACTCCCTGGGCCAAGAAAAAAAAAATTCCCGGAGAGCCCCCTTTGAACCTGTCACTTCAGCTCAGCTCTTCCTTTTGATTTATATAGAATTTTAGTTCTAATTTCAGGTGAAGCGTGGCAGTAGTAAGTGGGGCATTCATGGGAAATAATCAATTTGACGACATTGGGGTTAGCCCCCAGCATGTGCACATCACTACCTGGGACAGCAAATCATCTCCCAAGGAGGAAGCCCAAAAGCAATTATTTGAAACACTTTACATAATGTTAAAATGATGTTTGCCCATGAATTATAGAAGCAGAGGACAATAAAATCCACATCCAGGGTCTGAAGCAGGCCTCCCCTCAAAGGTGTGGAAATGCATTAGCCAAAGAGTAACACATCACATTTACTGTTGTGTCTTTTTTTTTTTTTTTTTTGGCAGCCACAGGAGAAGGATTTGACATAAGGGGTTTCCCAGAGCGAAGCTAGCACAGTTTCCCTAGTGGAGCTCATCAGAAGACTAGATAAGCCTGATTGTGACAGGATGCAGTAAAGGAATGTCTAAATTAGTAACTCCAAAAAGGTAGGGAGGGTGGAGCTGGTTGAGATCCTCCTGTTGAATTGAAAGTGATTTTCAGTTTCAAATAATTATATTAGGTCATTCAGTGTGTGGAATGGAATGCCTGGAGTACACAGCGTTCCTGCTGAGAGGGTTCTCAAAGGCTGAGTGGTAGGAGGCAGAAAGCCTGTAATTAGAAGCCCTGAAGCACCCACCTCTTCATGAAGAAGGCTGGAGGACAGCCTGCCCAGGTAATAGGGCCGTGTGTGTGTGTGTGTGTGTGTGTGTGTGTGTGTGTGTGTGTGTGTGTCCTCTGTCCCTATTTCCCAGCATCACCATCTAATTACCATATAATGCCAACGCTTATAAGCTTCCAGGGGGTGGGAAAAGAAGAACTGAAAGCAAAGGGAGGACTTTCCTGGTGACGCAGTGGTTCAGAGTCCGCCTGCCGATGCAGGGCACACGGGTTCGTGCCCCGGACCGGGAAGATCCCACATGCCGCGGAGCGGCTGGGCCCGTGAGCCATGGCCGCTGAGCCTGCGCGTCTGGAGCCTGTGCTCCGCAACGGGAGAGGCCACAGCAGTGAGAGGCCCGCGTACCGCAAGGCGGGGAAACAAAAAAGCCACTTGACAGGACTCTTAAAAAAATGTGATTTAAAGAAAGATATTTGGGGCTTCCCTGGTGGCGCAGTGGTTGAGAGTCCACCTGCCAATGCTAGGGGACACGGGTTCGTGCCCCAGTCCGGGAAGATCCCACATGCCGCGGAGCGGCTGGGCCTGTGAGCCATGGCCGCTGAGCCTGTGCTCCGCAACGGGAGAGGACACAACAGTGAGAGGCCCGCGTACAGCAAAAAAAAAAAAAAAAAGAAAGATATTTGAACCTACATCCAAAAGAAGCTCATCTCACATGGGGGCGGAAGAGTGGCTTAGCCTTTGAAGAAGCCAGCAAAATTCCTATCCGCTCTCAGATTCTGAGCTACATGACTTCTCATTTCATTTGCACTCATGGTGAACCTTCTTAGAAGCCCTCTCAGTGCTGCCGGCAAATGCCACTGGGAACAAGAAAATGAGGACTTGGTGGTGATGTCACCATCCTTTTGTCTATCTCCACTCACATATACGAAAATGGGCTTCTTTTGAGCCAATCTAGCCTTTCTTGGGCCCTGATCCTCTGAATTACTTACTTTAGGAAGGGTCTGTGAAAACTGAAATTTGCAATTGTCTCTAGGGGGCGTAGTTTGGCAAATCCAACTTAATTCTGTAGCCACTGCTGAACCTTCTGCGTAACTCAAGGAGATGCACGTGCTACGCCGTGGTAAGGCTTAGGAGATGAATTTTAGGTTTTGTGTGATATACCAATTTCTGTTTCCTGTTCACAGATGGTAAGTGTAAAATTTCTCAGGGGGAGGAAATTACATCCCATACAACTTGGGGTTTTCGTTCATCTGTCCAGGGCTATAATACATCTCAGGTATGTTTAGTCCCCACCTCAAACAGAAAGAGCTGTTCTTGATACTCAATGGAAAAAGAAACGATGACACTGTATATTTCACTCTATTGTATTATCAACATTCTGTCTCAAACAATAATACTGGTTGGGTTTTTTTTTTTTGAATCCCTCGAAATGGATGGAAAAATTAAGTCTGATCTAATCTCTCTCAGCTCTGCATGGTATAACAATATTAAGTCATACATTTGGAGACTGAGTAACTGGAGGCAATTTCTGCAATCAAATTCAAATGGCCCCCCAGAACTTATTTTCTCTGTGGTAGGTATGCGTCTTGTCCAACATTTCAGTGGTTGCTGTTTATTTGTTTAAGTGCAAACATCACGGCCCTAACCTCAAACAAAAGTAATTCAGTTTCGCTTTGCACTCTTTTGTCTTAAAATATGATATCCTTTCATTTTTATTTATTCAACACATATTTTTTGAGCACTTACTATGTGTTGCATTGTTGTGAGCATTGGAGATGCAACGGTGAACAGACAAAAAGCCCTGCCTTCGTGTGACTGTATTCCTGTACCAGACTAGACTCCTAACATCAATACTGCAAATGTTTGCAGAGCTGACCCACAATTAATAACCCTAATCATGGCATAATAAAATAACAGGAGATTCTAATTACTGAGTAAGCCTAGAAAGCTTTTCCTCGGTTTTAGGATATGCTATGTATTTTTTCTATTGACTTTCTAACTGGTTTTTAATATGAGTAAGGCTACGAAGTGACAGGGATGATCACTGTTTAGACTTTAACTTTTGGAGCCTACCTGTCATGGGCGGATATCCCCAGTCTACACTTGGCTTTGTGACCTTGAGCAAGGTACTCAGTTCTGCTAATTCTCAGTTTCCCCATTTGTATTTTTTAATGGGGACAATAAGAATACGTCCCTCGAGGTAATGTTGTGAACTTAAATGAGATAATATAGGCAAGTCATTTGGCCTTAATCAGTGTTTCTCAACCTGTATTTTAACTCCATTATTGATCCCACCGGTAAGCTTTTTTAGATTTCTTTTCCCCTAATCAAACCCCCTTTCCAATGAAATTTTAATACCACAGATATCCTGCATGACTGTTTAGGTACTGTAGGCATATCTGTACTTACACATAAAAAGAATGAGTTTTTTTCACTCCCCAAAGAACCAGTGTTTTTCCCCCTTAGGGGTGATAACGCTCCCCACCGAGAAGGCCTGGCCTAGAGTCTGGCACAGAGCTTGCTAAATCTTAGCCAATATAATAGTCATAATAAAAAAGTAAATAAAATAAATATAAAACCCTATGTCCCCAGATTAGAGAAGGGCACAAACTCTGATAAAAAGATAATAAGAAGCCCATTGGCCCTGATACCCAGGAAGCCAAAGCCCAAATCCGACAGCACTGCAGGCAGAACCTGGAGGCTGGAGTTGAGCCTGAATCAAGAAGATCTTACTGCTGATGAGAAGGCAAGATGCAGAGCAGCAGGGCAGCTGGACAAGGAGTGATTACAACTCTTAACTAGTCAGCTCAGGCTACCCTACCCATCCCCTACACATGCAGACAAGAACCAAGACAACACCAAAGTGCTCCAGGATACACGTTTGCACAGAGGTTTTGCCTTCCTGAAAACTCCTTTTTCTACATTTGTGTCCATCCAAGTCTCATTCCTCCAAGACCACCCAAAGCCCCACTTCCTTCATCATGTCTTTTCCGGTACAAAGTCTTTTCCAGCTCTCAGTCATCACACAAATCTAAGTTGAAGGACATTCTAGAGAATAAATGATCACAACTTTTTTTCAAAAGTGTCAAAGTCATGAAAGACCAGGCATAGCTGAGGAACTGCCCCAGATTGGAGGGGACATGACAACTAAATACAATGTGGGATCCTAGATTGGATCCTGAAACAGAAAACAAGACTTTAGTGGAAAAAAAATAGTGAAATCCAAATAGTCCTTAGTTAGTAGTACTGTGCCAATGTTAATTTCCTGGTTTTGATCATTGTACACAGTTATGTATGATGTTAACATTAGGTGAAGCTGGTTAGAGAATATATGGGAACACTTCATACTATTTCTGCAACTTTTCTCCAAGTCTAAATGATTTCAAAATAATCAGTTTAAAAAAGAGGGGGATTTCTTCATTCATTCTTGAAACAAATGTGTCCAGAAGCTTGGGATTCAGCAATGAACCAAACAAGACAAAAATTCCTAATATCATGGATATTACTATATTTTAGGGATTTCATTCTTCCTGAGAATAGCTATGGGGCAATATCTATGGGCCTAATCTTGTCTACTATTGCCATTTCTGTGCTCTTGTCATGTCCCCATGGCAGAAGTGTAAGTTGCACATGGGCAGGTATGGCTCTTATCCTCTGCCTTTCCCCAGGGGAGTGGACGGGGGAGGAGGGCTCTTAAGCCCATTGCATGGCATGTAACACAAGCCTAGAACTGTGCTTGATACAGACTAGATCTTTGATAGGCGAGAGGAGGTGCCATTTTTTAAAATATGAAAGCTTTTGACACAGAGCCTGGCACAAAGTAGGTGTTCAATTAACATATTGCTTGCCTAGAATTTAAGAATGGTCATCTGTTGGTCTCCTCAGACTTAAATGGTATGATTTTATGACATGTCATACTTAATTCTTTGACAAGTAAGAGTGTATGTGTGTTAGAGAAATTGTGTGACACAGCGTTAGTGAATTCGTTTTGGAGATGGTGGGAAAGAGGAACAGAGACCTGAACTAATACACCCTAATGGACCCTAACACTTCAAAAAATAAATTAACCTGGGATTTAAAAGATTTCAACCACATGCTTTAAAAGACAGGGATGATAATCAAAAGAGAAACGCAGGGCTTCCCTGGTGGCGCAGTGGCTGAGCGTCCGCCTGCCGATGCAGGGGACACGGGTTCGTGCCCCAGTCTGGGAAGATCCCACATGCCGCGGAGCGGCTGGGCCCGTGAGCCATGGCCGCTGAGCCTGCGCATCCGGAGTCTGTGCTCCACAACAGGAGAGGCCACAACAGTGAGAGGCCCACGTACCACAAAAAAAAAAAAAAAGAAAAAGAGAAACGCAAAGAATTCCCTGACATACTTACCAGATTTCAGCTACTTACACATAAATTAAAACAAAAACAAAAACCGAAACCTGTCAGATGGTTCTAAAAATGCAGTGTGCTTTTTGTGAATCAGAACGGAATTACATGGAATTAAAGACCTCCCTGCTCGTCCTGTACCTGAACGACCTGACACGTTTAATCACTGCATGTAATGATGTCTGTAAGTTCAGGTTCATGTCCGTCATGTAGTCCATACAGCTAGTCCTTTTCCAGGGTTCACTCTATTAGTGAATATCACCTCCATCCACCCCATTCTAGAATCTAGAACCTCAGCAACCATCCTGGATAACCCCTGCAGGTGCCTCTCTAGTTTCTGAAAAATTTTCCTCCTAAATATATTTCATGTTCATCCACTACTGTCTCTGCTGCTAATGTTCTCATCCACCATGATCTTTAGCCTGAACAATTATTATATCTTCCAAACTGGCTTCCCTACCTATAATCTATCCTGCTTATAGTGGCAGAGAGATCCTTAAGAAAAAATATATATATATATTTTTTTTTTTTTTGAGTAAATCTCATTATGTCATTCACCAGCTTAAGTCTCCACAGAACAAAATCCTTAATTTGACCTAAAAGGACATGTTTGGTCTTGTCTCCGCCAACCTCATCAACATTATCTCTCAGCACATGATTCCTGGCTCTTTCTGCTCTTTCCTCACTAGCCTTCATTTCAAAACATACCAAGCTGTGACCACCTGGGAAAGGCTCTCCACCAAATCACCCCCATTCCACCTACTCAACCTTTGTGTCTTACTTGAACAGCACCTACTCATAAAAGACCTTCAACAATACCCCAGACTCAGTGAGTTGGTGACCTCAAAGATAGCCTTTAATGACGCCTGTTTCTTGGTATTCAGACTCTTGTGTATTCTCCACTCACAGGGTACCACAGTTGTCAGTGGTACCAATAGTATGTTGTCAGTGGTACCAATAGTATGTAGGAAAAGTGATGGTTTGTCACCTCCAAGTTTAGGTTATAAGGCACTACCACATCCATCTTGGTCATATGTGTACACACTCTGTCTCCTCTTGGACTGTTTGCTCTAGGGGAAGGCAGCTGTCATGCTGTAAGCATCTGAGAACTGAAGCCTCCTGACAAGGGCCACACAAATGATCTTCAAAGTACATTCTTCAGCCCCAGTCAAGCTTTCAGATGACTGTAGACCCAGCCAACAGCTTGACTGCATCCTTGTGAGAATCCTTGAAGTACGGCCACCCTGCTACACCACTCCTGGATTTCGGACCCTCAAATATTTGTTGTTTTAAATTGCTAAGTTTTAGGCTAATTTGGGGAGGGGGTAATTTCTTACACAGCAACAGATAATGAATACAGTTGGTTAGACAACACTGTCATACCCTCTCACAGAACTTTATTCCTCTCCTTCCTCGTGCATATCCCACTGAGTAACTAAGTATTTATAGAAGTAAATTGATCAGTGTTAGTCTCCTCACTAGTTTTGTCTTTCCAGCTCACTATGGTATTTCCAGAACTTTGCACTAGGCATGAAGTGGACCCTCAAAAACATTAGGTGATTCAGTTTTCAGAGTCTAATACCTGGAAGGTTTTTTTCCAAGAATATAACCACCTTGTTAAATTTGCTTTTAGTAGGGAGTCACCATACATAATATGAGCCCTAAATGTAGTCAATAATTAATATGAGAGATCCATGTAAACAAGTGCCCCAAACACAGCCTCATCCACCATTAATGTCACTCTGCAGCATGCCTTCAAAAGGGAACACATGTTGTTAGATGCAACAGTCTAATAACAATAAAATAGCAACTGATCCAGGTCTGGCCAGATTGCACTCTCCCTCCTGTCACTGTCTTGCAGATCTATGGAAGTCTAGGGCACTAATAGGCTTTCTCACCCTTGAAGGTTAACTGTTACCATTCTCCATGTTAAGTACAATGTATTCCTAAGAACTAGAGGTAAATGCTATCAACACCAAACCAAGGGACTAAGTGCCCTGATTTGTTTCTATTTTTAATTGGTTGATTTTCATTAGACCACAGATAACAACCACTTTGTTGGTCTCCCCTTGGTAACATTAAGACTGTTGGTCATAAGTGGAATCATCTTCAAAGTAAAATACAGCCAGTACTGCCCCACAGAGATTTGACAGGCTATCAACACACAATGTTAACTGAAAGCTGGTGGGAGATTCTACTTTCTCCTAGGGTTGTCCAGCGTTGCTTGAATACACATTTTCAACAGGGGTGCTTGCTTCAAAAAAGATTTTGGACCCCAGCCTGATACAGTCAGAATTCCCAGGAAAGAGCCTAGGAATCTGCATTTTTAACAAGTAACTCAAGAAATGGACTCTACTGCCAGGCATAAAACCTTACTTCCACTATAACAGGCTGTGATTTCACAAATGCACATATTTGCTCTAATACAAATGACAGAAAACTAAGGAGAACAATAGACCTTCTAACTTTAGGAACTTCATTCTCAAGGATGACTACTTTGCTAGATTAGGCTTCTCACAAAGGAACCGAAAGGATCAAATTATACACACACTGCACAACAGACAGCTCAATTCCTTTACATAATAGGTGGGGATTTAAAAAAAAAGGCATAGAACAATGAAAATAACAATACTCTTCTTGGAGTTCACTTTCCTTAGTGAACTCACAAATAAGAAACCGACTTTAATGTTGCCTAAGACTATCTCCTTCAGCAGGTGAGCATTTGGGGGAAATTATCAGAAGGTATTTTTATGTCACTTATCATTATAAAAAGCAAAGCCACCAAGAAAACCCATCTTGTACAATGTCACAGTGAAGACGTATGCCCACGCGGCAAGGTTTGCTGCTATGGTGCCCACTAAAGACAAGAAGAGCCAAGTAGAAATCTCCAAACACTTAGGAAATCTGGGCTGAAGACTGCTTGGTGAAGACTCCACGTGGGGAATGCTCAAGTCATAGATTTGAGCATCAAAGAAGGTGATCCGTGGAGATAAATTTTTGCATCAGTACAGAGGAAGCCCACTTTTTGAAAATGTTCCAGGCAAAACATCCTTTCTTCAGTAAGTCTTACTGAGACAACACAACCAGTATGACAGATATATAGAGAAAGATAAAAACAAGCTGCTTGATCTATGGGATGCAGCAAAAGCAGTTCTTAGAGGGAAGTTCATAGCAATACAAGGCCTTCCTCAAAAAACAAGAAAAATCCCAAATAAACAACCTAACCCACCATCTAAAAGAATGAGAAAAAGAAGAACAAATAAAACCTAAAGTCAGTGGAAGGAAGGAAAAAATTAAGATCGGAGAGGACATAAATAAAAACAAGCTGTTTAAGGCACTTGTGTGTCAAACCTGGTGCTTTCCCTATTTCCGTAATAGGCTTTATACCTGACGGTTTTATTGAGACTTTGTACTTTCAGGTAGAAAAAGCTTTCATAGATATTCAAACACCACTAAGAAAACTCAGAACATATAACAATGATTTTTTTTTTCTATCAATAACTCTTTCCTATTTGGTAGAGCTTTGAGTTATATAAAAAGAAGAGATCATTTTATTAAAGTATACTGAGAGCTTGTTTTCCCCCTCCATACTTGTATTCACTCCCTTATCCTTAGATCCAGGGCCCAAGTTAGAATATCTATGGCTGGGGCAAAGGAAAAGTAAGGACTCTAGCCAGATTACAGTGGAGGATACTAGCAAAGGGTAAACTAAGAAGAATTCCAAAGAGTTCTACTCACATATTTTTACAAAGCAAAAAACCACCACACAGAAAAATCCAGACTCAAGTAGCAAAATTCAAGGACCTGCTTAGCTTGTGGTCAAACAACCCTGAGCTCTTCAGGAAAGAGCTCTGAGGTCAGGGTCCATGAGCCCCCTGAAATCACAGAAAAACTTTGAGATTATGCCCTCATGAGCACTGTTTTTTGGAAAGGGTTGATGGATTTCATCCTATTATAAAAAACATCTGACTCCTCCTCATCCACCCAGATTAAGAATTAAGTTCTGGTTTCTTCTAGAAGAGACCCAGAATCTTAGGATGTTCAAGCTGACAGAGGCTTTAGGCACAATTTATGGCCACTCTTATTTTACACATGAGGAAACTGAGACACACAGATGTGATGTTTACTACCTTCACTTGAAGAAAAAATATGAGTTTCTCACTTTTTAAAATAAGCCACTGCTTTATAAAACTTTATTAATACACTTAGACTCAGCTGAACCACAGCTGGGCAGATATGCCCACCTCAACTATAATAAGCAGTTCACATGTATATAACATATTTTCTAGAAAATAAAATCATAAAACATACCGTGTTTCACCAAGTCTAAGATAACAATTGTAATTTATGAAGCAATGAGGAAGAAAAAATACTGCCAATTAAATAACATGGTAGAACTCATTTCCATTTCTAAAACGATAAATACTATGCATCTTAGATTTGATGAAATACGATAATGCAAAAAAGTAATGCCTTGATTTATATGGCTCTTGGAAGAACAGAATGTGGTGAACTTCCTTTTGTAATAATTAAAATGCAAGAGAAAGCCTGTGGAACATGACATACATTAAAAGTGCTCTTTCCAACATGGTTGAGACCAGTTCATACTGAATTAATCACAAGAGAAGAAATCATACAAAATTATTCATATATACTTCAAGTATCTTATTTTAACACATAGGGCGTTCATTCTTTCATCCATCTTTTAAAGTAGACTGAGAACTTTTTTTGGACCTATGTTACCAGTTTAGGATTCTACAGGCTCTTTCTCGATATAAACACTTATAATTTAGAGTCTACGATTTCCAATTTGGGTTCAATTGAAATGGAGTGATAATGTAAAGACACTTGCAAGGCAACGTGAGTATTTTAGATTTTTTTATGACTCCTCTTTATATTTTGCAGTCCCTCCTACACATAATTTAACAACCTGCCCACAACCAGCACAAACTAACCAGGCGTGCAAGTGAGACACCTAGGAAATGGTTGTGTCAGCAACCTAGGCTGCCATCCACTGAGATGAACCTGGGCCACAGCCACCCAGCTAAGCCACTCCCAGTTTCCTCTTCTACAGAAACTGTATAAAGTCATGCATTGTTTTAGCCACTAAGTTTGGGGATAGTTTGTCACATAGAAGTGATAACGAATGCAGCAGCCTTCTAGGCTGAGGGCACCTTTCAGAATGAAGAGCAAGTTGGTTAATGGGACTTCCCTGGTGGTCCAGCGGTTAAGACTCCACGCTCCCAATGCAGGGGGCCCGGGTTCGATCCCTGGTCAGGAAACTAGATCTCGCACGCCACAACTAAGATCCTGCACGTGGCAACGAAGATCCCACGTGCCGCAACCAAGACCCGATGCAGCCAAATAAGTAAATAAATAAATGTAAATAAATAAATGTTAAAAAAAGAGCTAGCTGGCTAAGTGAAGCTTCCTTAAGAGAGGTTCTCTGAATTTCTGTACTACTGGAGGCTACCAAATATCCCTTTATATGCAAGGCTCTTGTCTCCTTTCCTAATTCCCCAGTTAAGGCACGGAACCAAAGATGAGTAATAATTAAGAGAAGGCGACAGTGGCAGCAGTAAGCAACAGGGTTGGGTTAAAGATGAGTGAGCCCTGTACACAAATGGAAGTTGGGAAGAAAAGAGGATCCAGGAAAACCCAACCCACTGAATTGTACTTCCAAAGGTTTACATGGGGAAGTGATCAGCCCTTGGAATAGTCAGGCTTGAAAAACTGGGTTTCTAAAGCCCACCTACAAATCTGTTTCATAACAAAACAAAATCAGGTGCAGAGAAACAAGAAAAAAGGGATCTGGAAAATACCAACATTTCAGAATAGCCGATCCAGTCCATCTTTGTATGCAAAGAAGATCAATTAGCAGAAACTACTGACGTTTTATTCAAATCCTGATGGTCAAGGCTTAGCTAAATAAATCCGTTACATGAAATACAAAAGAGGCTAACATATGAGCATGTGTTAGGTGAAGCAGGCTCTTAAGACCTCAAAATTCAGAGAAGAGCAAGAGTGGGTTTTGACTGGCAAAAATAGAAATAGATACCATGGTTCTCACGTGTCCTGAATATACTTTATTTTTTCTCATTACCCTATAAAGGAGATATTGTCATCACAATTTTACAGATAAGGAAACAGGCCATGGAGATTAAGAATTTACCCCAAATCACAGAGTCAGTCTGACTTTGATACACCCATTTTCCCAGCTCTACACTAAGAAGGGGAGGTTGATGCCCAGATGCTTCTCTCCTGGTCTTTTTCCCATTGGCACTGGTCAGAGCAGGGGCATTCTAGCTGCTCACTCTCTGGGATGGTGGTGGATGCCCTCTAACTAGTGCCAACTTCATCAGGTATGAGGAGGGTAGAGAGGTTGCAGGAAGAACTGAAGAGGAAAATCAGAGCTGAACTCCGGCTCAAAAGTAGGAGCCTAATTTTAGTAAAATCACAGATAATTCACCCTGTAGTTCCTCGGCCTCCAGGACTGAAATCACTATGACACCACAGAAGACAGAATCAAGACTGAACTCACAACTCCACCCCACCTCTTGTAAGCTGTGTGATCTTGCGTGAGTCAGGTCAGACCAACATCACCGGGTTACATAAAGATTACATGAGAATGTCTACAAACTAGTTGCCGACAGCAAGCACCCATTACACAACCGGTACTGATCTCTAATATTATCGGTGCTAAAGAGCATGAAGTTTAGTAACCATTCCAACCTGGGTTCGAACCCAGACAGAGCCACTGATTAGCTACGAAGGTACTCCACTTTTCTAAGACTCAATATTCTCATCACTAAAATGGGTTTGACAATCATGTGAACTCACTGGGTTGTTATGAGGAGTTGCTATGAATTCAGTGCAAATATTGCTAATAACTAATGGTTACTGAATGCATACTTATATCAGACCAAGCCTTTATATTTGTAGTCATTCTCACGATGATAAGGCTTCTTCGCCCTTGTCTTCTCACCGTCTAAGGTAGGTACTACTCTGTGGCACTGGGAAAGTACTTCATAGATGCAGCTTCCAGCAAAAGCTCATATGATAAAGAAGCACTCCAGCAATGAGAGGCTGGGCTCCAGGGAAACGAGACACAGGTCACCACTGGCCAAATGGACCACCCGAGCTCCTGCATTTACCGTTTTCCATTCCTTCCCTCCTATTAAAGCAGCCCTCCTTACTAGGTCATTAAAAACTAATCGGAATGGAGTGTAGGGCTGGCAGGCGACCTCATGAATCCTGGACCAGTGCCCCTGCCTTAGACAAGGCTACAAAAACAGATAACAAATCTCTTAAGGAAAAAAAAAGGCAGAACAAACCTATTTTAAAGATTCTTTCCTTCCTTTTACAATCACAATGTGCTTAACAAGTGCCCCGATTTTGATATTTCCACTGCCATCTTCTGCCCCTGCTTTTGGCCTCCTTCCACATCTAATTCTGATTTTTCTTGTTCACTGAATAGATCCAGCCAAGGAAAAGAGATAATTAGATGCCGTAAGAATGAATGAAATTTATTTTTAAAAATCCCTTATAAATAACCTCCTGCAGAAATCTTGAAATAACTATGGACAAGAGTTGTCATCCAATTTACAATACTAACAACAAGAAGACCAAAAAAAAAAAAAAAAAAAAAAAAAATAGTGGGCCATGTAACAGCTATTCCCAAATCCCCCAGGAAATTAATACGCACAGCCTCATCTCACGTTCAATAGCAAACTCAACATTTATTTGCTTAACATTTTGATGGCTTAACAGTATTCTAACCTGCAGCCAGGGTCTTTAGCAGAGAGACTATTTGTCAAAACTGCTCTTAAATGGCATCACCAATGTTTTAATGTTATTAAATTCCTATGAGAGAATAAGTTTACCGGCCTCTCACTGCCAACCAACTCATCCACAGCAGCAACACAATATGCTTCCAAAGGTTTCAGACCAAGTGGGATAACAACTTAAAATAGAGATGGGCCAGCAGGCTACATATTCAGACTACAGGTTCCCCAGAGAAGAAAAAGCAGCAGATCTTCAGTCAAGGCCAGCTGAACTGCGAGGATACTACGGACACTCAGTTCTGCCCAAACCTAGATACTCACCAACAGGCACCAATACGAGCCCATAGGCACATGGGCATACATACATGCATACACATGCCCCCGTGGACGCACAAGCAATTCATGAAAGGGTTAAACACAGCTCTAGTGACGAATGAGCAAGAGAAAGAAAAATATGCATGATTTAAGATACCTTTTCCCTTTATTTCTCATTATCAAATGCTGTGGTCTGTATCAGATGCAGGCTAACTCTAAGAGAAAATATTCTTATCAATGGCCTATCATATTCCTTGCTGTGAGTCCACAATCTGTTGCCAAACCTAGCATGTCAGTCAGTACTAATTAGAATACATGTAGGCACATTCACGGACAACAAATATATCACAAGACTTTAGGAGGAGTTAAAAAAAAACCAAAAAACATGCAGTGGCCATCTGCATTCATGATTGTTAAGTCAAAGTGTTTCGGTTGATTTAGTATCTCAGATCCTTACCTTCTTTGGCTAGACAATGCGGTTCAGTTTGGGTAAAACTACTCTCATTAAGAAATATTTATGCAGCAACCTACATGTCCATAAGTGGGCCATGTAGCAGCTAAGGGAAAATTCATCATGCAACGGATACAGAGGGAGCCCTTACCAGTTACGTGGCAGGTACAGGAAGTGGAAGAGAAAAATGGCACAACATTCCAAGTAGGAAAAAAGGATAAAAAACAATTCTGGTTAACATGGGTACACATGTTACATATCTACATACTTCACCTATATACTCACAGGAAAAAAAAAAAAATAGGAAGGAAATCAACATGAGAACATTAACAGTGACCAAGTAGTGGGACTTGGGTGATTTTTATTCCCCCCTTTTGCTTATCTGTGTTTTCTTTACACAATTAACACAAATGATCTGTGATGGTTACATGAACTGCAAATGGTAGCAAAGGCAGAAGTACACACTTCATACTCATAACCTGGGGACATTGCTTTTCAGAGTTTCTTAAGGCTTTGGCTAACATGACATGTTAACACAAAGGTCAGTTTTCCCAAATCAGTGTTACTGTGGTTTTGTTTGTTTGTTTCCTTTGGAATGTGTAGCATATGCTTGTGCTCAAGAGTTTAGGTATTTAGCAAAAAGCAATCCAAGGTACAATATAGTTTTAATTAGCAGTACTTCTCTAAAAGCAGGCAAAACTGACAGGGCCTCTGCGGTGTCAGGAGAGGCCCAGGAGACTTTCGATTTTTGAGGTCTTTGCTACAAAACATCCAGAAACATTTATAAAAATTGTGATTTATTTTTAGATATATTAGTTAAAATCCTGTGAATATATCTATGTGGCTCTATGTCAACCTTCATTTGGAGATAACGTCAGAAGTCTAAATTTGGGGCCATTCTTCCTCCCTCTGTAACTATTCTGACCATGTGAAGGATGAAAAGGAATGCCCTACCCCCACCCCCAGATCGAACACATTGAAATATTTATAAATGAAGTTATTCGATGTCCAGGATTTGCTCCAAAATAATCCAGTGTCTGGGACTTCCCTGGTAGTCCAGTGGTTAAGACTTCACTTTACAGTGCAGGGGTAGTAGGTTCAATCCCTGGTCGGGGAGCCAAGATCCCACATGCCTCGCAGCCAAAACACCAAAAAACATAAAACAGAAGCAATATTGTAACAAATTCAACAAAGACTTTAAAAATGGTCCACATCAAAGAATCTTAAAAAATAATAATAATAACCCAGTGTCAGGGGGATATGGATGTACAGATGAAGCAAGATTGGCCAAGAGTTGATGATTGTTAAGCAAGGTGACGGGTATATCTAGATTCATTACAACATTCTTTCTACTTTTACAGGGGGAAAAAATCAAGTTAAAAATAGAAAACAGAATGAGCAATGGATAGAGACAAAACAACTATTTTTTTTCCCACTACACCACTCGACTTCTAGCTGTCAAGTTGTTTTGGGTCTCTTTTAAACTTAATGGTTCAAAAGAACTACTAAAAAAGGAAGCAACCCAAAGTGTCAACTACTAAATAACAAATTCAGTTTTGCCACTGTATCTGTAGAAAAATGGGTTTAAATGTTTTTTAAAATCAGATGCATTTACTAATTTTGTTACCTTAAAGATGGCAGACAGAAAGGTCATCTCTTTTTCCAGAAACCTAAAAACCAGTTTGCGTTTTATTGTTTTTCATTAAAATTTTAAGCATGAAATATGTTCTGGCAAATGAAAATCCCAAATTTGGGGATTAATCGCTAGGAAAATTCCATTTTAAAAATCGCAGTGGTTGAAACTAAGGGGCATTTTTCCCCCCATCACTCAATTGTATGCGACTTATTTCGTATAACTTCCTATCAAGGCGATACAAATATATAATAGGAATTGTTCCTCATACTTTGGAAAACATAGAAGAAAATAAGTGTTCTTTAAATGGTTTTAAACATCATGAATACATATAATGAAGGCCTATCACTCAAAGAAAATTGTATAGTGTTATTCGTAAAAGTATCCAGATGATCTTCAAAGGAATCCTTAGATGAAATTTTCAGAACACTTTATTAAACAGACCTTTCTACTTCAGAAACTTATTAAATGTATCCTTCAAAAGTACGTAATGGGACTTCCCTGGTGGTCCAGTGGTTAAGACTCCTTGCTTCCGATACAGGGGCCACGGGTTCGATCCCTGGTCAGGGAAGTTCCGCTTGCCATGCAGTGTGGCCAAAAATAAATTGAAAAAAAAAAAGTACGTAATGACTAACAGGATATACCACGAGATTAGCAAGAAAAAAACATAAACAACCAGCTTCTTTCGGTAATTCTTACAGTTCTTTATTACAGATCATAGGTCAAAGAATACAGCAAAGTGTATCTGGATTTCAGAAGCCATTTGGTAGGGTTTTCCTGTGACATCCTTGATAAGGGTGGAGCCAAGAATAACTGGACAGAGAGTATTCATTGATGGCTCAAATTTTTTTTGTTTGTTTTTTAAAACTTTATTTCAACATAACCATGCTTACAGAAATATACACATAGGGGTTAATAGAATGCAATTTATCTTATCCTACACAATTTGGATCCAAAACCTGGTACATGGTTTGCTTCAAAAAAAAAAGAAGATTTGCAATCTGGTTTATTTTTCATCTATTACAAATGTATATATTAAAGATCCTCCAGATTGATGCATCAATTTTGAGAGATGTCAACAATCTCCACATTTAACTCCAACCCATTCAGAGATGCGTGCTTATCTTCAGTGAAAACACAAATGGCATGCTGAATCAAAAGTAGCTCTAAGACAGTGCTGATAATTTGCTGCATAAAAGATTTAAAATCATTTCGTCAGTTAGACAAATATACCCAACCTCTCCTAAATGCCCTCTCCCCGTTGGCGTGTATGTGCTCTTATATATGTGTATATGTATGAGCACATACACACCAATAGGGGGAGGGCATTTAGGAGAAAAGGACAGGAAGGATTTATCCTTTAACAGAGAAGTCATGTGAAAAACAGAGGAGGAACTAATCCTACTAAATTGTGACTAACAAGAATGAGGCCGACCAGGCTAGGTGATAATACTGAACACTTAGTATGTGTCAAGCACCATTACTGCTCAACACTTTACAGGTAATATCTCATCAATACCACTCAACTAGGAGGGCACCACTATTATCCCATTTTCATGGATAATTAAGACTCAAAGAAGTTAAAGAATGATCCAAGGTCACATTGGCAAAAGATCACCTGTCAAACATGAAGACAACTTAGGCACTGAGTGCAAAGTTAAACTTGAGACCTTAAGTTTCTTTGATCCTGTAAATAGACCAGCAGCAATAGTGGTAGTAGAGATTACCATTTATTAAAAATGTTCTATATGCTAGTTTCCTTATAGTACCCTTTATCCTTACAACAATATTGTCTGGTAGATCTTATGCCCATTTTAAACACAGAAAAATTAAAAGCCCACAGGCAAGTCAGTTAACAGGACCAAGATTCAAAGTCAGATCTGTCTGTTACAAAAATCCATGCCCACTACACTACTTTCCTCCCCAGAGGAGCAACCAGACAATAGAAACACTTGATTTGTTCAACAGTTTTAGGAAGGATCTAATTCTCACCTAAACCCAGATAATTTCTCTCCAACTTACACAGCCTGCAAAGAACTTCCCAGAAGTTATTATGAATTTCACTTTGGGTTTACACATTTTATTCACAAATAAAAAGAAAAAGGAAACATGTTACATGAAGGCAAAGTTAAATTATCCTATCCCTATTCCCCAATCATATGTCTAAAGTAAGCAATGTAAATATCCTGGCATTAATATTCACTCCTTTCATATATATATATGTATATGTATATATATAAGGGGTTTGTTTCTTTTCATCAGAATAATAGCAAACTATACATATTGCAGAGCAATATCTCATATGAACATTGTTATAAAAATTCTAAATAAAATATCAATAAATCAAATCCAGCAACAAATAAACAGGGTAGTAAAGTATGATAAAGTGGGGTCTATCCTAGTTATGCAAGTCAGTTTAACATCAGAAAAATCTATCAGTATAATTTGCCATACTTAATAAACTTAAGAAAAATCATAAGATCATCTCAACAGACACAGAAAGAGCATTTAACAAACTCCAGCACTGACTCCTGATAAAAACCCTTGACACATTACATGTAACAGGAAACTTCTTCAACCTGAGAAAGGGAATCTATGAGAAACCTGCAGCTAACACCATATTTAATGATGAAAGAGCAGTCAAGACAAGAACATCCATTCTTTCCATTTCTATTCAACATTTTACTAGAAATACTAGCTAGTGCAATAAAGCAAGGGAAGGAAATAAAAGGCATCCAGATTGGAAAAGGAAGATATAAAACTATATTTTTTTCTCAGGTGGCAAAATATTTATGTCAGGAGATGGCAAACCACAAAAGTTTTTCTAGATAAGTTTTACTGGAACACAGTCACACACGTGCACTTAGGTATTGTCTACGCTGCTTTCCCCATACAATGGGGAAAAGTTGAGAAGTTGCCATGAAGATTATATGATCCACAAGCCTAAAATATTTACTCTCTGGCTTTTTAAGAAAAAGTTTGCTAACTCCTGATCTACATAGAAAATTTGATAAAATATACAATAAAACTATCTACAAATAAGCAAGTTTAGCAACACTGAAGAATACAAGATTACTATACAAAAATCAATTATACTTCTATATACAGGCATACTTCATTTCATTGTGCTTTGCTTTATTGCACTTGACATTTTTACAAATTGAAACTATGTGGCAACCCTGCATCGAGTAAGTCTATCAGCAGCATTTTCCCAACATGATCAGTTCATGTCTCTGGGTCACATTTTGGTATTTCTCACAGTATTTCAAACTTTGCATTATTATTTTATTTGTTATGGTGATCTATGATCAGATATCGTTGATGATTGCAATTATGGTTTTGTATTTTTTAATTAATGTACATTGTTTTTTTAGACATAATACCATTACACACTTAATAGACTACAGTATAGTGTCAATATAACTTTTACATGTATTGGGAAACCAAAAAATTCATGTGACTCACTTTATTTCAATATTCGCTTTATTGCAGTAGTCTGGAACTGAACCTACAGTATCTCAAAAGTATACCTGTACTTGTAATTTATTATCAGAAATTGAATATTTAAAATAGTATTTATAACAGCTTTAAAAACAAAGAATAGTCAGGGATAAATCTGACTAGAAATGTGAGTGACCTATATAAACACTATGTAACTTTACTGTGAAATATTTTAAAAGATGTACTCTGTTCATGTTCAATATTTTTAAAATGTCAGTTCTCCCCAAATTGATCTATATCTCTATATTCAATGCAATCGAAATCAAAATTCCACCATACTTTTTTGTAGAAATGGACGAACTCGCCCATCAAGTAACAATTATTAATAACCCATTCAACAATAATTTCTACACATCCTAATTCTGATAATCTGGAAATTCAGCTTAGGGCACTATGGCAATCAACACAGTGGTACCAATATCATAATGTATGTAACATACTACCATAAAACTAGTGGTGATCCATTGCAATCCCATGCAGACATTACTAATCAATCATTGGACTCTTCTTCTCTAAACCTGGATAAAGGCTTCCAATTCTAACAGCTTGGAGCTGGTATAAAAGGTGAACTCTCACTGCTACTCCAGACGTCTAGTGGTTGCTGCTGATTGAGATAGGTAAATACTTTTCTATCTTCATCTTTTTGCCTGGCTTTCTCTGTGCCATTTTATTGCTTTGCCAAAATCAAGGAAAAGGGATTTTGTATTGTTGCCTACATTCAGTATTGCATTTAAATGTTTCCATAATGTTCTCCTTTAAGAACCAATATAGGACTCCTCTTCCAGGAAGCTTCCGATTGACTAAGCCCACGTCACAGTAAGTGTGGCTTTCTCCTGAATCCTTTCAACACTAGATTCTATGCTGGACGATGCCGTACTTAGTTATCTGCAGCTAGAGTTATTCTTTGAGCCTCACTTTTCTCACCTGTAAAATGGTGAAATTGATACCTATATTGCAGAGTTGTTGTGAAAACTAGAGATGATGTATGGTTACCAATGGGGTGTGAGCTCTATGAATACCAGGATTTTGTCTAATTGGTGCATCACTGTAACCCCAGCACCTAAAATAGTGTCAAGTACACAGTAAGTGTTGAATAAATAACCATTAAATAAATGAATATGTAAGTAGTCTTTCCCATATCATGGCATATAAAAAGGAGTTTGGTTCATGAACATAGATAATATTCTATAAGAACTGAGCTTCTTGAAGTCAGTCACCACCCTGGGTGCTCTATTTGTCCCTTAGAATCATTTTTTACTCAAGGCTTCTAAAGTTAAAAATTAAGGCAAACATCACAAACAGAGCCAGACTAGAGGGAAACAAATAAGGCACAACCCTGGGGTACAAATTTTACAGAAGTGTCCCCAGAACTCAGTAACTGAGAGAAACAGTTATTTTCATGTAATATTTTTTAAATAAAAATTAATGTAAAAAATCCCTGATGAACCAAATACCAGCTTGAAATAAAGACAAAATCAGTTAACAGTGCCATGCTGAGCTGTATTGAAGCCTGAAGCAAAAGGAAAAAAGTAACACTGATCTACCTTTATTTAAAATAATTTTTACTTTAAAAAAATAATGGATTACAATATTATTCCTCTTGATTATGAAGTTTTTGAGCACCTCTTTAAATTTTGTGAAGGTGAGCGCCTCATTGGCTTCACCTAACCCCAGCACTGCACAACAGTCAAAACTGTTGAAAAATCCCTTAGACCATCTATGAAATGTAATATTCTACTCTCAATACATTAAACTCAGTCAGTTTGTCTCCAGTGTTGGAACAGCTCACTGTTTCTCCAGATGAGCCCAGCATGAAGAAGCTGGTTTACATTTAAGGAGCCTTGCCATATACAAAATGTGTCTTTAACCAGCACTGTCATACTCAGCTCAAGAGGTGCTAATGCTGCGTGTGGCTCCTGGGAACTGAGACCAGCAGAATCATGTCTTCCATGTCACCCCAACTCTAGGGACAGCCTTCAAGGCTATACTGTTTTATTGATAGTTGTCTATGTTTGTTCCTGTTTGTGTTCCTTCTCTCCCTCTGTCTCTGTCTCTGCCTCTGTCTCTCTCATGCACACGCACACACACACAAACACACACACTTGTGCAATATGAATGCATAAATAACGTGGCTCTACTGGAAATATAATACTGCCTCTTCCTTGGCTTCACCCGGCTTGCCTGCTTGTTGACTGAATCTACCCTCCGGAGCCTCAGCTCCTACAAATCACGAGTGATTTCCTCCAGCCACCAAGACAAAGGCGACTGGCAGCCAGGCTCTGTATTCCTTTTGCTTTCCCTAAGTACCCGTACCATATTGCTTCCCACAAATTCACAGTTTTATCCAGAGATGAAATCGCACCATTTCTGCCAGGAATCACACATGGAAACATGGTTCTGTTTTGTTTCTGGACATACTGTATTTGATAAAATTAGAAGGAAGTCACCATATCAACATTTTCACACAAGAAGAGAGAAAAAAAGGAGGAAAGCAAAACTCAACCAGCTACAAGATCCAGTACAGAGAAGGTATGAGAAAATGTTTCTTGCAGGATTCAAATCTTCAGGTGCAAAATAACCCCTCCTGTTCCTCTTGGTTCCCACTTGTGGCATCTAGCCAGTCACCAACTAATGTAAGAGCTGGATGCCAATTCCATTAAACACATTTCAACCTAACTGGTGAGACAGTCATGGGGGAAAATTAAACCTCCCTGGTCCCAGTCTCTCAGTGAGAACGGATATTCTCTGCAAACTCTCTGAAATCAGCTCCATTTTTTGGGTCACTGAAACAGAGTATGGGTTTGGCACAGGACATCTCTTAACAGAAGGGAGGTTGGATAAATATGTTCATGTAAATAATATCCATGGGGTGAACATTCTTGAAGTCCAAAGTAGGCATTGTCCAGCACCACCGCTGTGCAAATTCCGGAGTCATAGAGAATCAGATTCACCTAGTTCTAGGTATTTTCCAGATGAGGTAGCAGAGTCTTGCTTAGCAAGACTGGGTAACTCATCTTAGGTCAGACTGACAGCAGGTATGACCTTCCCCCAAAGCTTCTGCCAAAGAACCATGATCTTTATGGCTGCCCTGTGGTAGGATCATTTAAGCCCAAGGCTGGCACATGTCTGGGCTTTATGCAGTCCCTCTCCATGGTAAGGGGGAAGACACCCCTCACCTCACTACTAGAAGATATTCCATATTACATGAGTGGCTTCAGAAATGCAGCCAGGAGTCACATTGTCACAAAGGCTCACTCCTCTGAGACCATCACAGGGAGAAACGTGGATGGAGAGTGATTCATAAAAAACTAGCTCTAGCTCAGTTCGTGTGCCTAAAGAAGCCAATGAAACTAGACAAGTTCACTTGCATTCTTTCTTCGTTAATTAGTGTGTCTTTCTTCTAATTATAAAACTGTAACGATTTCACAAGGCTACTAGCTCCCTGAAGTTGCAAAGCCTTTTCCTGTCTTATTCACTGATCTATCCCCATCCAGGTCTGAATCTAATGTTGAATAAACATTTCCTGAATAAATTTTTTAAAAAGAAAGAGAAATATATCTATTTATTGAAATTCCCCCAAAGTGTGGAAAAATATTTTAAATGAAGCAAACGTGTCCCATCATTTCACAACACAGAGACAGTGGTTGTTGTATTTTAGTCTATTCTGTTCAGAATGTGTTCTGTACATGTACATACAAGTTTTCAATCTAATTTGAGATTAGACCATATATAGAATTTTGCATTCTACTTTTCTTTGCCAACTAACATCATATCTTGCTTTTAATTTTAGCCTTCCCTTCGGTTCTCTCTTCTTCAACTCAAGTGCATTGGCAGCTAAAGGCACCAGAAGTGAGTCAATCGATACACAGTGACCCAAAGTCAAACACCAGAAGTTCTTCCTGGAGTTAAACATCTTTGGTGGAATAAAAAGTCCTTCTGAACTAGTTCCTCCTTACTCCTAACACAGGTCATTTTTTCAGTTAACAAGTCAAACAAACACCAGGACCACTATAGTCATATGGAACTTTGTGGTATTCTCTGCACATAAAGGATATATATCTATCTACCAAAGAACAAATAAAGAAATGAACTGAAGGACCATATAAAAGATGTGCAGACAAAAATCCTGGGTATCAGATTACTCAAGCACCTCTGAATCCTAAAGACTCACAAGTGGCTCCTATAAGAATTGCACATTTTTCCCCCAACTGTTTCACAATGTGAAAATTGGTCTCTGAACATCATCTGTGCATTTCAATTCATCTGATTTCCCCATCGATATCTCTGCTTGGATATCTTATAGCTTATGAGACCAAAAATATTCTTCCCCTTCAAATCTGCAACCTGCCCCATCTCAGTAAATGATGGTACCAGCTTTCCCTTTGGCTCAGGGCAAAAATCATCACATCATCATTTTCTCCTCTCTTTCGCTCACACTTCCCATCAAACCTCTACCTTCCTACTCACCCTAGGCAAGACTCCATCACTGCTTACCCACAGCTGCATAAGCCTCCCAACTGGCCTTCCTGCGTGCCAGGTGCCTCCCCATAGCCTGAGATCCACAGAGCATCCAGAATTGTCCTTTAAAGTGTTAAGTCTACCAAGGGGCAGCACGGGGAAGGTTTTTGGAGTGATGGAAGGAAGGACTCATTCTGTACCTTGATTACCAGAGTGGTTACATGACTGTGTGCGTTTATTAAAGCTCAGAGTACTGTACACCAATAAAAGAGGAATTTTACTGTATGTTAAAAAAAAAAAACAAATGAAAGATGTAAGTCAGACCACAGAAGTTCTCTGCTCAAAATCCTGTATTGTAGGGCTTCCCTGGTGGCACAGTGGTTGACAGTCCGCCTCCCGATGCAGGGGACACGGGTTCCTGCCTCGGTCCGGGAAGATCCCACATGCCGCAGAGCGGCTGGGCCCGTGAGCCATGGCCGCTGAGCCTGCGCATCCGGAGCCTGTGCTCCACAACGGGGAGGCCGCAACAGTGAGAGGCCTGCGTACCGCAAAAAAAAAAAAATCCTGTATTGTAAAAGTGAAGTTCACTCATGATCCGATTCCCTATCGCCTCTTTGACTTCATCTTCCAACACTCTTTCTCCTCTGTGCAGACTGTGGTCCAGCTACACTGGCCCCCCTGACTGCTCCTCAAAGAGATTAGGTAGGCTCCCGCCTTGGTCTTTGTACTGGTTTGCTCCCTTCACCTGGAATGTACCCCCCAGTGCCCTTACCACCAACTGCAACCCCAGATATTTGCATGGTAAATATCCTCCACCCCAACTCTTGCACAAAAGTCACCTCCCAAATTAGGCTCTACTGAAAGTTACCACCCATCTCCCATCAGCATTCCCAATACCCTTTACCTTGTTCCTTTCATAGATTTTTATCCATTTCAGACATACCATATACCTTACTTATATTTCATGGCCACCGTCTGACACCCCATTACCCACACCCAGATGGAATCGAAGCTCCTTGAGAACAATAATCTTTCTTCCGTTTGCCAATATATTCCCAATGCTTAGAAAAGTGCCTAAAATGTAGTAGGTATTTAATAAATACCTGTTGAATAGATGAACGTACACAATTGGAGTCTGCCATATGTGAGGCACTGCACTCGCCACTATGATAGATTCAACATGTAAAATGACAGTTATTCTGTTAAATAAACGGGTTGGGCTACATAATCCCCAAGACCCCCTCCAGCTCACAAATCTATTCGAAGTGAGAGTTTTTAACTACACTATAGGGTCCACCAGAATGTCAGCTCACTAAAGGTGGGATTTTAGTCTGCTTTCTTGCTGTTGCATCCTCGGTCCTAGAATAATGTGTGGCATATCGTAAGCTCCCTGTGCACGAGAAATACAGCTCTTGTTGGTTCTGAGTGTCTGATCCTATCTAGCACACAGGCTCAGCTCTGGGTAAACTTAGTCTAGTCTCCTAATAGCCAGATCAGAAAAAATCCCAGGTGGCAGCACCACACACAGGCCTCCCTCAATATTCTCAGGAATATTAGCAAAAGGGATGATTTTAAACATGGCACGGAAGCGCGTCACTTCAGGTGGCGGCCCTCCAGAATTCCTATGCAGCTCATCACATCAGAGACAGCCTCACCAATGTGCGAGGACACCAAGCACGAAAACGAGGTCAAGTAAAACTCCTGTGGAAAGCAAGCTTCTCCAGAGAAATGGCTGGGGTTTCCCTTCACACGCTGACCTTGTGACCTCACTTCTCTATCCTGAATGTCACACTAAGGCTGCCATGAGCCCAACTATCCAGGGAAGAAACCTTAGCCATCACCTGCCTACCTTCCAGCGCTTCTGATCTACCACAGCTCTCACAGGCTTTGCTCCACAAATGTGAACGTTCCACAGACGGAGAGGCCTCTTCGGCAAATGAACACTGCCACGAGACAGGACTACGACATATACAGCCTTCGGAATGAAGGGTACCACTGCCATACTCAGTCGTTCAGCACTGTCTGATAAAGACGTAATGGGAACCGCATACGAAATTTTAAATTACACACGTAACATTAAAAAGAAGTTTGGGATTAACAGATACACACCACCGTCTGTAAAGCAGATAATCAACAAGAACCTACTGTATACCACAGGGAACTAGATTCAGTATCTTGTAATAACCTATAATGCAAAAGAATCTAAAATATATATATACATTGTATACATATATATAAATATATAACTGAATCACTTTGCTGTGCACCTGAAACTAACACAACATTGTAAACTGACTATAATTAAAACTGGTTTGAAGAAAGTAAAAAGAAACAAGTGAAATAAATTTAACATTGTTTAAATTTTTACCCTAACCCAATAATCCAAAATACTGTAATTTCAACATAAAATCAACAAAGAATTATTAATAAGATATTTTACCTTCTTTCTTCGTACCAAGTCTTCAAATTCTGGTCTATATTCTACATGGACAGCTTATCTCAACGCAGCCTGGTCACATATGAAATGCTCCAACAGTCACACGTGGCTACTGGCTACCATACCACAGTGGACAGCCCAAGTCTGGAAGTTAAGTTCTTTCTCTTTCAGGATGCTACTGCTGTTCTCAGAGGAGCACCATTTAAAGATATTATAATTAATTTAAAAACAACTTCTAACTCATAATGACATCACCTGCATTATTCTCAGGTTCAAAAACATGCTCCTTGCAAGGCAGTTAAATGAAGCAATGTCACAGCGTGAAAGGACAGCTGAGTTAAGACAGAACTAACCTGTCTCGGCTATTTGAAAATAATACATGTTTCTCTGACCTCTAACTGGAACCCATTTCACTGAATTCCATCAACTTCCTTAAGTTTCTTAGAGTGGGGTTTCTTACCAATGGCAAGGGCAAGTGTGCACGGACTGCAAGGTTTTTTGAAACAGCTATGCCAATATCACCAAAACAAATGAACAGCAACAGGAAAGGGCTAGAGCGGGACAAAGTTCAAGTGTATTTACCTCCTCATTATAATTGCACCCCAATAGGCCAGCTCTTAGGGGTCTAATAGATACAACCAAGATGAGGCTTAAGAAGAACAGGACTCTGTAAAAACTCGAAGGAATGTTCTAACCAACTTTTTAATGAAGAAGAACTGAAAACACATTTAGGTTAGGTGGGAATTTACCAAGTGTGAGAGCTGCTTTGAAAATCTATACCAAGAAGAGCTTTGTCATTTTCTCCTCAAAGATGAGATTATTGCTTCTACTAGACTCTCAAAGGTGAAATGGATTACCAGAATATGAAAGGCAGTTCAATTTGGAGAACTTTCCACAGCGACAGTGGTGTGAAGTTCGAAGCTAGATGGAACATAAAATAATTAACACATCACAGAGCGTCCAGACTCGGACATTCTCCACCCTTATTTCCATTTTCCACAACCTAGAAAAGCTACTTCTGCAGAAGAGAGCAAACTGGCTTAATGTTAACTTCCTCCCTTTAGGGTGGAAGGTTGGTTTCCAATATTGCTCAGCCTACAGAATGAGATCTTCTGGGCCGGTTCTAACAGCTGACTAAGCAGCAACCAGCTGGAACAATGGTTTTTCAGACCAGTTCTGGAATGGGTGAGGCTCTGAAAGCACCCTGCCAAAGGCAGCAATTTCTTCAAAATGGGGTCAGGTTATAGGAACTCAGAGGCTCTATCTACAGGCCCTCTTTCTTGGAGAAGGCAAAGACCAGCCTACACACACCCACTACCCGAAAAACAGCCAAGACATAATTGGCAGCAACCGCCAGCAGAACTGAGTGATAAGGAGAGTTTCACAAAGCTGGGAAGCCATAGATTCATCTGCAGTTACTTGCAAGTATCCCTTTCAAGTGGAACAGAAACCTAAGAATGAGTCATGGGTCATGGTTCTTTGACCTTTGAAAAAGCATATAAAAACAGAGGGAAGAAGAAGAAAATCATGTGACATCCCAAATCCTTATACCCTCAGCCTCCCTAAAAATAAATTTGAAGTGCATGGGTAAAAAGATATCAAGAGCTATAGCACTAAAATAAATGGGAAATGTAATAGAGCTACAATTAAGCAAATACCCCTAGATTCAAGACAGGGCCTCACAAAACTATATGTGTGATATCCTTGGTGAGTTGAGTATAAAGAGTAGGCATGCTTTCCTTGACTCATTTATTCATTCAACCACTTCATTCACTCCTTTCATGCACTTGGTATTATACTAGACACTGGTGCTACAATGGATAACGTGGACCTGCCTACATAAGTTCACCTGAGTCAATGATACTGATATTTGTAAGAAGAATTATTATTTGGTGAATGCCTACTACATGTTGTGTTTATGCAATTAGCTAATTTCATCCTAACACCCATCAGCAATTAGGCATTGAGACCATTCTACAGATGAAGTAACTGAATCTTACAGAGGTCAAATGATTTGCTAATGTCAGCCAGATAGTCAATGACAGAGCCAAGATGTAAGTCCAGACTTGACTAATTCCTGTCATAAGCTTAATGTTTGAAAACAAGATGTTTATACTGTATAGCACAGGGAACTATATTCAGTATCTTGTAATAATCTAAAATGGAAAAGAATATGAAAACTACATATATATTCTTTTTTTCCCCAACAACACTATATATATTCTTTATAGATATATTTTTTCAGATTCTTTTATATATATATATATATATACATACATACACACATAAGTACATATATACATATATAAATCACTTTGCTGTACACCTGAAACTAACACAATATTGTAAATCAACTATACTTCAATTTTAAAAAAGAAAATAAGATGCTTATAGATGTTTGAAAGTATCAAACTTTTGGTATTTTGTAAAAAAATCAGGCAAGCCAAATGTTAGCAGGATTGAGTGACAGTTGGTGCATTCCATCAAAATTTGTGATTAAAAAAAATTCTACTTTAAAAAATGGATAAAAGACACTTCACCAAAGACATATGGATGGCAAATACACACATGAAAACATGTTCAATATCTTAGTCATTTGGAAAATTCAAGTTAAAATCACAATGAAATACCCTTACACTATGCATTAGAAAGTCTAGGGGGGAGAAACCTTTTTTTAAATTTGACAATACCAAGTGCTAGTGAAGATGCAGAGCAACTGGAACTCTCAAACATTACTAAGGGAGAATGCAAAATGGTACAGCTTTTTGGAAAAGACTCTGGCAGTTCCTTATAAAGTTGCACATACTTACCACATGACCCAGTGATCTCACTCCTAGGTATTAACCCAAGCAAAACGAAAACCTATGTTTACACAAAACCTTTCCAATACACCTGTGATTTTTTCCCCTGGGGCTCTGAGCCTGTTCTCTTGCTTCCTTTGGAAGCTCCTTTATTGCCTTTACTTATAATCCCCCCAAACTGGAAAGAACTCAACTGTCCTTCAGCTAGTGAATGGATGAACACACCATGGTACATCCATACAATGGAATACTATGCAGCCAGGAAAAGGATCAAGTGTGATACCAGCAACAATATGGATAAACCTGAAATCCCTTTTGTTAAGTGAAAGAAGCTAAATCTAAAAGCTTCCTACTATATGATTCCATTTATACGGCATTAGGGAAAAGGCAAAATTATTAAGAACAGAACATAGATGGTTGCCTACAGGTGGAGGGAGAGACTGACAACAAAAGGGTCAGAGGAGGGACTTCCCTGGCAGTGCAGTGGTTAAGACTCTGTGCTTCCACTGCAGGGGGCACGGGTTTGATCCCTGGCCGGGGAACTAAGATTCCGCATGCCACGCAGTGTGGCCATAAAAAGAGGGGGGTGGGGGTGGGTAAGAGGAAAGAATTTTGCCCCACGGAGGGTTGAGGGGGTGGAGGGGACACACAGAACTATTCTGTATCTTCAATGGAAAGGTGGTTACAAGACTGCATTTGCCAAAACTCAGAGAACTATATAGCAAAAAGAGCAAACATTATTGTAAGTAAATTCTAAATGGTAAATAAAATTCACTTCAAAAAATTGTGATTTTAACATGAGAAATTAAACATAGATGCATTAAAATACTTAAAACTCACCTAGATTACAGCCATCTCAAACTACAAGTAGTCTTCTTAAAGACAAAATGTTGGAACATACATATTTTCCAACTGGCAAGTAACAGACTTTTTTTCTTTAACACCTTCTTTCTGGTTGGCAAGTAGAACAGTTCCCCCTCCAGCACCTTCACTCTGGATACTGGAAAATACAAAAACGTGGTGCAGGAAAGCTTCAGGGATGGGGGGAGGCAGGTTTCTCTTCAGTCTGTAATGTCACAAAATCTGCTGTAGCTAATGTATGTCTTTACAGGGGAGAAACTGTCATGAAGCTGTAATTTTCCAAAGGCTTGCTGGTTTCCCATTAGGGAAGATGCACCACAGGAATAACCCGGTCAATTGCCCTGGCAGTTTCCATCCTCATCTACTGCTGGGTCAGGGCTTTGCTATCAAAGTCATGGTTAGTTCCTTTTGACATCTTTTGCCATTCCCCAATAAGATATCTTTGGGCCCCCAAATCTCTCTTTACCTTGATGCTTTTTTACTGTCATTGGAATATTAGCCGCACCTTCTACTCCACTTCTTTGTATGACATATCATAACACAAAGACACCAAGCAAAAGCACTCGATCAGCAAGCACTTTTACGAAGTGTCTGGCAAGCCAGAGCAGCTCCCCTTGGCACTGTTGGGAGAGCAACGCTCTCGGACCTCAATTCCCCAGCACACATATGGTCCCCTCCCTGGGGCTTGAGAGCCTATTCTCTTGCTTTCCTTAGAGGCTCCTCTGTGAGCAGGTCCAGAGCTCAGGCTTATCTGCCTACCAAAGACTCTCTAAAAACCTATACTACAAGTAATTCAAAGCATGAAATGAAAATTGATGCTTTCAACTCCTGTAAAGATGAAAACAGGAAGCTGCCAGAGACTCCGTGTTCCTTCATTTTCCATGTCAGTTTCCAAGAATACAGATATCAGTATGTTATATGAGAATAAAATGGGAACCAGGGTGAAGCATTCCTCCCTAAATTTGACCCCATTAAGGCAGAGCTTTTGCAGTAAAACACAAGTCTGGTAGGGTTGTATTAATAGCAGGGAAAAAAAAAATAACCACTTTAGAATGGACACTCACCAGAATAAAGATGACAAGCAACTCCCTATATACAAAAGTGCATTAAAACAATGAATTACTATGCTCTTGAATGGAAACCAAATCACACTGTTCAATCTGAACAACGCAGATGAAAGCCTCACCATTCTATTGGTGAGATGGGCAGTTCAAGTTCTACCTCTACACAGTTTAAACATACGTGAAAAAAGAGGGCTGAGCAAGAATACAATCTCAGAGTCCTCTTGCAATATTATGCTCTATAGTTTTAGGAATTAGAAGAGCAGAGAGGGTAACATCTTTTCTATCTTCCATTAGAATAAAGTTCCATGAGGGTAATCATTATACACCTGATACCCAGCAGAGTGCCTGGCATATACAATGTACTCAATAAATTTTATTTTTTCAATAAATTTTTGATGAATGATATTTGAGGTGGAATAAGTTTGCTTTGTCCAATCATTTGACTATTCTGTAAATAAGAAATAAACATTTATACACCTAATTTGGGACTTCATGGTAGACCTGGTAGGCACACAAAAATGCCTGAGACGTGGAAACTCTCCTTGAATTTCTGATCTAGATAGGGAAATGAGAAATGATTACTTGAGAGAAGAACCATGTAGGCAAAAAGGATTTCCACTATATTATATAAGGGTTCAAAGCAGGGATAGGTCAGTGTGGACAGCTTGTAGTCTGCAGAGAAGGCTTCCTGAAGGGCACAGACATGAAGCCAAACCTTGACTGGTCAAGAAAGATCAAAAATGGCAGAGAAGGGACGCATCTCCAGAATAGGACATTAGATGGGGCAGCAGGATGAGATGCTTCTGGACTTTTACGTATTAACAAGATACTTTGAAAACAGGTCCAAACTTGCCATTTTGAACACCCACTTATACCATACTCAGGCTCATTTATCTTGCATTTTGCTGGACATTTCCACTGAGAGCTCCCTTATGACCTTCCGGTCTGCCTGGTCACTCTTCCCAGGACCCTGCATGCCATCTTGGACTCCTCCCTTTTTCTGTATCTCCCATTCCATTACTCACTAAGTTCCCTCTCCTGAATATCTCTTGGGCCTCCCCTCCTCCTTTGCCTTAACTTTTCACTTTGGCCATAGCTTCCCTGTTGGCCCACGCTGCATTAATTTCATCCCCTCAATCAAGCGTTGACAAACTTTTTCTGGAAAGGGCCAGACAGTAAATAGTTCAGGCTTTGGAGGCCACACAGTCTCTGATTCAACTACTATCAGTACCACTGTAGCACAAAAGTAGCCATAAACAATACATAAGCGTAGGACTGTGTTCCAGTAAGACGTCTTTAGCAAAAACAGGCAGTGGCCTGAGGATCACAGTTTGACAACCCTGTCTTAGATGTCTGCCAGAGTGGTTTTCAAAAGATACAAGTAAGACCATGTTATGCCCCACCCTAAACTCTTCTAAGACTGCCACTGCCCTCAGGATAAGTTCCAGGCTCCTTGGCAGGACATACAAGGGCCTCTGTGTCTCTCCCCTCCCGGGTCCCTCACAATTCTTATGACTGCGCATTCAACAATCAATGACTTGATGCTTCCCAGAACCCCTAGCCTCTCACGCCATGATTTGTCTCCCCATTAGTGTTTAATTAGCTGCTTGAACAATGCTGAATATGTTACATCCTCTTGCAGAGAGCTAAGTCCTCAAGCAATTAGTTTGTCCTACCAAGTATGACCTGCATCACCATTGTACAAACCTTCAGAGAGCACGGAAAATTTCTACGTCTTCCAGAAGCTGGATGGAGCTTCTGAGACCGGAAGACACGTGAGCTTGTAGTAAAAGGCTATAAAAAGTCTTTGACCTATCAAAGTGGCAAAACTCTAAAAGACGGTATTAAGTTTTGGCATAGATGAAGGGAAATAAATACTCTTATACACATTGATGGGAACATAAATCATACAATTCTTTTGGTAGAGTAATCTGGAAGTATTTTCGAATCCTAAAATGCACACACTCTTAAACTCAGTGATGCCACCTTCAGCTTAACCTAAGTTAAGATTCACAGTTGGGCACCCAGGTATATGTGCAAGGATGCTCCTTTTCAGCACTGTTTCTAGCATTCCACACCTGGGAATGATGACGGAAATCATGGTATAGTGATGTTCTCCATGAATTCCACACACCAGGCTCACTGTGTTCCTGACAGCCCACTTCCATGGCTAATAAATCTCTCAAACTCAGTTAAGTCCAAAATGAAACTCCAGATGTTAAACCAAGAGATGACACAGCCCCAGCTCTGCCCATCCAGCAAACAGCAGCTCCATCCTTTAAGGTGTTCAGTTGAAAAAGAAACAAAAACAAAAACAAAAACCTGTTGTTCTTTCTCACACCCCTCATCTTAACCCATCAGGCAATTGTTTGGCGAACACTTTCAAAATATATCCAGCCACTTCTTACACCACCCTTATTACTACTACTACTCTGTTCTAACCACCACCATCTTGCACCAGGATTTCCATAACAGCTTCCTACCTGTGCTCTCTGCTTCCGCCCATCCATATATACTTAACACATGACCTAAAGTGAGACTTTTCCAATGTTAATTGAGGCATGTCATTATCCCAATCAAGACCTTGCAATGACTATCATTTCACTCTGAGTAAAGTAATTAAAATGGTCTAAAATGCTTGGCATGACCTGTCTGCTCTCCCTTACACTCTGACCTCTCCTTCCACACTTCTAGCGACTATTCTCTCTATTCCAGCCACTCTTCCCACAACGCAGGTATCACTTCTGCCATAGGGCCTTTGCTCAGGGCTTTGTACTTCCGCCACGGGGCATCTGTACCTCACCCAGATACACACAAGGCTCCTTCCTTCATTCATTCAAATTTCTACTTAAATGCTACTTTCCCAGTGAGGTCTACCCTGACAACCCTGTTTAAAATTGCAACATGCCCCATCTCCATGGTCTTGACCACCTTACTCTACTCTGCCGCCCTCCATACCACCTTCTAATATACAAAATAATTTACTCACTTGAGTACATCTACTGTTTATTGTCTGTCTCCCTGACTAGAACATAAACCCCACGAGGGATCTTTATCTCTTTTGGTCAATAATATCCCAAGCACCTGGAACAGCTCCTAGCACATAAAGGTTGCTAAATAAATATTTGCTGAATGAGTATCTTACAGGTTTTGTGAGAACAAAATGAACCAGCCCTAGCAAAGAGTCATCTAATAAATGTAGGTTCCAATTATTAGAAAGAATGAACTAAGCATACATGTACTAATGTGGAAAGTTGGCCATCTGTAATGGCAAAAATAAGAAAAACCAAGCTACTAGTGTACAAAGATAGTTATTACAGCATTGTTAGTAATACTGGAAAAAATAGAAACAATGTTAAATCTCTCCATCTAAGTAACAGTTAAATAGATTACGTCAACCCTCAAGCCCAGGCTTTGGCTACCAGGTCGTTGTTACCAAGAATTAGGTAGGAATATTTGTCTTATCATATTAATGTGTCAATTTCAGGTAGGGGAAAAAAGTTGTTATTGATTGAACAGAAGGTAGAGTGTGATACCATTTACTTTGAAAGAAAAAAGAGAAAAAAAGTTGTGTGCATATATACTAATGTAAAAAGGGAGAGAAACCAAATTTATGTATATATATAAATTTTTATATTTAAAAATATATTTTAAAAATCTGTTATTTTTGAGGAGTAAGGCTGAGGAGAGAATGAGGCTCGCGTGTGATTTTATACTGCACTGTTTCACTGTGCAAGCAAGCCTCAGTTTACCAACCACAGTAATTTTTAGGCACAAACTTCTCACAGCTGAAAGATTTCATTTTAACTAATCATTTCACCCTTATTCCCTACTCCCTGATCTTATTAGGACTAAATTCCCACAGATTCTAATACAAGCTCTAGGAGGGCAGGGGGCTTTTGTCTGTTTGGTCACTGGGCTATCCCTAATACCTAAACAGTGCCTGGCACATAGGAGGCACTCAAATGTTTATACAGCAAGTTAGTTCTAATATGAGACCACCTCCAGGTAAAAATACAAGCAATGAATGAAAGGGTTGAAAAAAGAAATAGCAAAGTCCTCCATAAACTGGAGTATTAAGCCTCAGAATAAGGAGCTAAACGTTTTAGACTTTTTGCTTCCCTTTCAGGTCTCTACTACAATCGTTAAGTGTTTTTAAAGCAACTCTCTTTGGCATTGCTCCAAATTAGTTAGAAAATTATGACACTTTCTGTCTCATAGGCAAGTTACTTAATATGGTTGTTGTCAAATTTGTAGATTCCCACTGATCTAAACTTTATTGCGGCAAAGATGTATACCCAGTGCGATAATTCAGAACCCAGGTCAACTATAGTGGGACAGGTCGCGGGAAAAGGAGATTCTCTAATCAGGAGAACAGCCCAGCATTTAAGATCAATTAAACAGTGAGTAGAAATCTAAATGCTTTTTAAATTTCCAACAGCACTACAGGAAAAACTAGCTGGTTTGTGGGAAAGAATGTATGTTATTAAAAATGAGGGAAAATGGTGTTTCCTTTTTTTATTTTTAAAATGATTTTTCATGGAGTTGTGCTTTTTGCTCTGTTTTGCTAAGAGTAGCTCCACTCCAGGAAATAACTCAAACTTCTTAACAATGACTGGTCTAAGTTCTCAATGCATCCACTCATTCATCCACTATTCGTTGAACATATATTACGAGCTAAGTGTTGGGCTTAGAACTGGGATATAGAAAGAGAAATAGTGAAAACCCCCAGGGACAAAACTGCTAAGCCTCACAAAACAGAGTTACATGCACTATGCTTTTTTGCTGCCCTTGCAGGTTAGATAACCACAAATGTCAACACGTTCAAAATTTTTTCATTCAAGAACCTTCAGCTTAGTAATTCATTTTTGTGTTTTTTGTTTGTTTGTTTGTTTTTTTGCGGTACACAGTCCTCTCACTGTTGTGGCCTCTCCCGCTGCGGAGCACAGGCTCCAGACGCGCAGGTTCAGGGGCCATGGCTCACGGGCCCAGCCGCTCCGCGGCATGTGGGATCTTCCCGGATCGGGGCACGAACCCGTGTCCCCTGCATCAGCAGGCGGACTCTCAACCACTGCGCCACCAGGGAAGCCCTAGTAATTCATTTTTAAGACCTCCTCTTTACTCTCATGCTTACAATCTTCTCAAACATCTTAGTAAAAATTAGGTAATATTTTCCCCATTCTGTTTTTAAATCTGACAGCCTATCGAAACTTTAAGGGATACCAACCTCATTAGAAGAAGAAATAAAAATCAGCAACAGCAGCTCTTGAACTGTTATCAGATAAAAACAAAAACAGGTATCTAGATAGCCTTCAGTCATCAACTCAATAGACTACTGGGGAGTGAATGGGTTTAGTGCCATTTTTATCAAATCAGTGAAAACGGCGTATCACAGTCTTTCAGAGGCACTGTTTGGACATAATTCTCCTGGCTGTGGGCATCCTAAATTGATCATGTAGTTGTGCTAGAGGCTCCCAGGGGCAGAAACTTGCATCAAGACCCGGTAAGCCAGCAAGATCTTTGCACTTAGTGTTTATAATACTCCCAAAGCCGAAAAGTCACCCAGAGCCAACCGGCTGTCAGACACAGCCATCAGCAGAATGACTGAATTAATGGCTGGCATTGCTGGTTTTTCTTCCCACCAGACTTCTCAAAAATGCTCTGACAGTTTTTCTGGTGCCAGAGGGTGTCAGTATGACTGCAAGGGATGTGCTTACATTCAAATATTTGGGGTCTGACTATCAACATAAAAACATTTTCAGAAAGAAGAAGAAGCAAACATGCTGAGAAAATGGTGATCACCATTTTCTAACTGGATTTTGCCATGAAAATACACCCATGTATTGGGTGTATTGATGGGGGGTGGATCTTGTGATTTTCTAGTACTATCATCTCTATGTTTACATTTCCCTTTAGAAATCCTTTTACCTTTAGTTATAGGTGTCTCCCAAATTCTCTTCCCTACAGCAACCCTAATAAGCCAGCACCATGGATCTGTATACTTATTGGGATTATTAAATCAGCAATCTCTACTGATATCACATCACCTGCTTTATGTGACACAGCATAGGGACAAACAGAAATTACAATTTAATTTTTCAGTCACTGGTATCACTTAATCAAGGTGATTGGCTCCTTTGTGAATATGGGAGTCTCATTCTCTCTCTCCTCTACCCACATCCATATGCTAAGAGAGAATGGAAAATAAGGGGGAGAGAGGGAGTGCCTCATCAGAAGCCTCTGCTACATGTGCCTTAGTAATACCAGCTACTGTCATGGCTTCTGTGGTACCTTTAATGCACGGGCATAGTTTGTTTTCTTATACTTAAGAATGTCAAGGAGCTACAGCTGTTGATCACAAAGACAGTCCTAGGTATCAAAAAAATACACCGGGTTGAGTGAGGTGGTCCTTTCTGTTAATGAAACTATTACCTGAAAGTTTTCAGAGAACCTGGGTTCCATGGTTGGTAGCTCCAGGAAACACACCATGGGCCATATCACAAACTGCTTCTTCTGACCTCAGTTAACTTAAAAGGCAGTGGGGCTCTGGTCTCCCCCGGGGAGGTCGCATGATAAACACAACTGCCCATGTTTTTGCTCAGCACAGACCAGCAAGCAGGTAAGACTCAAGTTTAAAGGTAATAATAGACCCATTCAGGAGCTATAATTAAGTGAAAAGAACAACAAGCTGATCCCACATCTCTTTATTACAAGCACAACAAATCCAAATACCAAAACCCAAACATTTTTTTTTACTGCTGCCACAGAAATACAGCCTAAGAAAGAAACTACATAGGGATGCAAATGAGTAACCTTCAGTATTTAATTTGGTGGGGTCCGGGTAGGGGGGTTCAGGGTTAGGGAACTTTTCCCTCTGGCCCATCCCCTTTTCCCAAAATAGAAGAGGAAAGATACTGGGAGGGTAGAGCAGACTGCTTCTGTTTGCTCAGTTGAGAAATGGAGGAATCAAGTCTCTGTTGATACCATTCATCTGCTAAAGCTTTCAACATCACTAAAATTCATTGGCAAGTGATGAGCTGCATCTTGTTGACAAGTTCCAGTGCAAGTTAAATCACAAAAAAACCTAAGAGCATATCCAATCAATACTTGAGGGCTTCCAAAGTTATCAAAAAACACCAGTTTTTAGAAGGTAATAGCCTTACAGGTGATAAAAGGCAAGTTTTTCTCAACTAAGAAATGCATCTATTTTCCCAGAACCAGAAAGACAATATGTTATTCTTGGGTTGCTAAGTGCATATACATGGGGTTCATGTGCATTGTATACACACCCTCAGTCAAATACTTTTAATATTAAAAAGTCATAATGACCTCATGCAAAAGCTTCCAGTTTTATTGGAGCCCCCAACAAACATGCCCGAACCTTTTGAAAGCACTGAATTCAAGAGGAGTGTAAAACAAACAAACACAACAGGCAACAACGAAAACCACCAAGGCTTTTCTGGTCAGCACACACTCATGAGTACTCTCCTAAATGATTCTCAATTGACAAAGTGAGAGCATGGTAAACCCTAGGAAAGAGAAAAGGACACTACATACCTCCTAATCCTTATAAGTATGCTCACATGCCCTCAAATAATTTGGCTCAGAAACAAATCCATTCTCTTTGTGTTTGAGGCAAAGTCTGTGCTCCAACACCACGGACATGACAGCTTCCTTGCATACTCCACTGCTGCCTGGTACTCAGGTCAGACAGACTGAGGACTTGGGAAGGGGAAGGGCCAGCCTTCATGCCTCTTTAAACACCCGCCTCCCCCTCGCCCAGCCTTCCTGGCTTGGCCCATTCACTTACAAGAACCAGAAATGAGAGAAGAGCCTTTCGGCTCCCAAGCACTCAGCAAGCCAGAGACTCTAGATCCTGCTTTCTATTTTCTGGTTGCCCACAGACATGCATACCTTATCTAGATGAGACAGGGCTCTGATACACACATGTTAATTTCCAGGAAACTTAAAAAGCCTTCTGCACGTACTCTCTTTCTTTTAAAAATGGGGAAAACGGGAGGAGGGTATGGCAGCTCATCCCCCCCTTCATTTCCCCGGGAGCTTGTAAAGCCCTTCAAAGTGCAAAGGCATTTGCCCACCGCGCCGGGGAGAAGTAGCTCAGCCTCTCCCCGGCCTTCCCCAGCCTGGGCGCCGGAACAATGCAGCAACATACATTTCCCAACACCTGCTGGAGCCTATTAATATGCACGGGGACGTATTGATTTTTCCCCCCATCCCTTCCCCTGCCCTCCACACTGAGCAGGCTTTCATCTCCTCCTCTACCATCCACCGGGAACTCATTTCGGCGGCCCCCTCCCCCTCCCACCGCCGGTCCCCATTCAGCCGAGCCCCTCGCTCGAAAGCCCAGGCTGACGAGCACACTTTGGAATGCACTTCATTAAAATTTAGCTGCCCGATTCCAACCTGCAATGCGGAGGAGGCAATACAAAGCGCGGGCCACACTTCCTCCAGCATCTCCTTCAAAAGCCCCATTGTTCGCCAGGCATCTGCTCCAGAGCCCGGCCTCTCCCTACCCACTGACCCCTGATTTTTTTTCTTCCCCCGCCCTCCCGCGCCCGCCCTGCCCGGCCAAACGGGCCTGCCCGGTGAATTAGAACGCAGCCGCAGCCATCTGGCCCTCCCAAGCTGGCCCGGTTTCTCCCCGCCCCTCCTCTCTGGTCCACACACCACACATGGCATCTTCACCTCCATGGATGTTCCCACAACCCAAGCGCAAACCTCGGGCGGCGGGGCGCCTCTGCCGCCTCCTGCCTGTGCCCAGGCTTCCTCCAGGGGCGGATCGTCCGAATCCAGAGGTGGGCAGGCGCCTGCGGGGGCGGCGAGGGGGCGATCTTGGACCACTTGTACTCGCCTGCAAATCCCAGCCCAATCGCCAAGATTAATCCTTCCCTTTGTGAGCCTGAAAGAGCCTCCCACCACTCCTGTCCTCGGCTCTGCTGCGGCTGTAAGAGAGGCGGGGGGGGGGGGGGGGTCCGAACCCCTTTCTAGGCGAGCTGGGGGCACCTCGGCCTCCTGACCACGGAGAGGTTTTGCGAGGGAAGAAGGCGCTGGCGGCAGGAGCAGGTGACTGTGCGAGAAGGGAGAGGAGATGCCCAAGCTTGCGCCTTTTATATTACTGGCGACATTTCTAACACATGACAACAATTTCCATCTGTATTTAAGCCGGGAGTGTGAAAAAAGAGCATTACATCACAGAGCCCGGGTTCCTAGAGGCTGCCGGATATCTAGGCCAGGGGGATTAGGGCCCCACCTGCGGAGCGGCGGGAGCCCAGCGAGGCGGGCACTGCCTCTCCCGCCAGGCATGCCAGGTCCCCATCGCCCGCGAGGTCCTGGGGGAGCCCCTGGCCAAGGAAAGGCGGGAAATGAGGCTGCTCCATTTGCAAGACGCAGGAGGCTGGGTGGACGGGTCGGGGAAGCCGGAGCGGGGGGGGGGGGGGGGGGGCGTGATTCTCTTGGTAGGGATGCAACCCTGACTTCCCAAGAGGGAGGGGCAGCAGGCTTCCAAGCGCCTTCAGGTAGGACCCACTGCTGCCCTTCTGCCTCTTCGTCAACTCTGGAGGAAATTTCAAAGATAAGAACTCTGATGTCTGAAATAATAGTTTTCCTTGAGTTAAAGGTGGATGGAGAATAGCATATTAATTTGTGAAATCTACTTTCAAGGAATAGCCACGTCAAGAATTCAAGGTGGAAACTGGTTGAGAATCAAGCTGTTTCTTTAAGGCTTATCTCTGTGCCATTCAAATCCACTCTTTAAAACAATGTGTAAGAGCCTAGTGGTATCATCTCCACTCTGTTTCTGATGACGCATCCCTCCCCTATAGCCCCCACCCTCCCTAGCAAGAAAACTTTATTGAAAGTCCTCTGGCTCTAAAGACACACATTTCTTCTCTATTGTCAAATGGCCAGTCCTTAGAAATGTCAGCCACTTGTTGTAAGGCAGAGAACCCTGCAGACCGGCAAAGGAAGGAGGCGTCTGCTGCCTGCCTTTCCCCAACCCAGGTGTGACAGAGCCACGTGCAACCATCCTCGGAGAATTCCTGACTCAGTTCGGACAGGAGGAGATAACGGGGCAGGAGGAATGTTCTGAGGGGACGAATGACAAGAAAATAAGAAAAGTGAGGGAGGAAGCAAGGGACATGTCTCTTCCTGGCGGGAAGAGAGGACAAGGGCAATGAGGAACCTAGATTCAACGTAGAGGACCAGATTTCATGTGACGGTAAAGTGCAATGAGGGAGGAAAAGGTGAGAGGGCAGCAGAGCCATCCAGATCACAAGGTAACATAAATCTTTCCCTTGAATGCAGTATCGGCTGGGTTTTGCAGCAGATGAAAAAACAAAATGTGTTCCTTCGATATTTGCTACTCAGTAAGCAGTCACTGTGTGCACGTCTGTCTTGCTGTCTGTTTCCTGCACAAACTAGGATGTGGAGGGATGGCATTTCTAAAGCTCCTCATCCTCTGGTCACTTAGGATGGTCAAAAGACTCAACTCTGGAGTCAGACTCACTGGGTTCTAGTCCCGTCTCTCCACTTTCCTGCTCTGGGCATGGAGGTAACTTACTTGCTAGGTCTGCACCTGTTGCTCCATGTGTAAAAAGGTACCAAAACTACCTACTTGTGAGGATAATATATACAAGTGCCTGACACAGTTCACCACACATAAAAGGTGCTTCTAAATGTCACCTATCGTTGTTATTATGATGTCATCTCTATACAAAGAGTACTCACAAAATGAAAGCCCCCATCTTCTACTTCTGAGGACACGTGGAAACTGGAACAGCTCCCAGGGCTTAGCAACATGCACACACCAGCACCCTGGATGTCACTAGGCAGTCAGAAACAGTGAATGAGACACCTTGGAAGAAAAGCATTTTCGTTTGCTTCATTCTTGTCTCACATCTAATTTTAGGAAGATGGAAAGGCCTTGAGAGCTGAATGCAAAGTATTAGCTTACATTTTTGGTTTGCGAGAAACAATAAAAACTTAAGGGGTTGGTTTCTTTATCAACCATGTACATAATACATGTGAACATTTACATCATTTCCCCTCTCGATCATCATCAAAAAAGAAGAAAGAAAAAGGAAAGCTGATTCCACATAAAACTCTCAAAAGCCTTTGGCTACAACCTAATGCTGAAAAATGGAATTTGTGTGTTATTAGTTTTCCACAAGAAAATGATTGTGCAGAACAAATTAAATTGCTCTTTTGCTAGGAATCTGCTTAGAGACTGCACCGATGGGAACAAAAATATAAAAGCCATTCTCTTTATGAAAGAAAGAAGGGAACTTTTATTCAATAAGTATTCAAGGATGTAGCTTTCCAATCTTCAATAAGGGGAGAAAAATAGCCCTAATTTGGTTTGGAAATACGCCTAACAATAACAACTTATTTTCAACTAGAGCTCCAGAGACCAGGTTTCTCTATGTATAAGTGAGGCACAATGAAAAGATTCCATGAAAATCTACTTGGTTTTTAATCAGTGTAGATACTTGATCTCAAAAACTGAGACTCTCTGAGCTTGTGTGGTCTCCAGCCTAAGCCAGGAGAGATGCTTAATTGCATTTCTTCTGAATTTTCTTTTGTCACACACAAAAAATGAAAATCAGTAAGATCCTGGGCTAGCCTTCCTTCCTGGGTATCTGACTTCTAAACCTTAAGGTCGAGCTATGCAGTGTCTTGAGGGCACAGTTTAGAGTGGCAGCAAAATGTAGACACTTCCTTACAACACTATTTAACAAACAACTGAAAGAAAAGGGCCAAGAATTTCCTTGACTGACTGTTCAAAGCAATTACAGAAATGACTAGGAATCAGACCAATTAAATGTTGTGGAAAAGTGACCACTTGGGAGGCAACAGAATGTAGTAGTTTTCAGAGTGGCATTTGGCGCCACCCTAGCTGCGTTCAAAACCCACCCCGCTGGCTCTCTCTTGACGTGAATCATTGGCTAAGAGACTCCACCTTGCTACACCTTGTAAAATGGGAATAAAGAGTTCCTGCCTCGTAGGATTGTTATGAAGACTAAGCGAGTAAATACTGGGCAACGTACTTACATGAGTGCCTGGCACAGAGGAAAGTACTCAGTAAGTGTTAGTTATTACTATCACATCAATCATTTCTAACATTTAGGTGTGGATTTCCTCTAAAGGCTTGCTCTGCATACGTATTCCCTTCAATATGTATTAGCACATACCAAGTACAGAGCACTGTTGGGTGTAAAAGGAAGTATAATACATCTATAGGGTTGAAAAAAAAGACTTTATAGGTACTTTTAAATAGAAATGTCCTTTGGATAAAATTATATTCAGTTTTATTATGTGACATAATACAGGCCACCTTCATGGAGTAAAATGCAATAAAAACAGAAATTAACAGAAAAAGAAGGAAAAATTATCAATAATAATAATAAAATCTGTGGGATAGACCTAGATTCCTACACAGAAGGGTATTATAGCCTTGAATGCATGTATTAGAGAACAGGAGAGACAGAAAATTAATGACTTATGCTTTCTATTCATGAAGCTATAAAAATAAAAATGAAATGAATTTTTTAAAACACGAAAGAAAATTCAACAAATAGTTCTGAGACAACTGGATATGCACATACAGATGAATCAAGTTAGAAACCTACTTCATACCGTACATAAAAAGTAACTCAAAATGGATCACCGGCCCAATAGTAACATCTAAAACTATGGAACTCTTAGAAGAAAACATAGGAGTAAATTTGGGTTAGACAATGACACCAAGGCACAAGCAACAGAAGGAAAAATAGGTACGTTATACTACATTAAAATCAAAAAGTTTTGTGCTGAAAACAATATTACCAATAATGTGAAATGACAATCCACAGGATGGGAGAGAATATTTGTAAATCACATACCTGATGAGGGACTTGCATCTAGACTATATAAAGAACCCCTACAACTCAACAACAAAAAGACAAATAACACAATTAAAAAATGGGCACAGTACTTGGACAGACATTTCTCCGAAGACAATACACAGGTGGCCGATAAGCAAATGAGAAGTGCAACATCATTAGTCATTAGGGAAATGCCAATCTAACCCAAAATGAGATACCACTTCATACTCACTAGGATGGCCATCATTAAAAAGTATTGGTGAGGACCCAGAAACTCTACTCCTAGATCTATAGCCAAGAGAAATGAAGACATACCTTTACACAAAGACTTGTACATGAATGTTGCTAGCAACATTATTCATAATAGCCCAAAGTGGAAACAAACCAAATGTCCATCAACTAACAAATGAATTAATAAATGCGGTATATCCATACAATAGAGTATTACTCAGCAATAAAAAGGAATGAAGTACTGATACATGCTGCAACTTGGATGAACCTTGAAAACATTATGCTAAGTTAAAGAAACCAGACGCAAAATGCTACATACTGTATGATTTCACTGATATGAAATGTCCAGAACAGGCAAATTTATAGACAGAGAATAGATTAGCAGTTTACTGAAGCTATGGGATTTGGGAGGAAATGGGGCATAACTGTTAACGAGTCTAGGATTCTTTTGGAGGGAGATAAAAAACATCTAAAGTTAGACTGTGGTGACAGCTGCACAATCTTGTGAATATACTAAAAAACCCTGACTTTTTGAGAACGGTGTGAATTGTATACTATGTGAATTAAATTTCCATAAAGTTGTTTTTAAAATGTAGAAAAAGGGAATAATGAAATTAAGGTAGCATTATAGACAGGTAACTGTAGGCAATAAAGAAAAAATCAGGAGAAAAAGATATTTTTATGACAGGACTAATCAAATTGAAAAGCCTTTGGCAAATATGACCCTGGGTTGGGGAGGGTAGGGAGAAATCACAAAATAAATCAACTTTAGAGCAAAAAAGGTGGCATTAAAAATATATGAGATTTATTTTCATGTATAAGAGAATACCATGTACAGCATTATACCAGTTAATTTCAAAGTCTAGTTAGAATAGATCATTTTTGAGGGCAATAAATTAATGGAACTACCTCAAGAAGCAGTAGGAATCCTGAGTAGAGCAATGACTGTAACCAAAATGAAATGAAGTTAAAGAATTATCTCCTCACCCCCTTTTCCTAGCTTTCATAAGGAAAAAATCATGTCCCAGGCCAGGATGCTTTACAGACAGATTTTACCAAGACTTTCAAAGAAGACTGTGGCACCCTTTATGTTAATCCAAACACACACACTCTCGCTCTACTATATATTATCCATTTTCTGTGGATTCATATATATATTTATGAATGATTAGAAAAATATCCCAGAGGAATAATTTAAAATGGCAATCTATGGTCACCTTTGGGGAAGACAAATGAAAACAGTATGAGGGTGGGATGGTTAAAGAGGATATTAAAATTTATTGTGATGCTTTTGTTTTTAATGAAATATGGGTATGTATTGCTTACATAAGAGAAAAATTAATTTGGAATGAAAAAAATTAAGGTGTTCACTGGAGACATGGACTAAATTTTCCATGCCATTGAGCGAACCATGGAGGGTAGATAAGAGGGAAGTATTATTGCCACCAAATGGCAATTTATTCTAATTGTAGGCAAAATTCCTAAGGAACTAAAGCGGTAGCCTGGTAATTTTTATAACACCAAAATTTTCTTAGTTCTAAGATGTCATTAATTTTAAGATACATCTATGAATTAACAGCTTTCCAGGAAAAAAGAAAACTACCACATTAAACATCTACATCTATGTTCAACAACAGCCAAATGCAGAAAAAATTATTGATTTCTTACTTTCTGAGAATCAAGAAATAATAGTGCTAACAGACCAAGGGAGATACTGATAAAAATGAAAAACGCTCTTCAAATGATAATAATTTAATCTGTGTTGTTTAGATTCTGCAGCCAAGTTCTGTCTGGAAAATGACGTCTAGTTAGATATGGACATAAGTTTATAATGATTATAAGAAATAACAAATATTTTGGTTATTAAGGAAAATAGTGTTAGGAAGGAAAACAGAAGTGTCTCTTTATATCTGATGCTTTTTAAAGTGACCAAAGGGCCTGAATATAATAAGATCAACATGTAAGAGAAGAGTGATATTGGAGTTTCTATTGTTCATGTTTTTTCATGACTTATGGAAGATAATGACTTTCATATGTCAAAGATAAATGACGTATCACTTAGCTTTGGGTATTTATATACCCAAAGAGATGGGTATTTTCCTTATAATAACCTTTGATTTCCACCATTAAAAATATATATATCAGCTTGAGATAGTATTTTCCAGCTGGATTTTAACTTGAGTTGCCATGGAAGTGTGAGGAAGAGACCCCTTTACGAAGAAACAACTCCATTGACAATTCTCTGGCTTTTGTAAGTCAACAGGGGGATCAAACAGCAAATGGGAAATCAACAGAATCCTTATGGCTTTCTGCAACAAGAAATGGAAATAGGGCAGACATGGAACATTTACCTTCAAGTGCCACAATTCTAGCATTACTTCTCTTCAAGGTGTGAAAGATGACCATCTGCTTGGATGGAACACAAATGAGCTTTTTCTACAGGTTTTCCAAGAAAATGCAGAAAAAGCAAGCTTCCAGCTATTACAACCGAAAATGGCTCATGCAATGCAAATATGCAATTTAAGATAGCTAAAGAAGAAGAATGATCCTGCAATGCACAATCAAAGACCAAAGTTCCAGGAACCTCAGACTTTGATTGCACAAGGGATGCTCTCAAAATTGACTCTTTACATTTGTATGACCATATCTCTCTACAAATGACCTGTTTTACAAGACCACACCCCTCCCTCCTTGAAGCTGTGCAACTTAACATTGAACCTACACTATCATCTTTGTGTCTTTTGACTCCTGCTGCCTTCAGGACACAAATTAGGACTCCCAACAGTATATTCACCATGTGCATGTTAGAACTTGTCACTATACTCATGTACCAGTCAAATGAGCTTCTGAATACATCTGTCACAATAAGTAAGTAAAGGGGGCATGAAACACAGATCTGATACTTGCCAGGGAGTGTGATGTGAAAGGCAAGTGTGCTTCTTGGGGGCGGGGCACCACTGTAGGGAGTGCTTACCTCCTTGCAGATATGCAAAAACTCAGGGATAGAGAGCCCAAGAGCTGACAATAAAAGAAAAACTCGCCCATGGGGGCCAACTAGTCCTTTCCAGTTGGCCTAGCCTATCCTACCTTTAGGGTGTGCTGAAGGGCTTTCAGCAGATCAGAGTTAATGAGGAAGACAGAATCAGTTAAGCCTACAGCACGCACCATTTGAATGTGCCTATCAGTGGGCCTTATGTTAGTAAATTATAAATTGTCCAACGTGGCCTTGATGGTGCGTGAGTCACACAGCAGACTTATCTCAACTGTAACTGCTCTAACAGTCAACGTTGTAGTGGAAGAATTACAGAGGCCAATCCTGCAAGGAAGCCCATTTTCATCCACAACCCGGAGATAAGGTCTAGCAAGTGTTCCTGGTTACATCGAAAGACCCTCTCCTCCTCTGCATCACTCCACTCTGCTCACTAAACAGTTGTCATGGAAATAGAGTGTGCACAGCGACTCATCAGATACATGGATATATTTCTGCAGTTTGAGCACCTGTTACCTGCCAGGGCCTCTCTTGGTGCTTCTTATGTATTACGTCACTCAACTCTCACCACAATTCTATTGGGATGGTACTATTTTCCCCATTTTATAAATTAGGAAACCTCCGGGAAGTAATTTATCCGAGATCACAGAGCCAGAGAATGGAGGGGCTGTTTGTCAAACCTAGTTCTGTCCACATCCAAAGCCTGTGTTTACTCAGCAGTCACAACCCTGTGCCTCTCAGCAGTATGAAAGGAGGCTGCTTTTCCAGGAAGTTCCCTTGAAACCAGGTTCTGGTCACTGCTGATACGGGTGTTCAAGGCGAGTTTCAATAACTGCCTGTGTCACTAGGATGTTTCCTCTTCTGATTTCTATGTATTTTAGGAATATATAATCCATCACAGGAATATGCTTTGGGATGCCCATATCAACTCCAACATACACGAATCTGGGATACAAATGGGCATCCTGTGCTGGGTGCTCCCACAGTAGAGGACTCTTTCCCCCTTCTGGCCTTCCCACCTCATGCTGCAGCTCACACTACTCCCTGAAACAGCCACTGCCTCCGCCCCTGAAACAGCTATACACTTGGGCTGGCAACAAGCCTCCTAACAGAAGTGGTCCATTCAGCATCTTCAACACCATCACCACCATCCTATCACAGCTAGCACTATCACCATAACCGTGACCCATCCCAGAATCCTCCAGATGTGAAGTGGTTACAGGAGACCAAGATTGTGCCAGGCCTCCTGACAACCTTTTAAGGAAGTAATTGTTACTCCTATTTTGAAAATGAGGAAATGAAGTCTCAAGAAGCTGGCTGACAAAGAAGAAAGAGGAAATAAAAGACATGCTTCCCACCACTACCCAGGGCAGGCAGATTTCTTTAATTGGGTCCTACATCTGCATTTTATCTTATTCTCTTCTTTTCAGAAACTCTCTTCTGGTTCTCATTTGTCCCAGTTGCAAGCACAAAATTCTTAGGAGAATAGATACGACTTCTAGTGATCCTTTGTAAGAGATCAGTCACTTTGGCCTACTACGTATTATGCATATGGCCACTGTCTTTCCTTTTGTGCTACTAATATAAAAAAGAAAAGAGGACATTGGGAAAGAGAAAGAAATATATTAAAATATCTTAATGGGCTGCTCATCTGATACTAGAATAGATTTTTTTCTCAATTTAGATACTAGTCACCCATGCCTTCTCTGTGCTTGGAACCACAGCTAGTCATTAACATCCACTTCTTCAAGTTATCCTCACCACAACCTATAAAACAGGTATTACTGGACCCATCCTATACATGCAGCTCAAAAAGGTGAGGCAACCTGTCCAAGCACCACTAATAAGAAGCAGAGTCAGGATTAAAACCCAGCTGTTTCTACAAATCAGCAAGAAAAAGACAAACTACCCAATTAAAAAGAAAAATGGGAAAAGATTTCAACAGGTATTTCACACAAAAAAACTCTCCAAATAGACAATAAACATTTGAAAAGGTGCTCAATATTCTACATCAGAAAAAATGCAAATTCAAATCATAATGAGACACCACTGCATATCCACCAGGATGACAAAACGTTGGAAAGGCTGACAATAGCAAATGCTGGTGAGGACAAGAAACAACTGGAACTCTCACGCATGTAGGTACTAGTGCAAATTGGTACAATCACTTTGGAATCTGTTTGGCAATATCTGTTGTAGATGAGCCGCTTATGCCTACATATGCCTACACAGGGAACCAACAATCCTAGGTAAGAAATGAGTGCATACATACATCCACTTATATAAGAAAGCTCCCAGGACTTTCTTGGTGGTGCAGTAGTTAAGAATCGGCCTGCCAATGCAGGGGACACGGGTTCGAGCCCTGGTCCGGGAGGATCCCACATGCCACGGAGCAACTGGGCCCGTGCACCACAACTACTGAGCCTGCACTCTAGAGCCCGTGAGCCACAACTGCTGAGGCCCGCACGCCTAGAGCCGGTGCTCCGCAACAAGAGACGTCACCACAGTGAGAAGCCCATGCACCGCAGTGAGGAGTGGCCCCCGCTCACCGCAACTAGAGAAATCCCATGCGCAGCAACAAAGACCCAATGCGGCCATAAATAAAATAATTAAAAAAAAAAAAAGAAATTCCCAGCAGTAGCTAAAAACTGGAGACAGTTTAAATCAACAGAAGAATGGATAAAGATGGTGGTACATTCATATAATGTAAGACTAGACAGCACAACAACAACAAAAAAATCAAACTACTGCTACATGCAAGCAATGTGGATGACAAAGAAGTTAGAACAAAATAATACATACTGTATTTATATGAAATTCAAGAGCAGGCAAAATAATCTAGGGGGGTAAGTCAGAATCATGATTACCTCTGGGAGAGAGAAGTGCTCAATGGGAGGAGACGCGAGCGAGCCTGCTGGAACACTCAGTGTTCTGTATATTGATCTCGGTAATGGCTACATACGTGTGTGTGTGTGTGTGTGTGTGTGTGTGTGTGTGTGTGTGTGTGTG